>NC_135864.1:8221232-8821232 GCF_031162955.1 Sander vitreus
GAAAAGGTTCAGATTAAGATTCAAAATCTTATTAAAAAGAGTAACTAATTAGAATAGGTATTAAAAACCCTGCTGAAATCCAGCCTGGATCAGAAGAATGAGTCTCAATATACTCTGTAAGTCATTAATAATAGTAATTTGGAAAATTATTGCAGCAAATTTGTCAATTATTTAAAAAAAAAATGACTAAACATTTTTTTTGCAATTTATCGACTTACAATAAATTGCAATGGTTTTAAAGAATTTGAAGGGGAAGGGGCGTTACCTCATCTCCTTATACAAACCAGAGACAAATAAGCAAAGCTACATCAGGGTAGGTGGGATACTATAACAACATTGGACACATTGTTATACTATTCCACCCACCTTAATGAGGATCCTTTCGGCGTGGCGATCCCGTAGCCTTTGGAGTCCAGGTTGCCTCCCACCTTCATGGTGTCGCAGGGTTTTCGCTGCTCGATGTACTCGTTCATGGTGGACTCCAGCAGGTAGGCATACTTCCCCTTGGACTTGCGGACCCTCAGAACCCCCTCAGCGGTGGTTTTCACAAACACAGAGGGCTCCGCACTGCGCATATATGTCCACATTTTGTCAAAGAGGGCAATTTTTGAGCGCTGTTTTAGAAAAAAGACAATGGAAGAAGCACCTTTTGTTAATACAATAAGTTTATGAACGCTTCCAGACACATTATTACTTCCACGAAACATTGCATGTAATGCTGATATGATTTTGTTATTGAACCAAGGCTTAAAATGACAATTATTACATCAATTTATTTGAGGTAGGTAAGTTTTTTCTTTTTTTTTTCTCATGAAAATCTCCTCAAGATTGCTTTGCCATTTGCAGATTTCTGGCCTCCAAAACTTAATTTCCAGTCCATGTTTTGGGAGAAAACCTTGCTACCTACTGAAATGTCAATATTCTCCTTCAAGGAAGATTTAATTCCCTGCACCAAGTGACATGGTTCACTGAGAAGTGAAGTAAGTTGCATTTAACTATTAAACGCTAAAGCCTTGTTTCCACAGGTGTAGAATACAAAGAGAGGATCTTTTACCCTAAAAAACTCTTTAGTAGAGCCAGAGTCCAGAGTCCCATAAGCTATTTCGGTCTGTTTTGCCAGGTCCTCTGCACTTTCAATGGGAGAGACCATCCTCTCAACAGTTAGGAAAGCAGCCAGGTTAGCGGTGTAGGAGGAGATGATGATTAAAGTGAAGAACCACCAAACGCCACCAACAATGCGCCCAGACAGAGACCTATTGAAAAAAACAGATAAAGTAATATTCACTTGTGTTTATCATTCAAGCACTCTTTTAAACAAATCATTCAGTAAGTGGATGTGATTTTATTGAAATTTCATGTATGTTGAAAAAGAAAGGTTTCTAGAGGGATATTTTGAAGCAAGTGAAGTGATACACCATGAATTACTACAGAATACAGATATTGTCAGATTTGTACTGTTATTTTAACAAAAAAGGTCAAAAAGTATGATGTCCCAGTTGGAGAAATAAACCAACATCATAAAACAATAACACTGTCAACTGATTTGAAGTCATGCTGACACCACATCATCAGGATGAGATGTAGAAGACATGTTGATTCATCCCTTTGGAATTCATGACTCTAACCTTACTTACAAGTGTCTGCTCTCACCAGTTATTAAATCTATATACTGTATATATAAAAGTTTATCTGACCCTAATTTTGATTAGGAGACAGACCGGACCTACAGGATGTGTAAGAAGAATAATACTATATAATGTATATAATGTTTAAATATTTACAGCCCTGCTGTTGGCCCAACGAGGTTGTATAGCTCATTGCCAACCAGAAAACAACAGTGTCTGAATGAGAGCATTTTTTAGAAATCTAAAGATTCTCTCAAGGAATGAGCAAAACATTTGTCAAAGTTGATCATCCTCTTTATCCATTGATTCTAGTCCATCAAATAGATACGGATATTTTACTCTGGACTTTTAATTGGTGGACCAACTAGTCTCATATTGCCAGACCTATCTTCACAGCGCTGCAGAGGAAGGTTTGGCTAGTCCACACCACATTCCTGGATAGGAGAATAAATGGTCAGGGGTGGATTGTATTTCTTTAAACCAATCACAATCGTCTTGTGCAGTGCTAAGCCCCATCGAGCGAGAATGGCTCTGCAAAATACTCTTGGAAAGGAACTTTTTTAGGTGGAAAATTTGCACTCGGCAAAAGAAAACGACACATACAATATTAAATGAAGTTAACTATTCATATAATACAGAGCTATTTAAATTAGCTGGATACATGGTTTAACATAATTTGCTCTAACCAGTGTATCGCTGTTTGTATTTTGTCCATAGCAAATGCCCACCAACCAGTCCCAAAACGTCCCAATTGGAGAGTAACTGCCGTGAATATATTCTTTGTAAATCTTTACAATCATTGCCTGAAAGAACCAAGCAGGCGTGCCTTATAACACAAAGCAAATTTTCCCTAAAACTTGCCATTTTCAGCCTGTAACATTGCACAGAGGTTTCGGTTAATGTTACTCGATGCGCCCGGAGTTTAAAGTTAACTGAAAGAAAGTGAAAAGTGAGGGACATCCGGTGTAATTTCCTGCGGCACCGGAACTAACCTGTTAATGAACCGTCGTCAATATACTTAGTTCATGGACCAACAGACTGCTAAAAATACATTTGCAAAATTATATTTGCCAATGAACTCTGAAAGCAGTTACTGTGAGGTGTGAAAAAGCCCACTTACATTCCAAATTATAAATGTATAAAGTCACCAGTTACTTCTGGTTGATTAAACTGAGAACAAATCGGCACTCGTTGATTTGTCTGACCTACCTAGGTGATATGTCACAGCCTTGGCGCATGAACGCTCCGAGGGAGAACCACAGGCTGTTGAATATGCCAAACTCGTTAGTCGACTCATTGGTCTGGATCTGCCCGTCCTCATACTCTTCAGTGTGCCACTCATACGGGCTGAAGCGGCTGACGAGGAACAGCACCACGCTGACACCGATATAGGCAAAAACAATACACATCCAGATCTCGTAGGCCAGCGGGTCCAAGAAAGAAAAGACTCCTGGTTTGGATTTCTGAGGCTTCTTTATCATGATAGAGATTCCCAGAGACATGAAGGGTTTGGAGAAGTCAATCACCTCTTCTCGTACCAGAGTGATGGTCAGAGGAGCCACTGCAATGTCTGCTTTCTATCAAACATAAGGACAAAATAGAATACCGGATAAAGTGGCATGTGGTGTTAATTTAGGACGTTAGTTACATCTTATTTAAGACAACTCACCCCATAAACTAACTCTCCAACCATCCCGTTCCAGATTTTGGTCTCTGCATCTCTGGCGCCATATTTCCCATCCGACACTATTTTCAGTTGATATTTGAAGCCGCAGTGCTTCGCTATCTCCGCTGCTAGATCTACACAGTAACCCTCGTAGCGCTCATTGTCTACAAAAAGGTCAGCGTTCTTTTTCAGCATTACATATGGAGCTTCCTGAAGGACAGAGACAAAAACACCGCTCAGCACAAGAGGATTGAATTACAACGTTAAAAGCAGCTTCAATAACAAGAGATTTTACATTAGGCTGACAGGTCATTATTGATACAAGAGAGCACTGGTCTAAAACAAAGCACATACTTGTAACAAGAAATTAGAGGCCTGGTGTTATTCTGGTTGTCAATGTGAAGACAAGATTGACACAGAAGAGATGTGCTACAACAGAAAAAAAACTATCCTCTCCTAAATGGACAACATGAAATTCAAAATACATTAATCTTATAGGCAAATTTAGTCTAAATAAAATACAGTTCTATTTAAAAAAATGTTATTGAGGTTATCCTTGGCATTGAAAATGTGGCACCATACGTTGGTTTAGGAGCTGTTTCCCCAGCTACTTAACACCAGAAGGGTGACACTGAAAAGACAATTGAAGCAGTTTATACTGCAATCATGTATTATAATATTTACCAAGATGGTGGTGACAATAACTGTTTTGTTTTCCATTCCTGTTGTGTCATTTGCAAAGACATCAGATTTAGTGACAGCCATTCTGTCAACTTCATTCCAGTATCCAATCTGTTGGGAGAAAAAACAGTAATATTCATTGAACGTGTATGGTTAATCTTGAGTGCTACTGTAAGATTGCGGCTTCACATAATCTGATCCTCAAATTCAAACCATCCACAAGATTAAAAAAAAATATTAAATATGTATTTAACTTAATTTCTAAAGAAGGGGACCATCCAGATGCTTACCTTTACAGGGCCATTAGTCTTTAATTCCATTATGTTCACTGAGTAGTTGACTCTCTTGCCATGTTGATCAAACTGGATGTTTCCTGTCAGGCCTTCCACACGCACCTTAGAGATAGAAAACTGAACCGTTACAACATGGCATCTTCACTACTACTGCTTATTCACATTGAAACAGCGTTTTGATGTGTTGTGTATAATTTATTATACTGCATTCTGATTGAAATAGGTAGTTGGATGTGAGTTAATTTGGACGGAGACATGTAAGCCTTGGAGAAGTCTCTGAACCTATTGGCTATAAGGCAAAGTGGAGATGGGTGTTGTGTTATTCTCTTCTCTTCTACAAAGTTAGTGCCATGATTCTAAATGACTATAAATGGGGTTTCATGTCGAACATAAAGAAACTAGTGCTGTCCAGATTGGAGATGAGATCGCAGTGTGTGTTGAGACACTTGAAAAAATATTTTCCATCTTTTTTCTTATTGGCAGCCAAATTAAATAACAAAAGGGCCAATGCAGGAAGTACCAGAAGGAGGATTGACTGTATCCTGTGGAGTTTTCTTGTAAACACAGTTTTGTTTAAATGCAGTGTTTCTCACAAAAACACATTGGGTGTATCTTTGAGGCCTGACAAACATGTTAAATTAAAATATGTGCATAAAGCATGGCTTCTCATCGTACATGTTTTACACAGACAAAGTGGCACTGAAGTGTTTTATCTGGGTGTTTTGTTTAGGGCTGCTATGGCTGCAGGCACCAGGCTTTTGCCATAGCAAGCTCTCTTGCACCTTAGGGACCTGTACCTGCATCCAGAGGGCAGAATGGTGAAATGGCAGTTGAGTGGGTAGGTGTCGTCCTGTGCTATGGTGGTTGCAATGCGTGTGATGGCCTTGAAATTGAGCTCTGAGAGTTACATCCTTAAAAACACTTTGACTTCACGTTGACTGTCAGGCTTCATGTCTCAGCAGGAGTTAAGCTAATGTTGTCTTGATTCAAAGCTCAGAGGACAGTCTGTGGGTAGACCTTTGTTTCTCTGTAAGTATATCTGTATGCGTCCACACAAATGGTGAAAACATCATTCTTTAGTCAATCTCTGTGAAGCACTTTCTGTGGGTGTTTTGTGCATTTTCAAAGGGAGATCTGCTGTCAAGTCTTCACCAACAAAAGGATGTGTGTATATGCAATGTGTTACCTGTTTCAGTGCTCGCTCGATCTCAACTCCCTGAGCCCAGGGAACAGCAGGATTGGCCAGGCAGTCACCATTGTTGGCCCTCCTGGTGAATTCAATTTGCTGTTTGTGCAGGTAGCGAAAGGCCTCCGTCATCACCTGCACGGCGTCGTAGGTCAGTGCTGATGTGTACTAGAGCAAGACAATGGGAAAAGATGTTGGGAACGGGGTTGTCAGAGAGGTAGGAATCCCTCAGCCTAACCTTAACTACTAACCATAATGTTAACTCTCTCCCAACCCTGATATAGCTTATATTAATGTGCAATAGACTTTAATTATTGTTCAAGAACTGTTAAAACTCATCAATCGGCCATTCCGTTGCACTGGATGACATGTTCTTTCATTACATAATGTACATGGGCACTGTAGTTCATTTTGAGTTGAACCAATGTGTTCTGCCACCATAAATACTAACAAGAGCTACAAATCCACAGCTGAAAATAATCCATTACACAAACATTAAATTGTACTCCTGATTGGTGTAACAAGATGCTAAAATTGTTTACAATAGCACAAATCTATAGGGGTCAAGGAAATAGTTTGTTTTTGTCACTTGTTATTGGTGGACAGATTTCCTAACAACTTTACTTCCATTTCAGCAAAAAGAGCAAATCTGTGGGTTCTCAATTAGCAGGAATGCGATGCTTTGCTTCATTGCAGATTAGTTTGTGACTTGTCTCAACAGCATCTGTGCATCTAAATATGATTCTGCCATGGTTTAATGCAAACTGCAAAGGAAGTGTCAGGTCTGTGCCTCAAACCATAGGTCTTGAACACAGCCTCGCATCATCAACTTTTTAGGGAAGAATAATTCGTTGACAAATGAGACTAAGGTTGAGCCATACATTTAACTATCGCACAAATGGGGATGACCAACATGAGCTTAAAAAAAGTATCCTCCTCTGAAGTTCTAAACACACGCACACACCACACCATCTGCTCATTATGCTCACTGGAATTTAAGCATCTTGTCCTAATTAGAGTGCATATTATATGTTTGGTGGTCTTTTTTTTATTGTTTCTGCTGTATCTATGGTCTGTGCTGTTCTGAGCTGCAAATGTCAGAGTGATTTTTCACCCAGACTTGAACCACTTAGAGCAACCTGACTGTGTGGCAATAAAACAGATCTTGAACTTTGTTCTTGAACAATTGTGCTGACAGAAGGTGGGAGAATATTTTTGGCCATGGCAGATATTTCAAATGTGAGTAGTTCACAGAGACAAAGAGTGGGAGGTGAATTTAGTTCTGAGAAAGCTAATACTATTAGTTACAGTAACAGTAACAGTGCACAGTAATATTTATTTAGAGATGTGTTTAATAATGCACAGTGTATGTGGCTATAAAGTTGGGCGATGCAGATGGAGACAGCATAATTTACTTACATTAAAGCAACTGAGCCACAGTTAAGTGCTTACAAAGACATCTTCAACCAACAAATCCGCCCCGCAAATATGCTTAAACTCACCCTTATTTTACTGTCGGCACCAGGATACTCCTTTTCTTCTAGGGCCTCCCATCTCTGGTCAAACTTGGACACCAAAGGATCTTCAAAATCAACAATCTGAAAGCCTGACACATTTGCACCGCCATACTGGATTTTCGATAGATCCCCATCAATGAAACCCTGGAAACAAAAATTGAGACCCAGATTTTTTTTTCTCTTTATACAAGGCATTTTAGACACATATAAAGTGAAAACACAATCCTTGAACAAACGTGGAAGTTGTGTAAACTTACCAGATTGGCTATAATGTAGTGGTAGCCTTTAACATGTCTGCCGATTGTGATGACCTGCAGGGTTATGAGACACACAAATTCTAAGCTCCCACTGGAATAAAGAAATAAGTATTGGGCAAACAAAATATCATAATAAAAGTATCTGCAAGAATACACAACTTTCTCTTTCGTAATACAGTTTTAAAATGACTCACCATGTGATTGCTCGCTATTTCAAAGCTTTTTCAGTCATCTCTATTATTTTGGAAAACTTTCATTGTAAATCCTTAAAGAGTTTGACAACCAGAGATAAGACAATCATACATGTAATAATAGTTATATCCAAACTACACAAATCTACCATTATATTTAGACATTATAATTTGTCACTCACAGCCCTAACATAGCTGACAGTCCTGGCCATTATCATGGAAGGAAAGAAACTGTGGCGTTCACAGTCACAAATACTGCTACACAGAGATATACAATTCCACATACACGTCCCTTATCGTTAGAGCAGAAAAGCAGAAAATAACTCAGCTGTGTACCATTTCTGTATCTCACATAAATAAGACACCTGAAACTAATCCTGCTGCTTGACTGGAACCTCCGTTTGTCAGCGCCGTTACTTGAAGCAGATTTGAATAATAACGTCTAGTTTCTCCTGCTGTACGTAAATGTCTTTGACACAAAGCAAGAAATTTCCACCTGAACGGATTCTGTTTTTCCTAGATAAACAAGAGCCAAGGCTGCAGGCATTGATTTCATTCAGCTTTTGGTTAAACAGATGTTGGCATGCTTTAAATGCTAATCAATAAGCCTCTCTCCTGGGTAACAGGTGGAGTAAATATAGTCTGTTTATGTGCATCTGTTTTGCCTTTAATTGCAGTTGTTTACAGCCTAAATGAACAATTAGTGTAATTGTTATGGTGCCTTTCTACATCTGCTTGGCTGCTGGATCCATGTGACAATGTTGTTTTTCTAAGTGCTGTATCAAATGCAGATATTTTGGCTGAATATCACTTTTGTCCGACTGAAATAATTAAAGGACAATAGGATTGTTAGCAAGTACTGCATTTCCTTGTTGTTTAAAAAATACAGCAGATAATTTGCTAGTGTTATTTCCATTTTTCCATTTTTTCTATTCTATTCTCACATTTTAAGATATTATTTTATATTTTCCTTTATTCTTGGCTTCAAATTAAATATAGTGACCAGATACAAAAAAAGAGTGTACCGATGCAATGCACTAATTGTGTAAAATCAAGCTTTATTTTTCTGTAGTACTGCATGTACTGTAGTTAGTAAAAGTCTTGTTTTGGTTTGTCTATTGGCTTGACTGAGTTGTGATTTACCTAGTATACTTGGTCTGGTACAATATGATTGGTAGCTTATGGTGACTAATGTTAGCTAATGTTAGTAAACTTTAGGTAGATATTGCTGTGTAATTAATGAGTCAGTTCACTGATGCCCGATATTGGTGTTCTAATGCAACACTGAAAACACAAATGAAAAAATTATAACGAAAACTAAAAGGACGCAACAAAACCCACATCATACTTAGCCTACATAGTAATATCTTTAAAATATCTTAGTGGATTTAGCACATTGGTGAAATTTCAGATCGAAGAGAAACCAATATCACCAGAATATATTCAGGCACTGTTCGGTATAGCAGCAGCAAGATAATATCACATTGCCAGACCTTCCTCCGCAGCACTGCGAAGGAAGGTCTGGCTCGTCCACATTCTGAAATGGGAGAAAAGCGTGCTCTGGTTTATTGGTATTTCTTTAAACCAATCACAATCGCCTTTGGCGGCGCTAAGTGCAGGACGCGATGACGGTGTCTCTGTAAAATAGCCTCGGGAAGAAACTTGTTTTGGTGGAACATGTGCACTTTCAAAAGTTGTTTTTGTCATACAACAGAACACTCAGATTCTGTCTCGATTTAACCTGCTGAGATCTGAGGAGCAGTTAACCATTGTCTTCATAAATCGACCAAAGTTAAAATCAAAGGTAAAATGCCAACACAACGAAAACGGAAGGGACATCCGGCGGAATTTCTGACGGCACCTTAACAATCCCGGAAATTAAACGTCATTGAAATAGACTGGCAGCTAACAGCAACTAACAGAAGCCTGTGTTGTCAGCAGTGTACATCTATGGAACCAAAACCATATCTTAAAAAAAAGTAGCGCATGTCATATTGTGTAGCAAACAGGGGCACGCTGTTAGATGCTGAGATGATCAAAAGAAGATGGAGAAGGCCAACAGGCAGCATGCAAACTATTATTCCCTCCATTGTCTCCCTCCATGTCTCTGAGAGTAAAGAGAAGATCATAAGAAAAGAAGATAGTATCTTCCTTGTGTTTCTGTCAAACTTGAGGCCTGCCTCAGTGAGTGTTAACCGCAATCTTAAATTTCAACACCAAATCCAGAAGCCACATAAATGTTGAATGAAAAGTTAGAAGAAGAGCAACCCACGGCAGTCAGACTCCTGACAGAAGATGCTGTAAGTGAATTATTTGTTCCAACAGCTGAAAACATGGCAGCAGCATCCCATATTCCTTTACCTGAATCCCAGTACACCTAACTTTAAAAGTCTGGTGTCAGCAGTGAAACACAAAACTGTTTCACTTACTGCCACATCAAAGAAAGACAACACAACAACACATCCCCTGTGCTAAAACGGTTGATTTGGACAACAAGTCTGTCCAAATCATGTCAAGATTACACTAGTGCAGGTTCTCAATGTATTCCTGCATTTATTTAAGTTTTGCTCTCATGGTTCACCAGGTTAAAATATTTAAAGATGTTACAGAATGTTTTTTGTTGTGGTACAGCGGTGTATAGATTTTAGTGGCTCAAAATGCGCAGAATGATAAAAAAAAAAAAAAAAAAAACCTCTACACTCTACCTGCTCCATGATGTCTTTCACTTTGTCCTGTTCACAGTCCAGGATCACCCTCCTTTCTTTCTTGTTCTCCAAATCTTGGAACAGAGAGCGGTAGGCCTCATCCTTCTTCTCGTCTTTCAGGTTTCCCACATTGATGGCCGTCACTTGCCACTTCCTCTCTGCTGCTGTGTCCAAAACAACCTGCAGCGTCGTGAGCCCTGAGGACGGAAAGAAAGTGAAATTAAAACATTATTCATGCTCTCTGTCTGACTGATTCATCAATGCCATTCTTTCTACTGAGTATAAATTGCACATCTTTTTACATCGGTTTTATAATATTTTTCAGTTTTTTTATGACACCCACACTAGCGATATTTTATCTATATATTGTAAAGTTGTGGATTTGCGCTCTGCATCCCTATGCAACATGTCACTTTAAACTTGACATCTGTCACTCCAGTCTCCTGGACTGTCATCCAGGTATGTGGTGAGCGATGTGGCCTCTTTTTTTATCTGCCTGTGTCAAGTTTGATCCCATGTGGGATACCATATGTGTATATATTAGCTCAATGTTTTTGTTGTATCTTGTTGATGTCCTGTTATGAGCACACTGAGGCAAATTCCTAGCAACTTGCACCGAGTTGTATGGCAATAAAGTATTGAATCTTGAATCTTTTGGAGAACTGTTGGGGTTCTCAGAGATGTCCTGCTGACAAATGGGACCACAAACACTGTGGTCATCACATTGGAAAGGTAGGAATAAAGAATATATATTATTCTTATTATTATATATATTATACATTTTGTTTTTGCACAGTTTGTCTTCTGTTGCACTTTCAGCTCAAGTTATGCATTTAATTCTGGTTTTCCTGAAACCAGCTTTCTGATTTTGGTTGTATATGATTTTCTGTGGGCTTATTGTAAGGTCACAGCCATACAAACTTTAGAAGTAGCCACTAGGAAGGGAAGTCATGAGAGCAAAAACACCAATGGCAGAAGCAGAAAAAATCTGAAAATAAACTCATATCAAATGTATCAGACAAGACTTATTCAAAACCATAGGTAAATCTTTCACTTCAGACTGTGACTGTCTGCTTTTTCAACCCCTTTGGAGGTTTTACAGAGATGCAATGCCTTATGTAAAGAGCTCATCAAGATGAGTCACAGGGCTTCTGGTATGAACCTGACCAACATGTGGGAGGAAAGTGTGTCTAACAACTCGCTTGACTGCATCAATACCAAAAGTTTTATATTGCTGATTTATGTTTAAACACATTTTTCTTAGCAATCTTTTAAACAATTTAGTCTAGACACAAACAATCTCTACTTAAGACCTTTTAAAATAACTATGTAACTTTTAAATGTTTCTGAAACTGTGTTATATTTCATCTGATGATCATAAATGACCTGTAACAGCAAATGACACACTATATTTATTTATTATTTTTTTTATTTATTTTTTTTATGTCTTTGCCCCGGTCCAATTTTTTCGACAGGTAGACAGCGCTACAGTCACACATTCTGACTGGTCACGGATTTTGGCGTAACACCGAAAAAGCCTATGTTAGTGTATCCAGACAGGGAAAAGGTTAGCAGGAGATCTCTTTATATATGCCTAATTGTTTATGCCTAAAAGTGTGGTTATGGCTGATTCTGGGGCAGGGCCATCACAGAAATTTTTTTAATTAAATGAAGAACAACTAAAAGCTAAAAGGGAAATAGATAATGGGTAAAAAACCTGAGTTAATATCGTTATGGATTTTAACAGATGAAGACAATTACGGGATTTTAAATGATTCAAAATTGGCCCTCAGGTATGTAATATGTCTATTTTATTCATAAAATAACTTTACAACGCGCAATGTGGTTTGCCAGTAAGTAGCCTACATGAAATGACGTCCCACGTCCATTTAGGATTGTCCGGATTTGATTTATTTTTAGTCCGTGTTTATGTTGGCCTACTATTATCTTCTCTCTTGTCCCCCTGTACTTGTGTAAAGCGTCTTTGGGTTTCATGAAATACGCTATATAAATCTAAGTTATTATTATTACGTTCGTACAACAAACTCTTAATGCTTTGGCTCGTGACACAGTGACAGTGATACCCAGTTTAGCTTTCGATACATCCAAAGTAGGCTAAGTTACTGTATGCAACACTTGAAATGCAACTATGCATCTGTAACATATTATCTTATTGTAAATGAATGATTTTCTGTCCGAGCAAAACATTCATCGCAACTATATGACCTCCCGGTAACGCTAACTCAGTAATACAGCACCGCAAATAAAAAACCTTTACGGAAGCAGGTGTGCTAAAAACACTAGCTCTTTTGTCCATAGCGGCCACTAGAATTAACACAAACTGAAAGTTACATGTAGCCACTTTAAGCTTTTCACCGTATCACACAGCCTTTATTAGATGAAGTTTGCTCAGTTGTCATGGAGCTGTAGCTCCATCACTGTAGCTCCAACCTATCGTTCTGAGGATTTTTAATACATCTAATTTTTTCAATAATGAACTGTCAAGCTCAATGTTTAAGTCAATATGGAGGAAACGGTCCTAAAAGTGCTCAGAATAATCGAAAGTTTGAACATCTACTGTTCCATGACAGCTGAGGAAACTTCCAGAACAAGTGAGCACATATACCTTGAGTGGATATAGTGGTGTTGTTTCCAAGAAAAATAATTAACCATTCAAGTTCACTTTAATGGGTGTTGCTTCCCTTTCCCAACCTTTCTCTTGGTCTTTAGGGAAGGTATAGATAACCATGTGGCTTCCTCCATCCCGCCATCATCCCTCACTGGCTTCCCACCAGTCAAAATGGTCTAAATGTGTTTAGTTGAAGCACTCAGCCTGGCTGGAGGCAGCTTACCTCGGTTTGTTGTAGAAGTGGGTGAGTGTTAATAAAACAATCTTTACATCAATACTATCCTATGTGCTTGCCTGTTTCATTATTTACCCCAAAATCAATCAAAACTAAGTGATACAGTAGAGAACAGACAGAGGCTGCCATATGTGAGTAAGTCAATTAAACGTAGCACCTTTCCATCAATCTGTGTGCAGTCTTTAGAGGCAAAGACCACAGTCTCCATTTGAACTTATATTCCTATCACACTCTCTATCTAGTTTCCTAGCTGAATCTCTGCAGTTATTGAACCCTGGTCTGCTGAGGGCAGTTTGAAAGCGGTTTGTTAAAATGGTTGAGTGTTTCATTCCACGGATGCTACAGTGGGGTGAATTACAGATGTAATCAATTTAATGTGAGCAGTGATTTTATGATGGTGGGGAGGAAAATGGAGGCTTGCAGTTTTACCTGAATTAACTATACATCACAATTACAGTAAGGCAATTATGCTGTGGTTACATTTGACTGTTTCATCAATGCTTATTACATGAGATAATTAAAATTTAGAGTGATTTACAGAGAAGATAAAGCAAGGACAAAAGCAAACTGTTATCCTAAAGGTTAATTCTGCAATAATGGTGGTTCAGGTTAAATGATAATTCTACATGGTGTGTGTCTTTGAACTGTATGTGAGAGCAGGTCTGTCCTTGAATCATGCATGTCAGTGTGAAATGTGGCTCTATCAGTTTGAACATGATTGTAAATGTCTTAATATACTGGGTGGTTTTTATATTTTCTCACATTTCAAATGGTATATGTATTATTTTTTTGAAAAAGCTCTGATGTAGCTGCCTCATCGCTGTTCAAAATTAATATAATTACATACGTATTATTTTATCTGTTACAAAGTAGGAGTTTC
This sequence comes from Sander vitreus, assembly GCF_031162955.1. Taxonomy (NCBI): domain Eukaryota; kingdom Metazoa; phylum Chordata; class Actinopteri; order Perciformes; family Percidae; genus Sander; species Sander vitreus. Next base: position 8,235,098 of record NC_135864.1, read on the forward strand.
TCCTACTTAGAGCAAGAGAGTAATGTTTACCGTAATGTAGAAAAAGTGCTGAGTTTAAGGGGCTAAATGTGACTGAAACAAGAAGTAATGCATTACTGCCCATGGTTTAAATGGAAATACACTGGAGTTAGTTTGGCTCAACGGATTAACATTGCTGGGATAAAGCCTGACATCGGGGGTGTAGCTCATGTGCCGGATGTCCCTACCCTGCTCGCTATCTCTGTTATCGGGGCCTAGCGCCAACCAGGACGGTTGTGATTTATTTAAAGAAATACAAACAAGCCAGAGCGTTTTATCCCCTATCCCAGACTAGATAGGCGGTGTAGCCAAACCACACTTCATTGCTGACACAGCGCTTTGGAGAGAGGTCTGGCAATGTGAGACTAGACTGGAGTGGACTGAATTATATAATACAACAGTTTAAATTAGTGTCTTCAGTGAGTTAATTATATCCACAACATCATCAAAAGGTCAGTTCACCACTGCTTACACACTTCTAATGGCTTTCTTTCTTCAATCTGCTGCACATCAGTCTACTCCAGCTATTATATATATATATATATATATATATATATATATATATATATATATATATATATATATATATATATATATCTCTGTACTAGGGGTGCACGATATATCGACTCAATATCGCTATCGCGATATCATGTTGCGCGATATTATACCGAAAGTCTCGCGATAATTACGTGATATTTTGTTTGCGTTGCATCCCGCCTGACATGTACCCAAAGAGTATAGAAGCAACAAGAGACGAAACTCAATAGAACATTGCGTTACATTCAGTCCAACATGGCAGGGCTGCAGTTCCATTGAGTTTCTCCTCTTGTTACGTCTATACTCTTTGATGCACCTCTCCAAAAATACACATCACTTGGTAGTGTTGTATTTCCCCCGACTCATTTCCTGGTTCTCCTTCTCCATAAATAACATGAAATCAAGGAGAGGGTTAACTTTTCCTGCTCCAGATTTCCCACCGTGGTCAGAAAGAACAGGGGAGAAACTTTGTTTCTCTCACTAAGACTCTAGAGTTGCACTCACTCCGAAGAAAATTGCTGTCACTCTCTCACTTTTTCCTCGCTCTACCACACACACACACACACACACACACACATGCCGGCTCGACGCACACAGCAGAGAACATATAAACATCAGCTGCGTGGAGCCTCCGCAGAACCATAAAACGAAGCGAAAGAAAAGAAAGCACCTAAAGAGAGCAAAGAGTGGAGCAAAAAGAACACAAAAGTAAGAAAATGAGTGTTGCTCTGGGAGACGACGAAATAACAGAGATTGAAAGGAAACTTAAAGAGGCCAAAAGTAACCTACAGTCACATTAGCTACAAAAGAGAGCGACATGCACCTGGGCGTGCCTAGCCAACCCCTGGTTGCTTGGCAACAGTAAACAGAAATTCTCCGGTGCTACCTTAAACCACGTCTTAAAAATTACTTCAGAGGTATTGTTAAGTCACAAGAACGATGTTTTTGGATTTAAAAGTATTTATTTCTCGATAAAAGTAACACAATATATGAGCTCTTTTTTTATTTATTTTATACTGTCCAACCAGTAAAACATGTCCTGTTCTGTAGACACATGTTGGACCAGTCCAATATGACTGTCAGTTGAAATAAACCTTGTGTTGCAAGAAAACTTGTTGTTATAAATCTATTTTGATGCGTTTTCCCATAACTTTGGTAATTTTACATATGTTTAAAAATATCGAAATTAATATTGATATCGCAATATTCATTATCGATATCGCAATATCACATTTTTTTCAATATCGTGCACCCCTAATCTGTACACTGGATCTTGTGATATAATTAGGGCTGTCAATCGATTAAAAGATGTAATCTAATTAATTACATACTCTGTGATTAATTAATCAAAATTAATCGCATACATAATTAACGGTGATCCTGAACTGATACGTTTTAAGAAAGTAAAAAAAGAAAAGAAAAAAAAAGGATACTAAACAACAGTCGGTGACATTAAAGAACGGCTTGTTTATTGCTAAGGCCATATGGTCACAATTAAATGATTTAATAATAATGTATAACAATAACAACTTATTTCTCTAGTAAATTGCTGTTGAACGACAAAAACAACCACCAGATGGGAAAAGGACATTTACAATAACTACAAACGCACCACGAGGCTGTAGTTTACCAGTTTCATTGAACGCACTGTCTGTGTTGTTTTTCCGACGGCAGCTGCAGATTGTTACATCCCGGTGTTGAATCCTCTACAGTAAAACACAGTCAAACTTTACACCGTTTAGCGTTAGCTGTCAGCATTTTAACCGTGTTTAATCCAGCTACTAGCTAGCGGTAGGCTAACGTTAGCTTCTGTTGAGTATAGTGTTAACTAGCGTCACGTCCTGTGGTGTTTGTGTTGCCTGTATTGTCTGTTTCAGAGCATCACAGAGAAGCGCAGACATATCAGTAGCACCAGATTTTGGTAGCCAGGGTTGGCAGGAAAACGATTTTTACAAGTAAATGTTCCAATTAATGATCCAGGCATCACATTCTCGTCTCCCTCCTTCATTTTACAGTCCAATGGTGGCTAGAACGGCTCCGGGTCAAACGTCAATATGGAATGGATTAATCTGCGTTATTTTTTTTAACGTGTTATTTTTTCTCAGATTAATTAATCAAAATGAACACGTTATCTTGACAGCCCTTGATATAATAAATAATAATATACAGTAACACCTTTGTTCCTGCTCTAAATCAAGAACTCAAGAAGATACTTGGCTCCACTGATTTCCTCTACAGTTCACAGACTGCTTTATGATGCATATTCTATATTATGTCATCCATTCAAACAGGCATGTTCCAAACAATGCACTGGAGAGTAATGATGATATGTGACCTCACATTTACCACTAAATTGCCCTGGATTTAAAAAGTCAGGTGAGAATTAGGAAACATGAACTGTTGTGCAAAACAACATTCTGTTATTCAGAAATTTGATAAAACATAGAGGTAATCACAACTGTGATGTTGTAGTAACATAGTAACAGTAAACCATAACTTCCTTTTTCCCAGTGAGAAGATGATCTCTTCTCTTCGGGTGATCGCACATGAAGCCTTGACTGTGAAAGCTTAACTTCATGCGCATTGATCAACAACATCTCAATGAGTTTATGTATGTGACCGCATGAGAATATGCATAGTATGATGCAAAACTATTCAAATGAGGCAAGAAAAGGTTCATAAATAATGCATAGAGGAAAGCAATTCAATACATACAATTACAGTTCCATATTAGCTATAATCTCTTAGCTTTGAGCTATTGTTTCCTCACTCCGTGGTATAGGTCCAACATCCTTCCCCAGGTATACATGTCAATGTACTGCATAATATCAAATGAAGCATCACCTAAATCAAATGGTAAGTAGTTATATGCTCTGTTTGAAAGATATAACAGCAGACATTTGTGACTGCATGCCGTGCTGCAATAAGAGAAAACATCTGCACATGGTAATTTCCTTAGGAAGAAGGAAAACTGCATTCATCCTGTCATGGATGGCCATAAGTTTTTGAATTCTTTGAATTTCTTAAATAATATCATGACAGGTCCACAGTTCATAAATGTCACAACATATACATAGTGTCAAACGTAAGAAAAATGAAGAAAAAACAAACAGCTATTGGGCTTTTCAAATTGAAAATGTGTGATAAATGTTAGCCCAATATTCACTCTTCTTTTAGCTCTGTTTTACTTTCCACTGCCTCCGAGGGAAATATCCAGCTTTTTAGCTGCTACATGTTCAACTGCGTTCACCAGCTAGGGCCGAGCACCAAGCTCTTAGCTGGACAGCAATAACTTAAGCCATAACCACAGCAAAACAAAATGGCTGTAGACACAGCAAACAGTGTGGCCACCCACAAGCTTGGCTTTCCTTAAAAAGCTCTGTATAGAGCTGAGGGTAACTTCAGCATTAGATGAGTTAGTAACTACTAGGGATAGGCAACCACAACACTTACCTAAAGTTAGGTAGAAGTTTTAAATTGTAAGTCTGTAAGGGGTCTCCAGCTTACTACTTAAAAGGCACACTACTTCCTCCATAGGCATTAAACATTGACATTGGATGTAAATATAACACAATTCCTAAGGTTACTGGGCTGCTTTTATAGGAATGGTGATTAAAGGTTACCTGGTGACCCAGGTTGTAAAATAAAAACGATTTCCTTTTCTTTCTTTCCCTTGTTTTTTTAATTTCCTATTAATCCAAGAGGCGGTACTATAATATTAAATATTTAGTAAGAAAATGCATTTATAAAAATCTGGCTGAGAACATGTCTGCATTAGTGCCTATCCGCCCACATACACATTCATGATCTAAACTGACTTACTGACAATGGTAGTGCTGGTTCATAGTCTTATTGTGCTAATAGAATTCATAAACAGTGGCAACTCTATTGCGTTGTCTCCCGCTCAGTCACTTACAATCTCTTTCTCTTTCTTTCTCTCTCTCTGTCTTTCTCCACAATCCAGTTGCCATGGGAATGAGTGGATCACACTGACCTAATTAGACAGCCATGCCGTGATGAAATATGCACAACAGGCCCTTATACTGTAGCCATCGCTGATGTACAGTATATAGGTAGGTCAGAGCTAGCATTAGCATGAGGACAATCTAAAACAGCAGGTTGGAACCTGTCCTCTGATTTAGGAGAGGGGCAGTATTTGGTTCTGTTGTCAGAACAAGGCTGACTGGAAAGAATAGCAATGGATTCTGGCAGAAGAGCATGTGGAAAGAGATGAGAGGGAGGGTACAGCATAACAGAGATACTGTAGTTAGATCCAGCATTTGCATGTCAGGCAAAAGGTGCAGTGGGAGACTTTAAGTGATGTGAAACAGTAAGTTAGATAATAATAATAATAGAGAACATAAAATGCACTAAATCCCTCCTAAGCCACTGGCACTATACTGTATTGAACCCAAACACTAGTGTATAGAAATGAGTGATCCCACGTCCTATTAATTTAAGCCACTCAGTGTATTAGTTAAATGTTCTGGTAAGCCATCTTTGGGCATTCGTGAAGTGTCATTCAACACCTTCAAAGTGCTTTTTGGAAGTGATTCCAAAAGTCCTCCTTTTAGTGTGCAGAAAATAAAAAAAGTAATTACTAAATTATCTTCTATAATGACAAGTAAAAATGTGTAACCTGAAAGCTGAACAACCCTATCAGACAGAAAAAAGGAACTCTTGATAGTGTTATTCCACTGACACTGGATACTATTGAGGTTTTAATTCTCTTCTTTCATTGCAGTAACAGTATTAAAATAGAATGGAACTCTACCTGTAGAAGAGATGTCTTTTTCATTGTGGGATGAGTAACATGCAAACAGCAAAGAGAGACAACGCACAAGCAGCAGTCATCTGTTTCCGTTATTGTTTTTACACTTCACACACGGCTTTCCATGTTGTGTGATATTTAGACACTAGATGTGAGTGGAAAAAATGCTAACATTTAAAGACTGATATAGCATGATTCATATGGCGAAGAAAATTGTCTGCTAAATAAAAATTTCCAGACTTATATCAGTGTGGAATTGAAAAAAAATCACTGATGAAAGATATTGAAAAATAGATGGAATAGACAGGCAAAAATTCTTCATTATGCGGCATGTTTTCTTAAAAAATGCGATGGAATATGCGGGATGTTTATGCAATTTCCTGCAATGAAATTGCAGGAACTTGCAAAAATTGCGGGAATTTGGGGGGTTGGCAGCTTTTCGATGATGTTCACGTCGTGTAATTACGTCACTTCGTAACATTCCCATGGCAACAGGGGAAAATGGCTGCTCTTGTGTGAAGTAAACGCAACCTTTTTCAACTTTCTGCTAAGATATATGTGACTTTTTTGCAACGAAAATGCGGGGATTATGAAATCATGCAAGCCCCGCGTATTTTGCGCGGAAATTGGCAACTTATGCGGCAAAAGCTTTGGCTGATTAAGCATTGAATTATGCGATCGCATAATCTTGTTTTTCTGGAGGGACTGAATAGATTTGAATATGAAGTAAATCTGGATATTACATTTTCAGGGTGGACAGTTTTTTTCATCTTGCACACAATCAGTCCATGGTCTTCTCCAGGATCGCTATTACAGGTGCACAGGCTGGGCATAGAGACACTCTTCTGACGGCAATATTTATGATTTTGCTTTACTTAAATATGCAGACTGATAAATAATGTGTGACCAGATAATCATCAATTTAAATCTATGAGACATCTGGGTGTGAGTGTGTGTGTGTGTGTGTGTGTGTGTGTGTGTGTGTGTGTGTGTGTGTGTGTGTGTGTGTGTGTGTGTGTGTGTGTGTGTGTGTGTGTGTGTGTGTGTGTGTGTGTGTGTGTGTGGTTGCTCCCAGGTGTGATTGTGAGTTTACTGTGTGAATGTGAAGCAGTTCAAAGCTGAAAAAGAACTTAAACTCAGTACTCAACAAACCATAGAATAGACAACAACAAATTGTTCAATATCAGAGTACGTGTTCAGATCTCATAACTTCAGGAGTTTTTAAGATTCTCCTCTGACACTACTGCATAATGTTCATCAACTAACTGTCTGCATAATTACATACAGAAAGTACGTGAATGTTCTGTGTACCACTGTAATGGCCAGCTGTGAAGCCAGATGCAACTTTCTATTACTCAGTGTTCATATCAGCAAACACATAATGCAAACAAATCACACCTCTATGTGGGATGAGTGTGGAAGTCCACAACTGCAGGGCAAATCACCTCCACTGTATGTCAGACATGACTCTGACTGCCTCCCCTCCCCTCGATATTTCGGAAAATAGACTCTCACAAACATGAGGTGCTATAGTTGATTGCATGTGACAAGCTATTTGGCAGGCACCAAAATGCCTTTTACCTGTATTTACCGATGCTGCGTTACATGTATACAGTGTGTTACAGGTGTTAGTGCTGAAATAAGTTTGACCGGTGTCCGTTTTGTAAAGAGACACATTCACATTGTTTAAGCAAAGCGCAATGAACAATGTCATGTTAAAATGAAAAACATTTCATTTTTAATCATGCTCTAAATATGCCTGCTCTAAATATGTAGCTATAGCCCCATATGTATTCCATTAGACCCTGCTTCCCAGTCCATCTTCCAATGGAAACACATCAAAACAGGAAAACAGGTAATTCCATTACGCCAACAATGGTGGCAACTTTTGGGAAAACAGATCTGGAAAGATGCTATCAAAAGGGAAATAATGAGGTCCATGACTTACCTCGATCACTGTCGTACAGGTAGGCAAACTTGTCCCACTTGTAGTACTCGATAAGGCTGAGGAGGGGCCCCTTGATATCAGGTCTCATCTGGATGATAAACTGCTGATTCCCATCCAGAGGGAAGCTGGGCGTAATGAAGGAGACATGGAGCGTCCCACAAAATGACGTGATGGTGTTGACAGACTTTTTGTCGTAGAATCCGAAAATGGCGTACACTCCTCTTGAGAACTGTGAACAGACTGAAGCAGAGGAAAGAGGTTTGTTAAGGTGTGTTGCATGATGTTTCGCACACATACTCTAAATCTTGATGTCTAGTGGGTAAAGGGCCTCTCTGTAGTTTTTCTTTCATGCCAGGAATTATCTAGTCAGAATGATGACATTTTTCCTTTTTGAAACAAACTCTTCCGACATTTATTTACGATGCTTTCACAGATCTCTGCCATAACTCAGAAGAATGTATACATCCAAGACCTTTATTACAATCCTTTAGTGCACATTAGGGCCTCACACAACTGTTAATGGTCGCCTCTTTATGTTTCTCTTTCGGCTGATTAATGGATAGCTTTCCATAAGCTCTGCCAGGGGAGTGCTTGTATTTAACGGTAAAAGATCCACTGTACGCCAGTCACTTTGTGAAACTTTCATGAGTTGTCCTAAGTCTTTTTGATACAGTGGGAATAAGCGATGTTGAGTATGTCATGCATTCACCATAACTGCACATTCATTATTAATATGGGATAGCCATCTGTGTTGATATGCTGTAATGGCACTGTCTTCTGTTTGATTTTTGCTCAGGCAGAAAACCATTCCAAGCTCCTCCTATAAGAATATGTGGCGGGGCAGATATGCTAACAGTGCACAGCTTCACCATCACCTATTAGCAGTATACTGTATGTGTCCAAGGTAGATTTTATACCATTCTTTATGCATCTTCTTCGGAGGCCATTAGCTCTAAATGATCATCTTTGTTAGGATCTATTTAGGGTATGCAAACAGCATTTATGATGACTCTGTGTGTTTGCACCAGATTATTTGTATTACATCCTCATCTTGTTGACTCACCTTTGTTCAATAATTCATGACCCATGCTCAGGTACATATGGCACAGTACCTTTTCCAGCCTCAAACATTCATTATGCACCGACCAGAAAATGGCACTCTGCACTGAAGATAAACATGAATACTGAATGTCTAAGTAATCCTGAGGATGCAGGCTGTTCCTCTAACATTGTATCAGGGTCAGCAGGTTGGCATGTTGCTTGGAAATGTATATTGATCAAATGTAAGCTTATTGACCTGGACATATGTGTTCTCCAATGTAATTAATCAAATGAGTCATTTCCTTTTACACAATACTGTATAACTGGGATGACTTGCTGACGAAGGGTACTGGAGTCCATACATCATCTAGTAGCTATAGTAGCTTGGTGTAAGTACTGTAGGCATGCTGCCACTTCTGCACTGACTGTGGCAGCTATCACTGATGAACTGAAACATGCTGGGTAAGAGGAAAGGGTGACTGCTGTGGTCTAAGCAACATGGGAATGAAGGAATGTTACTAACATATATACAGTACATGTTATGTTAAGAGGGAAAGTTTTGGAAAGGTTTATTGAATGCTTTGCATTAATGTTCCACACATACACAGAGAGTAGTTTTTACAGCCACTTTGTTGTACTGTTAAGCACCGAGCAGCTTCATTAGTGAAGTTTGGGTCGAAATTAACAGCAGCTCATTAAAAATTGTCTCTGGCGATTGAATCAAGGTGCGTGCAGTTTGGGGCTTTATCTATTCTCAAACTTTGTGCCTGCTGAGCAAGACAGACTCACTTGGACCATAAAGTCTAAGTGAGTCCTTAAATCTAACTGAAAACCAATTCCTTCTGTCTCCACTAGACAACCATCTGTGTCAGAATGAAAAATGAATTATGTTTTGCTGGTTATACATAATTTGCAGCCACACTAATTGTACCATTCCGTGAGCCAAAATGTTTAAGAGTAAGTTGATTACTTTAGTCAAGTACACCAAGTGATATTTCGTGAGGCTGTGAGTGTTACTTCAAAATCAGATTTTCTACTTAGACTCTGGTATTCAAAGCATTCATCCCATAATAAAAAAACAGCTACTTCATCCTTAAGGATACATCAAACACCGCTGTCTTTTACCCCCAGAGTCCCAAAACATGCAGAGCTCATCGAGAATGGCCCAAAATAAATGGAGGCAAGGCCAGCTTTAATCCACCGCCGGTCTCTATATGCTGCCAAAATCTTTACCGATCCGTCGACTCAAGCAATTAAATATTCATCACAGTCATCCAAGACAAACCGTTAATGGCAGTCCGAACACCTCCATCAATCTGTGGCACCGTTCCTAATCTTTGTAGCAGATGATAGTGGCCAGTGATGTGGTCACAGAGAAATCAGACCTCACTAATCTAATTTCACTTTTGTCTAACTGGGAGCTAATAGAACCCAAAGTGTGTCGTCCGTTGAACTGTTGCAATCTAATTGGAAAATGATTGCGTACAATCCAGTGAAGGCGATGAAACATTCCTCAGATGAGAGGTTAGGTTACATACAACAGTTGACTGAACTGAGAACAATGGAAATGTTTCCTTTTAATTTGGTTTCAGGTATTACATTTTTATCGTTTTAGGACAGATTTGTCTGAAAATGTACGTAAAAAACTGAGTGATAGTAAAGACGGGAATATTAGTATGGTGCTTTGTCAAGACAAAGCTGTTGGACAATGTAGAAACTCTGTGCCCAGTTCTCACCAAGTAAATATCATTTATGCATATCCTTTGTTTCACAGTGGACTCACCATGCTACTTTATTGTCCAGCATTACATCCCATTTATTACTTCAGATTATCTACTGTAGCAGATGAAATAGACATTCATGTGAATTCATGTCATACAGTATTTTGCGTTCAAACTTGTATGCCTGGCTTACTTACGTTCCTCGAAGAAAATGAAACATCCAATCTTATCATGGCATCACAGGACAGCATGATTCTAGCAACCCTTATTTCCACCCCCTGAAGCTAACAGAGCTGTAGAGTTTTCTTCTGTCCCTGTGTCACATCCGTTCATTTTCATGTTTCTCAGGCTTTCTTTGCTGGCACTCTCTCTCGCTGGTGAGCTTGTTGAGTTTGCCCGGAATTAAAACTCTTTGAGCTCATGCTTAGAGACTGGATATCCCCATGACTGTGCATCAGCTTATGCCAGAGCGAACACTTTGACAACATGTTACTTTATTACCAAGTATGGTAATTCACATCCAGAAGCCATGCAATACCCATTTCTCCATGCAGCGGCTGTTCAGAGAGGATTTTGCTAGTTCTGGAACGTGACAGCAAAAGAATGAAGAGCAAGAGGTTTTTAATGGGCGAGACATCTATGTGTGCCTCTTAAATGAGAAATTTAGAAATGTTAAATTAGGGAAGAAAAACCAGCCACAAACGGTAACATTTAGAAACAGTGAGGATTGAGGAACAAGCCATTAAGCCTCAGTCACATCTGACCGCTTTTCAATGAAACCAGGGAGTATTTATCCTCAGAAATCCTCCTCCAAACACAGAAAAAATAAGCCTTGCTGGGTAAATCTTTTTTTTTTCTGGTGTTGATGACGTCACCCTAATTAGTCACCATGAGCAAAATGTTGAAACAAATTGTATCATTGCTTACTGATCGGTTTGAAAGCTATGGTATAGACCCAGTTTTCTCTATCATTCTGTTCAAAAAGATAAACTGTAAGAAAATACAGTTCTTACTTAATCAGGGAATGTTTAAGTAAGATAAACACACTGTTGACCTGGGGACGTGTGTAATCCTGACATTGTAGTTACAGACAACAGTGCATAGCGCATAATACACTGCATGTACAATACTGCATGTATGTCTGGTTTCTCTGTGTTTGGTTGTTGGTGTGTTAACTGGTTGGTCTAAAAATTACTTCTGAAAAGTGTTTAATCCTTTTAATAATAGGGATAATGTGAAACATAAGATGTATTCCTAAGAGATAGCTGTAGAACAAGAGCATGGCAGACAACCATTCCTGTATGTCTCTGAGTAATTGAGCTGCAATTAAAATGTCATTGAAAATGTTATTTAGTAAAAGAACAAGTACATCAGGAGAACACCACACTCTTCAGGGAGAGCCTTGGTTTCCTCTCTGCTTTCACACCACCATGCTTGATACAACAGCTTCGAACACACCAGATGCTATACAAATTTGGGATCCTTCAATGGTGGTTTCCTGAACTTTGAGCTGCATAACAAGTCAAGACGTACCTTTAAAAATCAAGGTTTTGAAAGTTTGACGGACAACCCAGGACTTTTACCCAGGAGACCAGGGTTCGTGTTCCGTTCTTTTCCTGTGTGGTACTTCAACACACATGTTTTAACACCTAATCACGATCTTTTCCTAACCCTAACTAAGTGGCATTACCATGCACGTTGGAAAATGACACCAAGCGTCAAATGTGACACCAAGGAGTCCTGACCAAGCGACAGTATTTTGATGAGTTGGGACTGAGAATGTATTGATAGTTGGTGCCTGAACCGATACTTAAAAAAAAAGAAAAAAGATGAGCACTAAACGACAATCTGCAACTTTAAAGAACGGCTTGTTTATTGCTAAGGCCATATGGTCAAAATTAAATGATTTAATAATAATGTAATAACAGTAACTTATAACAATAACTTATTTCACCAGTAAATTGCTGTTAAATGACTAAAACACCAGATGGGAAAAGGGTCTTTTACAAAAACTCTGAATGCACCATGAGGCTTAGGCTACCAATTTCAAATGAACGCACCGCACCGTCTGTTACGTCCTGGGGTTGGAATCCTCAACAGTGAAATACAATCACACTTTGTCAACGTTTAACATTAGCTGTCAGCATTTTAACCGTGTTTAATCCAGCTACTAGCTAACGGTAGGCTAACGTCTACTGCCAAGTGTAGTGTTAACAAGCGTCACGTGCAGTGATGCTTCTGTTGCCTGCAATGGCCATTTCGGAGCATCAGAGAGAAGGGCAGGCATTTCAGTGACACCGAAATGAGGCACCGAAATCCACGTTGCTATTCAGGCCGGTAGATACTGGTAGGCACCGGTGCCATATTAGCACCGGGTTTCCGTACCCAACCCTAGTGTGGGGTGGCTGTGACTCAGAGGTAGAGTTGTGCCCCTCAACAACATTGGCGATTCGATCCCAGGCTCCTCCGGCCACATGTCAAAGTATCCCTGAGCAAGACACAGAACCCCAAGTTGGTTAAATGCAGTAATTTAATTTCACTACATGGTACTGTCAATTGTATGTGAATATTCAAGAATAGTTTCATATAGGCTCTCGTTGGACACTCGAGGGTCATAAGAAGGTCCTAATCACCTCATTATCACCAGCATGTTAAATTTGTCGCAGCAGTGACTGTGGCACTGTGTTTCACCTTCCAAGGAGAAGGTGCACCCTGTAAAATATATTTAGCTGTCCCAATTAGCTGACCTCATTTCCACCCCCATGGCACTGAAGGCATCTCTCCCACTCCACCAATGTTTACTGCTCTGTCACTGATCAAAGATTACACTTGCATAAATTAACTGCTAATAAAACATCGGAATTCAGCTGACATCTAATATGCCTTGCATCAGTGGGGCATTTTATTACGGATAATTTATTTGGTCATTTAGCAAACATTTTTATTTCTGTGTTTGCTAATGCAAGTAGTTTGATGCTCTCAAACCTACAGATGTGTACACCAAGGTTTGATCACAATTGAAATGCTTATAAAGCCATTATTACATTAATATATTCTGTATGTTTAAATGTGATTGTATCGTACCATATTTAGGCTTTAAGACATTTACAGTGTGCTTCAGTTATCATATTGAAAAACTATTTAGACCTAGTGACTTTAGGTTATAGGAAACTTTGGCATTAGTCCGTTTAATTAAGAATTAGTAAAATAACTGGATATATGAAAGACATGAGCCCGAAAATGTTTAATTGAAGCCTTTACAGTAGGTTTTCATGCAGCTCTAATGATTAGCGAGGGCATTCATTGAATCAGCAGTGGACACTGCTATCTGATATTTAATGGAAGACCAACAGAGGCCCAATGCATCAGCAAAAGGATGACTCAGTTTAACACTCACATACATAGAGACCACTGTGGTGATGATCATCAGCAGTCCAGTCACAGCTAACAGAACTGACTGTTAGATATATCACCCTCTCCAACACTTCTGTTCTCACCACAGCCTCTGGGCTTTGGGACTTTTATGTAAAACTGATCTGTCACCAGTTTGCAAGGCGGCGTAAAGCCACCACCCCTTTCATCAGAGCAACCTGAGCACATTTGTCACTGATATAGTTGCTGCACGGCTGGATTTTGTATATCTCCAAAATAACTGGACAAACTAGGTGATATGTCACTGCCCATATGACTGGTGCAAAAACAACCGGTGATGGATTTCTAAACTGCCACCGGGTGTTTTAGGTATGATTTAGGCAACTAAAACTGCATGGTTAAGGTTAGGAACAAATAACTTTCAGCATTCAATAAAACAATATGTCCACAGAACCACAGTCCTCAGTGCCAAAATCACATGCTTTCTACACCCAACCAACATCTCCAGCCTTCTTCCTCAGACTTTTTGCAGTGTAACGTTGTTACACTTCTGCCTGTCGATACTAAATGGAAACATACATTTTTGAAGAACATTTGTGTTTGTTTGGTGAGCATATTGTTGTGGGCAAGGTCTTTGTCTATGAGTGTAGACCAACATATTCTAAACAACCTTGTCTCATAAAAATCATATTCATGTACAACAAATTGTTTTAAAGGAAACAAAAGGCTGATTACTTTTCTACATTGAACATATCATGCTCAGTGTCAATATATCTCATTTGTTAATCCTGCAATTTGCTCCTGGTAAGTACAGCATCATTATATGTTAATGGTTATGTTAAGCCAACTCACACATGGATAAAGAAAAGGTTTGACATTTTTGGAAATACACACTTTTGCCGAGTGTTAGATGACAAGATTTATACCACTCTCATGTCTGTATGCTAAGCATGTAGCTGCAGCCAGCAGCTGGATAGTTTAGCATAAATACATGAAGCAGCTACCTTGGATCTGCCCAATAGTAAAAAGAAAATCTGTCTACCAGCACTTCTAAAGCTCACTATTTAACATGATAACTACTTGTTCACTCGTCATCAAAACTGTTGTGGGTTGTAAATCTATATATGAATTGATAGACTTTCCAAATAAAAAAATAAATAAAAAAATGATGTTTTCTGCTTAATTAATAACAGCAGACACCTTTCAAGCATTTCAAAACACTTCATGTTTTGACTCCCCTGGGTGAACACTTTTCAGAGTCCTCCTGTCTGTCTTACAGTGAAGCAAGGACAACTCAAAGATGCTTTTGAAACCCAAATCATTCCTGTCTACCTCTTGTAATGTCAGACTGGATGACTCTTTCTTTATTAAGTATTTGCTCCCTTATCATTCCACCTCATGCAGAGATGTTTCTGACTGGAGGCTCTGACACAAGAACAATTTTGACTTTCATCTTCTATTCTCGTTTCAATTAATACACTGTTTAGTCATCAGCTGAATTCCTATTCACACAATTCCCACAGGATTTTTTTTAGGTTAAAGGATTATGAAAGATTGTATATGCGTCAGGCTGGGACCTGCAACACTTAAGGTAAGAAAAATATGTATCAATAACCATAATCAAATTTATGGAGCGTAGGCAGGGTTTTATAACTTCTAAGAGCTTTGTCTGCAGCCAATAACAACATGATCTGGTTTCGTTCACTCTGTAGACTGTTGCCAGGGTAACATATTTCAGCCATGTTTCCTCTCTACACTGCAGAAAATATTCACCTTGGCACATTATTTCATGTGGTGTTGAGGCTTTAAATGTCATTTTCCGAAAGCAACTGACAAAATCAGCCAGATGGGTTAGATTCCTGCTCCACAGCACCACTTCTTTCAAGACATTTATCAAAATTACCATTAATAAACCATGTAAAAGGGTTAAATAAACTCAAAATTCCTATATGACAAAAGAAACTTACTTCTGAAAATTGTGTTATTATGAAATTCTTTTATTGAATGAAATATGCATAGCAGCACATCAGACTGTTGCCTTGGTACAGCTCTCAGTCAGCCTGAGTGGCCGATAGGAAGACTTCTGTGAGGTGTCACTGTGGGCCAGCGAGGCGCACTTGGGGATGTTTTTGTCTGCCTTCGAGCAGCTCATCCAGAAGCTGGTTTCTAAAAGAACAGTACAGCTCAGTTCTTATCAACTTCTGACTCCCCCTCCTCCCATCTCCCATCCTATTTCTCTCGGTCTCCTTTCCTCTTTCTCCCTCTGTCGCTTTGTTCACTGACCTGTTTCCTGGAGGCTTTCTGACGGCTGTGGATGGAGGATGTAGGTTTCACAAGAACAGTCTGATGAATGTTCTCTATACTAAAGGCACACTAGGCTATTGTTGTACAGTGCCCCCAATGTCCCAATCGTCCTTTCAGCTTGCCTTTTGTTGTTATAGGCACTTTTGATAGCTGCAGGGATGGGGTGAGGAGTGGCTGCGTGGAGCCCTGTAAGATGCCTGAACAGCTCATACAGGCCAGTTATTGACTACGTATAACTGCTGACTGTAGCTGTATCATCCTTCTTTTTCAATATCAATATCATTAAGGACATAAAAACAGCTCAACTGATGTTATACATAAAAGTCTGTTAATTAGTCATAATTTGTAATATTCAGCCAATGAAAACAGCATATTATATATGATTTTGTGGCTCTGGAGGAGATTTTTCAAGTCGAAAAACAAATCCGCCAGCTTGGTAAAAGTGAAAAAGTGTCATGTAAACAATTGAAAACCACTCTTAATCTGTTTCTTACAAGCACCGTGAATGTAAGTGCAATAAGACTCTTTTATCGTAACAGCGGTATAATTTGTGATATGATAGCAGCTTTCCTGATATGTTGTAACAAAGCCAGGAACATCATTTTACCTTTAAATTAACTTGAGTTCAGTGACTAAAGGTGTGTGAGTGTTAGTGTTGCTCTCAGCGTAATCTGCTAACCAAAACCAATGTGTTGTAATTCCCTGTTCAGCCATGTGACCCTGTTTTAAACACTGATCTGGATCAGACGGTTTTTCTGGAGGACACTCACTCAGAAACGCTGCATATTTCAAAAAGAAAACACTATTATTGGTCCAGCATGAGATACTAAATCCCTTATAATGTAACATCTAATTTAATCTAAACAAAATGATGCTGTCCTTTGATCATGTTTTCTTTTAGATTTCTTACCATAAAAACACAGACTACGGGTCAGTCCTACATCTTAGATCTGAAGAAAGACAAGCACTGTGTTGCCTTGCTGTGCAGACCAATCCATTCCACTAAGCACAATACAGAATTCTTTAGCAATATTGATTCTGCAAAGTCGATCCATACATACTTTGTTGGCATTCCATCTGCCTCCTGTAATAAAACATACCGATGTCCACTGACCTTTAGTGGAAATACCAAAGCAGACTTTAGATCTGCTGGTCTATGTCCTAATCATCTTGGAACCAGCCCGAGTAAAATTAGTTACATCTATAAAAACAGCTTCATCCAACATCTGAGGGAGCAGCTGCAGATGAATAAGGACCAACTCAGTGAGGTGAAGCAAAGCAAAGAGACAATACACATGATCTTGTCATTGATGGCTCCGTTCTCAAATAAAAGCAGGTATTTAATAAATGTATACTAGCCACGGACGTGGCCAGCGCAATCAAAAAGAGGCTGGTCTTCAATTAAGGCTGGAAAATAGTGAATAAGTGTGGATTAAATTCCATTAAACTAAATAGCTCACATGATAAATTCAGTGTAATGTACCTTTATAAAGAATTCCATTAGTACAATCACAGAGTGACACCAATCTGTTGCTCAAAATTTCTCTTTTTAACAAAAATACTGTTTTCATTAACTAATTACTGCCGTTTCATTTAATTTTTTATGTCATTGTTTTTTTGAGCGAGGTTAAGTTCTAATCAATGGTCAATCAAAGTCAACCTTCCTGTAGATGTTTAGATTTTTGTAGCTTTGTTAGTCCACATGTCTGCACCTCAAATAGTTGATTTTTAATTAAAAGCCTGCAGGAACTAGAATGACTTTGTCCTTTGAGCTCAAAAAACTCAAAACACTAAAAAAATGGCAAAACGGAAGTGACTGGAAATTGTTAGTCAATTAAACAATACTTCTATTAGAGAAGAAAAACTGAACAGCGGATTGGAGAGTAACCATGAATGTTATGGACAAGTTCATGCAAATCTCTCACTAGAGACTGTATTGGACTTGAGCTTTAAATGGAAGGTTTTAAGTGTGCATTAACAGCAAGGCATCAACTGTGGACAGATCAGAAAACAGGGAGGCTTTTTACTAAAATATTATAAGATATACTTATACAATATTAGAAAAGGCATGTCTTTTATATAAGCCTGTTTAGAATACAGCCCTTCAGGTAAACAAAGTATAATGTACTGTAAATGGAGATGATATTTACTGATACTGATATTTTCTCAGCATTAATCTTTTTGAATGGCTGAAAAGTAATGGCATTGTGATGGCTATTGGCAAAGTCCTCTTGTTTCATTGTCTAGCTCTTTGCATTACATATCTTCTGACTCCTGCTGATGACATTATATTGGAGCATAGATCCGGGTGTAAAATCTACTTAAAAAGACTGTATTATTCTCTGGTTTATCTGTTTGGTTATCAAACCCTGGGATAGCATTCTCGGTCAGTTGGTTCACCACTTTGGTCCAGACTTGAATATATCATCAACTATTGGATGGATTATTGAAAATTTTGAACAGACAGTCATGATGCCCAGAGGATGAAGCCCACTGATTGTGGTGATCCTCTGACTTTTCCTCTCGCGCTACAATGACGTTGGAACAGCTATTGACAAGATTGCCATTACATTTGGTTCAGACTAGGAATGGGCCTGAATCAATATTTTATTCTACAGTTATTATGCCCAAGAGATCATCAAACTTTCCCAAAGTACTACTATTAATGTTAAATACTGTGAAATTACTTCACAACATATTCACATTGGACTTAATCAAACCTAACAAACTAAATACTGAGCTGTATCCTGCAGGGTGCTGATATTTAAAAGGCAGAACGTCAGAGAGAGCTAGAAGTTATTTATCTTTCTTTCTTCTTTTCTTGACAATTATCATAAACTGCATTTGTAAACGAGCCATTAATGTAACCGGGCTACAAGTAGAAAAACATTGGTACAAATCTGAAAACCCTTGTGTCTATCATCTGAAATCCAATAGGCAGAGCTAAGAGATAATAAAAGGTCTTTTGTTTTTTCTTTTGTTTCTGGCCAGAAAATGGTGAAATCAGAAAATATAAAAAGATAATTTATGCAACTGCCCCCTTTTCTCAGTTTCTCCTGCTCTTTTATCACAGCAGGGGAGATGTAGAGCTGCTAAAATATGTCAGGGCTCTTTTTTTCCAGCTTGTGTCATCTTGAAATGTTTGTGCTGGACTTGACTGCTACATCATACTGTAGGTCCCAACCCATCATGTTCCAAACTCAGAGCCTACCTGGACACGAGCAACTTCAGGACCAACAGTCTAACTTTAGTTTCACTGTGTTGACATAGGATACGGCAGTTGGGAGTCAGTTCGGAGTTGCCTCTTGCCTGCTGCAACATAACTCTCTCTGCCTGTCTGCTTCCTGAGTGTGTACGCAGCTGAATATACTGTATATCTGCTCTGAGAGTGTGTCTGTATGTGTCTGTTTGTTTGCCCTCTCTTTCAGACATCTGTTACACACAATGATCTCACCTGCCAGTGGACATGGGTGCTGACCTAGCTTTTGTGGGCCCGCCACTGGCCGAAGTCCTACAGTATCTGTCTCTGCCACGTCACATTTCCCTTGTAATTATTTTCTTATCTCCTTCTAACTGTCCATGTCATTGTCCATTTAATTGTTTCGTCCTAACACCTAGTCTTGCCTGTCTAAGCGTATGAGGGTGATGTTGCTGACTACACTCCATTCAGTTACACGTTTTCGATATATACATTTTTGTAATATACAGATTTTTGGGCCCAAATCACTGTATCATATTGTTTTGTGATTGATTCATTTGCTCTTCTGCTGATTACTACAACTACTACTACCAATGGAGGTCCACAAAGATAACAAACTATTAAATGCCCCATTAAAGGGTCAGTTCACCATTATTATTAAAAAACAACAGATTTTCTCACTCAACTGTAGTGGCATTTAGCCAATGAGAATATTTAGAGTTCATGGTGACTATGATTCCATTTGTGGTGCAGACAGCATTGACATTTACAGGATGAAACTGTGTTCTTGCTTGTAAATAAGGACACATTAGCTAAAGAGCTAATTTACCTGTAGTTTACAGTTCATAGTCTAGGTTTTGTCTCAGGCTGTTGTAACTGTCGCCATCAATCAGTAATAGAATGGTGACCCTTCTGTTTGTGCAATGTATTTGTGCAATGTTTTAAAACGATTTAATTGGCAAGGTGCAAAGAAGTCCTGTCTTTACAAAGATAATTGTCCGAGTCAGTTATTCTGGCTAATGCAAATAAATGATTTTACAAGATCAAACCAAATATATGTATGATAAATAAATTCTATAAATAAATATAGAACAAAATTGAAAAGGAGAACGTATTTGTGTCATTTAAGGGCATCATTTTGCATTTGACCTGAAGCTGTTGTAATCTTATCCTTTGAAAACATTTAGATGGTTTTGGACTCCTTTCTGCAGTTATTTTTCCCTTTGTCTGATTTTGAAATGCTTTAACAATAACCTTGCAAGTTGTGGACATACTGTTCTCATTTGTCTTCATCTCTGAGAGCAGCAAGGTAATAGACCAAAACTACACCAAAAAATCAAACGTAACAACGCCCCCGCACAAACCTTCCTGACACAATGAAGCATCCGCTGCACAGCCACCCTAAACAACAGAAAAATGTCCTGTTTCCATTCCGTGAGCTCCATGTACATTCCACTGAATCCATCTACAGACCCATGAGACGAGGCAGATCAAAGAAACCGCCCACAGACTTTGGCCTTCTGGGCCTTCACATGGTTAAACACCCAAGGTTCCTTTAATAGGGACAAACATCTTCTCAAAGCTAGCCAGTAGCGGAGCAAGACAGGTACACGGCTGAAAACCAAGTCGTCTCTCCCTGTGAGAGTTCACTCTCAAACACTGAAAATGTTTCTGATGAAAATAAACAGTTCTCTGCATTGAAAGCTTTTTCAGGGGAAATATTTTCTGCAGCCAGGTAACACATCACACAGAGACCTAAGCATAAAACACGCTTTCATTGTAAAGACTCAACATTTGACGATAGTATGATGTGAATTTCTCTTTTCAATACTATGTTCTTACTTTGTGGGATGCTTTGTGTCATGATTACTTTTTTTTAATCGCATTAATCGCATTCCGGCATTTATTAATTTATTTTACACTTCACTCGGCTTTGCGTCGTGCCTAACAGGCTACTATTTTGACCCTTTGCAGCACCGTTACATATCATCAAGCTGCCACTTCCTCGTAACACATCTTGCTGCTGCAGGCTGCAGGCATGATGGAGAAAGACAGCAGCAATGAAATCCTGAATGGCACTTTTTATTTCCCAAAACTCCCGGATGGCTCGTAGACAAGTCAAAAGCCATATGCACATTGTGTAAAGCCGAATTAAAATATCACCGAAGCACGTCAAGCTTGAGCTACCACCTACGGAGCTAAGCATAGTAGTACAGTTAACGTGATGCTACCCACTAGCATGCTACCCACTCAGGCAAAGCAGTATTTTGGAGAGTGCTAATTGCCGACCTGTGGATGAAACAAAATCCCCAAAAATTACTACAGCTCTTGCGAAACGGGTGGCAACTAACTGCAGACCTGTCAACATCGTAGAGGACTCGGGTCTTAAAGACGTACTATGGTTGGCATGTTCTGACCTGTCTCATTGCCGTTGAGGGGGACAGTAATTTTCACGGATACACAGCCTGTATGACACGGAGAAAGCAGCCCAACTGGAACTGCTGCAAAGTGCTGCAAACGCTGTCTCATTAACCGGTGATCACTGGACGTCAATGAGTAATCAACATTATTTAGCAGTTACTAAACACTATATTGACTCTAGTAAGGATAGGGATTTTTAGTTTTTTAGTTAGGTACTTGGAGGAACTGTGCAATAATCACAGATTCACACATTTTTCTTTTGTTTACTGTAAATAAATAAGATACACTGGTAAGAATTGCTTTTGATTGTTAATATGTACTTAAAAACTGTTCTGAAATGCAAAATAATAGAATTTTAATCATTTGATAAAATATGCGATCAATCGTGATTAAAAAAAATTAATTGTTTGACAGCCCTAGTCTTTTTATTATCATGAACTACTCATGGTGGGTTTGAATGAGCTTTAACTAATAGTGAAGATCTATTGTAATGTATGTAATAAAGTGATATGAGTTTGTAAACTTTGTGAAACATAAGTACATATAAATATCAGTTTTTGGTGTTGTTACCTTAAAATCAAAAGCTATGATTTTTTTCTGGGCTCACCATTTTGCAGCAGCATTCATTAATAATACACACAGATGCACAGAAAATCAACTAGTCCACAATGCAAAGCAGACATGCTAAATATTCTTTTTTGTCTTCTTTTGGAATTGCCATCACTTTTGCCACCCAGCTAAATACAAGACATTTTAGATCTGTTTTCTGAAGAACGCTGCAAGTCATTCTGGGAAATGCAGGAAATCAGTAACAATAGAAGAAAAGGCACACAAAGAGAATAACATGTCATTACAAAATAACCCCTAGAATGCAAAGTGTTCACATTTAAAAACTAAACATCTAAAGTTGGCTTTTGTTGTGTACTTTATTGCTCTGTATGAGCAGGGAACATGGGACAGTGCAGTATCAGTTTCACAGCCTGCACCTTTTTAATATATGAAAAGATTTCTATACTATTGCAGAAAATGCAACTGACAAGCCAACAGCTGCTGAAATGCATTGGCTATAGTCCAGATGAGACCTTTTGTTTAAGCAGGCAGACCATCAGGAGACAAGTTATTACAAGAGTACAATAGCACTGTCTGCAAAACAGACATTGCTGAGCAGCACTGCTGACAACATAAAGAAATGTTTCAAGTGAATTTAAAGATCTAAATTAAGTGGACAAAGTTAAGAGACAGGGCTGAGAAAAAGTGCAGACATTCAAGGAAATGCATTCATCAGCCCTGCCTGTTGATTTATTAGGTTGTTTGGAGGCATGGCACTGGAGGTTTTACAGAGACACATTGTTTAACAAAAGGTTAAGCAAGTGAGAAAACAGTTGATGTGAGTCAGCATTACACAGAATGAAACAGAGGATAAATTATGCTTCTAATTAGAAAATGTGAAATAATTATGTATAATGTTGAATGCAATGCTGTCAGTATGCATAAATGTACTTTTTGTGAATTAAATAGAGTATGAGTAGATTGATATCCTTAATATTGGGTCACACTGGAGGTAGTCTAGCATTGCCAGACCTTCCTTCACAGAGCTGCGGAGGAAGGTGTGGCAATGCTAGTCCACACAGCATTCCGGGATGGGAGAAAAACGTGCTCTGGTTTATTGGCATTTCTTTAAACCAATCACAATCTATTGTTGGGTGGCGCTAAGCACCGGACAGAGCCACGGTGACTCTGCAAAATTGAACTTGTTTTGGTGGAACATGTGTACGTTCAAAAGTTGTTTTAGTCGTGCACAGAAAACCCAGATTGGACCGATAGTCTAGCTAGCTGTCCTGATTTACCCTGCAGAGATCTGAGGAGCAGTTAACCATAGTCCTCATAAATCGGTTTAGAATGCCAACACAAAGAAAGCGGAAGGTAATGGACATCTGGCCAGTGGAACGTCGTGAATATAGACTACACTGGAGGTAAACACCTACTCTGCTGTAAAAAACAGGCACTCCAAGATTTAATTCCCTGATCATATCCACCTTGAGCCTGAGTCATCCTGCACTTTTTAAAGGACACAGCCAGCCTAAAGACAGTCACCCTTACATTTCCAATACATTTACATTTTGTTCAGGGAGACATAACATTAAAACAACAGAGGTAAGGGACATGTCTGTCGGCTCACTGCACTCTTGCTCTGCTTATCACACCGTAAAGTCATTCTGGCTTTGTCCTGTCATTTTTCTTCATCATTTTCCATTTCTTTAGCTCTCTCTTTCTCTCTCTCTCTCTCTCCACACACGCACACACACACACACGCACACTCGCACACACACACACACAAACCCTAATAAATTTGACAAGAGCACCCTGTAAGACCAGACAAGGCAACAGGATCAAATGTTACAGTAATCACAACAATGATGGGAAGGTCGGATTCTCTTCTATGAATGCTAATGAGCATCTCCCTTTAGCAGAACAGGTTTTATGGTGAATTAAAGGAAATTTGACACATTCTTAGTCAAGTGAACTTCAAGTTGACTGAAAAATATTTCAATGTGATGCTGACGACAGTTACGTTTAGGTACCAAAACGACTGGTTAAGTTTAGGAAAAAGATCGCGGTTTGGATTAAAACACTACCGACGAACGAACACGCGTTTCCTGGGTGAAAGTATTTTGTTTCCGCCCAGAAGCGAACTCCGCTCCCTGGTTTAAAAGCGTTGTGTTTTATGACCTACCTAGTCTATATCCATGACGTTCCACTTTCCGTGCAGAGCTTAGCGCCATCCATGAACCAGAGCACGTTTTTCTCCCATTCCTGAATGCTGTGTGCACTAGCCAGACCCTCCTCCGCAGCGCTGTGGAGGAAGGTCTGGCAATGCAAGACTATGACCCACCCATCCATCCCGACCACCTGCCTACGCTGCCCATAGAGTTCATATACAGCAGCAGTCATTGTGGTTCATGCAGCAAAAAAAATACGTGGAATGCTTACGAATTACAGTGCTTAACTTTTCATAGTTTTATGTAGGTTCATCAGAACAGCCTGACGAGCCTGAGCTCACTGTGCACCGTCACCGCAATGCTAACAATAGTCGTGTTTGGTTTAAACATTCAGTGTGATAATATTAGGTCTTTGCTTACCGGTGAATGAGACATGAATTAAAAATGCAGTCCTTTCTCCGCTCTGCTCTGAAGCAGCAACGCAGCAGTGCTCGTGCACGTATGTGTGTGGGTCAAAGCCCCGAGGGCAGGGGGAGGGGTTAAACTGAGACATGCTACTTTTAAATCTTGCTAAGTTTTCAACATTACCAACCCTGCCTTTAGTGTTAATGTATTCTAATTTGAGCTTTTTACTGTGTTACTTTCAACAAACAATAAATCAAATTCTTAAAACTTTATTAAAGTCCATCTGCTTTACGATGGCCATGAACTATGTCAAAATGCTTCGCCAGTAAACGGTCCTTTTGCCGAGAATAGTTTGCCACTTTATTGGAATGGGTTTTTTCATTAATTACAGTAAGATTTCAACAACTCGAAAGTGCAAAAAAACACTAGCAAAAACTAGATACTAACTAAACTTTGAGTTACAACATTGAGTTATATGTTTAAATATGTTAATTTTCAGTACAGAGTAATTTATTTCTGTCAAATAACCTTGACTGGCTGTTCATTAATTCGTATTTTATAAACCTCAATGACTTCAATGTTGTGAATATGACCAGCTGCTAATGTTTGTATGTGTCTTTAAGCTGCTACTGAATCTCTATTCAACCGCAAGCTTTTATGGATGCACTCGCCTTTTTGCTTTTCACCTTTAGATAGAGGGCCAAGTATAAAGCCTTGGTTACATCTTTTTAGGATAAGGATCTGTGTTCTGTGGAGACAATCTCTGGATCTCTATTTGCCAACCAAAAGCATACAAAGAAATACGTCTTGTGGCACTGGTGCAGGGACACTTAGCGCTGGTACCTTAGACAAGAGATAAATGTGTATACTGTAACACTGTATGAATGAATGAAACCCAATTCCTAGTGACTGAGGTCAGTTTTATGTGCTGCATTGCTCAGCTAAAATATGGGACCCTCCATCTGTCAATGAAATTGAAAATATTGCATGACCCCATATTAAATAAATTTTGCGTCATGTACTGCATTTTAACCTGCTGCTTTTAAATGGTTTATTATCAAGTGGCTGTGTTTCATTGTGACTATACAGGGGATGAATAGTAACTGGATACTCGTGATCATATATGCTAAATGCCAGAAAACTATCAGACAACAACCAAAGGGGGAAGAAAATGATGGAATTGAGCATGGAAATCCATTCTTAAAATAATATTAATTCCCAGTCCACTTTCTAGCTTTTTTCCAAGGGCTTTTAACCACAGTTTATGGTCTTCATCAGTAAATTATATTGATTCTCTTGTCATCGCTTTAAGTTCCATATGTTGTGTAATGACAACAGAGTCCACTCCGTGACAACTGAATAAACTCTTTTCACTGATGAAGACAAGCAAGTGAGTGGATCTTGATTTAAGATTATGTCAAATAATAATTGGGATGTGTATGTATATGTCATGCATATATTTGTATGTAAAATCAAAATGCAATAGTTATTTTAAAGATTGTTTGTGACAGTTTTGGTGAGTTTGCTATGAAACATATTTTTAAAGTGACCCATCAAACCCTGGTAACTCTCTTAAAGCCAGGAGGAAAACAACACAAGCCATAAGATTCTGTTTAAGTTTAGCTTTATTTCGGCCGTCCATCCACTAAATAATTTAAAGTTTTATTTTGGCTTAAACATCGTGTCTGATGCTTCTTGCGTTCAACGCGGTGTGGGCATGGTCGTCACGAGTCCGGTCTTTCATGCTGACTGCAGTCAGAGCGGCTCAAAGAATGGACCACTTCTGCACTGTAGCCGATCATTGCAACGCCGTTGTTACAAAATCTTGGAGGTGCACGGCTCGGCGATCAGAGCCTCCGCAGACCCTCTGCACATAGTCGCCCAGGCCGCGTTTGCGTCATATAGCCGTCTGCGCGCGCCGACCGCACTGAACGCAAGAAGCATGAACCAGCTTTTAGTGATTGGATACAAGGCAATAGGGAACTTCCAGCCGAGAGCCTTTGAATCACGGTGTAATTGATGCTATCTCAGTCTTGTGTTTTATGAGGACAGAGTGATAAGGGCTTGGTTGAGGGCTGTATTCAGGGCAAGTGAAGATCCACAGAGGGTTCCTTAGACTCATTTTCTGACCGGCCAGCTCCCAGGCCTATTTAATATTTCACAGCTCCGCCTGAAATGGAGGAGAATGCACTTAATTAAGTATGAACAATAAATTGGCTATAACCAATGCTCTGCACTGAACATATATTCGGTTCACGCTTTTGATCATTCAGCAAGGTCCCTGAATGCATGTGTCCCTCCGATGCTATGTGCATGTAGATGCATGAAATTACAGTATGACGTGATTCATCCATGACAAACTAGAACTTTGAAGTGTTAAATCGCAGGCCGGCTGTCGTGACCTCAAACTGCTCTGCTGCTCTCAGAGGAGGAAGAGTGGTTTGCTTTGAAAGAGGTGGGTGTGAAATAAAAGCATGGGAGCATGCTATCACAGAATATAAAGTTTAATTTGGCAGGCAAACACAGACAGACACACACACACACACACACACACACACACAAACATATACACACACACACAAAGCCAGGTGCACAGTGAACTATACAGCTTTTCACTACATTAAAGGAGAAGTGCATCCCTAATGTACATAAGCTTGCACTGCTACTTAAAAATTCATTGGTGGGTCCATGATGATGTCCATTTTGATTTAAATAATTTGCCTTTTAATGAACCTAACCTCCGGTTAGAGAAAAAGGGTGAGTTGTGAGAAAATTATGCGTGTGTCTCAGTCTTTCAAGTAACACAAAAGTTGTTAAAAATGGTGTCATAGTTTGCACTGCTGATAACAAAAGTGCAAGCTGTAGCTGCTTTCCATTCTGGAGACTGATAATTGGACATTACAGTATTGCAAAATTTTGACTTTAGAGAGATCCCATGCTTGTGACCCCTTATTACAAAGCAATGTCAACTTGTGACCCCTCATCAGAGTGAGCATAACTATGAGTTCAGAGTTCAATCGAAGAATGACTTCCTTTTTGTTTCACTCAAAACCACTTCGACACATTGTTGAGCCCTCATTTCTTAACAATGATAATTAATGATGGTCCTGTACAGTAACAAGGTTTTCTAATTTTGTTTTGGTTTTCCCAGCTGGTCTGGACTCCCTTCCTCCCCCCATGTATGAGTGCCCTGGTCTATATGCTATGTGTAGTGATGTCTATATGTCTAAAATAATGTTCATTGTTTGTCAAACATAACATGTGATTTCTGTTGCAACCTAATTTCTCCATGGGCACAATAAACAAAACTAACTCCTAAAACTAAATCATACTGTTTTTTTGGGTGTACTTTTAATCTTCAGTGTAGCTGTGCAGGAAATATTCCAGTATGAGCCGTTGTGTCTACAATGGCAGTTTGTCCACAGAAACGAGGAATACTTTATAAATGGAATATGCGTTGTATCTAATGCAGTTGTTAATGGTAAGAAAATAATGTATTGATGCATTAAAGATCATAACCTGCCAACCAAAAACTTATTAAGTCCTTATTAATAGATTATCGCTGACCTATAAAGCACTAATAATATCCAATATGTAGAAGTGCAATATCTCATCTATATACTGTTTTTATAAGTCACAGCAATGCTTTTAAAATCTATAACATATTTATATTGTATCTTTATTTTTTATATTTGTATTTTTTTTATTACTATTTGATATGTGTTAATATGTGTAAATATATGTGTGAACACAGCCTCAGGATTGATACTTAATTTAGTCGTATACTCTGTGCAATGACAATAACTGAATTATATTCTATTCTACTAATAATCTATTAGTTAGAGGTTATAAACCCTTTGTAAAGTATAAACTATTTGAAAGTTGAAAAATACAACAAAAAATAGAAACATATCCCTATATATATTATTTTTAACAGCAGTGTTTTAGGGTGCGTTCGTCATTTAACCGCACAGGGTCTCAGAGGTGATTCTATTCTAGGAAGTTTGAACAAGAATCTCTTCAATATATTGCTCTGGGTGGACAGCACACCAATATAACTGCACACACATACATGCACACACACACACACACACACACACACACACACACACACACACACACACACACACACACACACACACACACACACACACACACAGTCAGAATGACTCCCCTGGTCTTGGCAGCAGATGCAAGACTGTCCAGATGAACTGTTATTGATGGAGGAATGTATCATCTTCCCTCCCACTGTCTCTGACACACTGCATTGATGAAGTATGCTGCTGCACAGGCCAAGTACAACCAGAGTGTGAAATGTCTGTGGGGCACAGATCCATATTTTCTAAGTCTTATTTCATTAACTTAAATAATGTAATTAATAAATAATGGACTGGCAAAGAAATAAAAGACTGATATACGTAGTTTATCAGACCATAATTTAATGATTGTATAGGTCAGCAAATACCTGATAACACATTTTGTTAATAAGCGTTCTGTGCCAACTTTTGGTAGTCAAATCTGTCACTCAGTTTCTGTTGTCCACTTCAATAAAATTTGATTTGGTTTCACATTTTCACTGAGGCTACCCTCTTCATTAAAGACAAAGGCGCCTTTGTTGGACCCAAGCCACAGTGAGCAGTAGCTCCTTATAAATGGAGTGTGTGGGGAGTCCTGGAACTCAGCAGAAAGCTTACACAAACCTGTAGTTATAATATTTAGCTTTCAATATGCCATGTCAGTCTCAATATTTTCTTCTTTTATTCTCCACTGCGCGCTGTCTCATAAAGTAGGCTTTCATTTTGACAAAAGGCAAAGTGGTGGTGTTAATGCACTTTAATTACACATGGAGGTGTCATTGTGAGGCAGAGTGCCATCTACCGGCTTAAAAGCAATCCCCCCACCTCACCTCGCCCCTCCTAATTCTAACTCCCACTCAAGTAGTCAATTAGAGTAGGTAGACAGAGTACATACACAGACACTTTTGAAAAACCAAAGTTATGCAGTGCACACATTCAGCCTGGGTGCTATGTCGAGGGACAAGAAAAACCCTCAGACTATTAGCAGCCTTTTCAATATTTAATGTGACAGTCATTCAGTCAGTTCAACATCACAAATCAAAGTTCACCCAGCCGTTCGTTAGTTCATTTTCTATACCGACTCATTCCCTTTTCAGGATCACTGATAACTTTGTGCAGGTCTCAGTAATTTGCCATTTGAATGCTAGCCCAACAATAACTGAACTGAAGCTGTGTTGTTGAAGTGGAAGTGAACCAGACTCACAGTGTGTCACCCCACAGTCTGAAATACCACAAGTGTCAGCTGCTTTGCATAAACCATCATTCAGGAGCTTCAGTTAGTGTTAATACCAAAATTATAGCTCAACTATTTTGAAGGATTGCAATACATTGATTTCACCCAAAACTGGAAGCCAGTCAGAAATAAACGGCATTACTGGTGTTTATTTGCATTTTTCAGAACTGCATCATGCTGTAGTTTGTGTTTACTTTATTAATTGTTGCATTAGGTTCACTCCCTGACCTTTCTGGAGCATGTGCAAAATCAAAAAACGTTAAGAAATGAGACTAAGGTAATTAATTGCATGAAACAGTTATTTGAAAATAAAGCCCCAAGTAGCCTAAATTAAGTAAATGAATCAGGGTAGAATTATCCAACGTTGATCATAATTGATTGAGATAACAGTTAGGCGGTATTAGTAGGTTTATAAGCAACTGCTTGTTAAATTATAATAGAACCGAATCAAACACACACACACACACACACACACACACACACACACACACACACACACACACACTATTTTGGGTAGAAGGAAACTAATTTTGGGGGATATCATTTACACGGCCTATATTCCAGATGTGTCATTTGCGCTTTACTGCACAATTACAACAAGTTAGTCAAACGAAACATCTCATTTCTGAAACAATTGTAGGAGAGAGATTGCTGTAGCTGTCAACAGTAAATAAGAAAACAATATTTCTAGAATCCCCCAACAAATGATTAAGTCTTTGCAAACATATTCCTTCTTCATTAGGGTAGGCTATACTGTTTTTATGATTTCAAACAAGGGACAATGGTATTTGTATGTTGAACATCGACATGGCTCTCGATGCAACGAGGCTCTCCAAGCAGGAAACGTTTATATGGTAATGACATCGATTGGACCGATGCACCAATCAGAAGCGTTTGATTTATGTTTAGGGGCTGTTGAAAGGAGTAGTCGCTTGGCAACCGCCTACTGAAATGTAAGAGCTGTGGCTATAAAAAAAAATAGCGCCCTTAGAACCTATTTGCTGCCTTTTTCTGCAGCTATTTCAAATAAAGTAGCCAGCATCATGGTTCTTTTGATGAAAGAAAGACATGATTGTAACTGATTCTCAGTGAAAACTCTCCGCTGTCTAAACGAAGCATGGTGATGATGTTAGATGTGAGACAGGCAATCGTGATTTAGGTTTATTTCCCAAGGAACTGCCAATCATTGATTGGCCTCTGCTGTTATTTCATCGCATCCTATTACTGTAATCCTCAATGCAAATCTGTGTAGGCCTATGTATACTGCCAACAATGTATGAACACCACTCAATCTGAGCTGAGAAAAGACGAGACATCGGTACACACTGGGGGAAAAAATGTTCATCTCAGTAAGTCCTATCTCGCTCTTTTCTCATCGAACATGAGAGAAATCCCTAATTAATGTGGCGAGATAAATTGAATATATAGCCAATTTGAAGTGCTTTTTTCTTGCAAGTATGGAATAAGCAAGAACAAAGTCAGATCTCTACGTTGGCAGCCTATAGAAATAACAAGGAACAGGTTGATATTCGTTGGAATCAATTACAATATCACTCCACTCGTTTCTCCACTGACCTTAGTAAAAAAAAAAAAAAAAGCATTCTTTTTAAAAGGCAGTTATTTAAAAGTAGAATCGATATTTTGCAGTCTAGCCTTATTTGTTCTCTGAATCTGAAGGAATGAACATGGGTTGGATGTGACTGCAACCGACTGTTACTGTGGAAACCAACTTTCCCCTGCCTACACAATGCTAATTCATCCTCAACTACCCAGCTCAAAGCGTCGATAAGCTATGTTTGCTTTCCATCTCCATCGTATAGCCGATACATTTATCCAAACTCATCGGATAAAAACGCACAAAACGGGCATACACCGTTTATCGATGACATGAACACTTGTAAAACGCGATTCGTTTCATTTTAAAATTGGGAAAATATGTTTGTCACTTACAGCAGTTGGTTACAGCAAAACTGTTCGCCACTTCCAGGTTGTCGATGTGGGGCGTCAATCTGAATTCCGAGGTGCCAAACTGAACCATCCCTATCCGAAACGCGCTGTACTCTTGGTCCGCGCCCCTTGGAAAGAGTCCCCCTGAAACCCAAATATAACAATCAGCTACACTTGCACATTGTGCTCTGGTAAAAGACATTTTCCAAGAAAATGTTCTCAACATTTTACGCAAAATGGTTTCTTTTTTTTTTCCAAGTCGTGTTTGAACTAATGGGTATACCTACCAATTTGAACACTGGGTGAGCTTCCATGCACGCATCCCCATAAAACCAGCAGAACTGAAACGGGTAAATTCGCTATCTTTTCCATGTCCACAGTTTAGGTGTCCACATCCACCAGGAGAGTCTGCTATTCCTCGATTTCTCTGGAGACGTTAGATCCGACACATATTGGAGACCCTCAGCCTTGGGGAGAACGAATGAAAAATCTTCAGTAAGTGACCAATTTTTCTGCAGGTGGCTATCTGTGAAAGGACACCAGCAGTGAAGGAATGGTCGCCAGCAACGCAGGTCTGCTGTCTCTTCTTCCGCTGCTCCTCGTCGCTCTCCTCCTGCCGGCAGCTGAAACCTCCTCTAAACGCACAGGGACTCTGCGCGCCTCCGCTCGGCGCGCCGGAGATCCTTTCAGCATCACACCCACAAGTGAGGAATGCTAATGAGAAGGCGGACAGAGACGAAAAGATCCGAGCGGCAACCACTTGGTGACAAGAGTGCACACTGTGTTGAACATCCTCGACTCGCTATGTGCGCAATTATAATATTTCAACCTTCCTTTACAGAGTCCCAGTTTTCCAACAGGTCAATCTGTTTTTATGTCAAATCTCAATTGTCAAAAGGATTTCCAACCCAACACTAAGAACCTCATGTGGACTGCCTTGTCATCTTCCCCACCATGCTTGTGTTAACTGAACCTTCCTTCCTTACTAACCCATTGGAGTTAATGATAATATTCAAAAAACCTTCCTAAATATATTCATATAGTATCACGTTTAAATGTTTACATATATGAGACGATACATAGACATTAACTGTAACTCAAAGATTGTGTTTATACATTTCATGCACATGACTGATACTGCTATACAGAGTGTATTGGGGGGATGCAGCTAATAATCTGCATTTATTAATCTGCATTTATTTAAATTTAGGTGATGCAGCTTGATATATTGAACAGACAAAAGCAGCAAATGCGAAACTGGAACCAGATAATGTGTTGGCATGTTTGCTTGAAAAAGAACCGAAACAACAAAAAAAAGATGATCAAATTAAATGTTTCTGTCCATCAACTAATCAGTTTATAGTTTCAGCTCTGAAGTTCCTAACGAGTGAGCAGGCTGATAAAGGCTGCTTAAGATCACTTCACTCTTGCAGGGATCAGCATTGGCAAGCCTAGACTCTGGGGAGCCCCAGGCAAAGAAGCTCACCGAGCCCCCCCTTGATAATCGTAACATCATGCACACACATCTGAGTATTTGAACAACAAAGGAGGAGTAACATGGACATATGTAACACCAAATATGAACTCACAATAATGCTTATTAGAACTCTGCAACATATTCTGAAACAGCTGGTGTTCTTTGCACATGCTTTAGACACAGCTAGAAAAAAAAACATAAGTGGGGCCCCTTCTAGCTATAGAGAGAATGGTTTTGGAGCAGCGGCGGTGTATAAGTATAATTTCCACATTAGCATTGAATATGTACTTACTTTAATTTTAATTCATACGTGGGTCAATGTGCTGATTACCTTTGGCCTACAGATTTAAACTATCTAGGAGACATAATCCTTTCTCCTCTAATAGTTCCTGAATGCATAATGGGATATAGCTGAAGATATTTGCAACCTTAAGAACTGTTTTGTATTACTGACAAAATGTCAAAAAGGCAGCAAATGTATATACTGAATAGGCAATTTGAATTGAGACCACCTTCAAACTGTCACTTGACAAACAAGTCTTCTCTAATTCACATTAAAGGCTGCCATTTCATACTGAAAAAACTCATCAAGTGCATCAGCTGGAGGCGATCACTCATGCCCTCCAGGAATACCCATCAAATGAATCTCCTCTTTAACTTTGATCTAGCGCTTATTTCCACCCTCTGCATACAAAACCAATGTAAATCTATGGCTGGTTGTAACTGCCACTTTGTACAGGGTTAAATGGAGAAGAGCTGCCTCACAGCTAACAGGAAATAAATGGCATTCCTGTCTCCTTGTTTTATGACAGGCATATCTCAGCCTTCACAGAAAAATGTATATTAACCATTGGACAGTGTGAGATAGCAATATGGGAGCAAACTAATGAGGCAGAGAGTGAGTGGAAGCTCAGGTTGGTGGCAGATAGAAGCAACAGCTTGTCAGATTTCAGCACCACGGACAGCACATCACATCAACAGTGGCTTTTTTTGCAAATAATCATTTAGCTCTACGAGTAAACATGGGTGGGAATTTAAAGGAAATGTTTGATATAACTTGGGTCCTATTTTCTTGGTCTTGGCCATCATTTCTATTGGATATACCAGTGTAGTCACCAAAGTAACTGCTGAAATTAGGGAACACAGCAACATTGCTTCAATAAAGTATGACGACAAATGTACACAAGCAGAAGATCAGATTAATCAGATATCTAAACTACTTTATTTAGAAATAAAAATGAAATAAAAAGAAAGCATGAGCACCCAAAATATAAGTAATATTTCATCATTGCACAGGAATTCCCAAATATTTTCTTAACAAAAATCTGACATGTTTCCACATGTTATTACTAGTTTTGATATACGCCTCTGACTTTCACCTCTATACATATATATCTTTTCTATTCATTTTTATTTTTATTTTTTTATTTTTATTATTATTATTTTTTTTTTAATCTGTGATTCCCCTCAAGCCCATCACCATCCATCACCATCACCCCCACCCATCCATCCTAATTTGTCCCAGATTGATCATACACGTGCACACACATTAACACACACGTGACAATTAAAAAAAACAATTCTCCCATAGGCACCGGTTTTTGTTTGTTTTGTAATGTTTTTGCTGCTCTCTTAATGTTTCTTGTTTGTGTTGTTTGATTTTTGCTGGTCTGTTGTTGTTTGCTCTTCTGTCTTGCAATACAAATAAATTAAAAAAGACTCCTTTATTTATAGTAAGAGGCTGCTTGAGGAGATTTTAACCCAAATAGATAATAATTTATCATATATTAATTTTTGGAAATTTTACTTTTAATGTTGCTTGCCTGAAGACAGATTTCACGTTCAGTT
This sequence comes from Sander vitreus, assembly GCF_031162955.1. Classification (NCBI taxonomy): domain Eukaryota; kingdom Metazoa; phylum Chordata; class Actinopteri; order Perciformes; family Percidae; genus Sander; species Sander vitreus. The sequence goes on from NC_135864.1 coordinate 8,270,137, forward strand.
GAACTGCTTTTCACATACTAAAAGACCCTCAAGCTTAGCAATTAGTTGATTCTATTTTCTCTACAATCAGTACAGGAAACCTCTTGGAAATTAGTTGACAATTATTCAGAAATGATAGACACCTAAAACTGGGGTTTGTTTAAAACCTGTATATCTGCTTAATTCTTCTTACTGTTTCAATTCCTTACACTGTCATACCTTGTGTTAGCGATGTCACCATGTTCTCAGAATTCAGCAATAGGTACACTATTTATATTAGCAATAGGAATGATGGCCAAAACTTCAAAAATGAAACTTGAAGTTGTATGAAACCAGAATTTCCCTTTACTGCCAATACCTTTTGCACTCTACATTAACACCCAAACCTTTGTTTTCTGGTGCCATTCTCATTGTAAATCCTACTCGTGGCAGTGTACATAGCATGCTCAGCTACTTGTGTTTCACATACTCACATACGTTCATCTGTTTGATTTTGTCTGTCTGGAGGTTCAGTCGTGCATGGATTCACTCTGCTGCTGCTGGATTTAAATGTCATTTCAGTTCAATTATCTTAGAGCATGTTTTGCAATTTACAGAATTTTCAGCCTGAGAGATAATTTTACTGTTGCAACGCTAAAGAGCGCTTCAATGAGTTTTTAGAAGTGAAATGAGAGTAACTCATAATCAAATCATGAATCCGCTGGCTGTGTAACAGTGTTTACCTTTTGAGCAAATTTACACAAATAAACCTCAGGAGTGTGATGGAAATTTTACACATGCTAATGAAAGCATTTGGTCCTCCTGGAGAATCCAGCACTTTGTAGCTGCTCAAACCAAGTCAGTGACCTTTTGAAAAATGCTTAACCACTCAGTTTTGTATGTCCCAGAAATCCTGTGCAACTGTTTCCTAGAAATTATTTACATTTCTGGCATTTAGTTGGTGCTCTTATCTAGAGAGACTTACAATGGGTAGCATTTTAGTGTCTCACTCAAGGGTTCAGCAACAACACATTTATCTTGTGATGGATAACGCTCGCTGTTATACTGTGGGGATCTGACACATGACCTTTTGCTAACATAATTTAATGGTTTTAATGATTCTCTTGCCGTCATTAGCTGCAGACAGTACACAGAAAGAATGGATACATGTTTAGGAGCAAAAAAGGAAGTCTGTTTTCTAAATACCTTTCGGTAACACTTTACTTGAAGGTATCGACATAATCGTGACATAACACTGTCATAACTAAACTTAGCACAAAAAGTAAGGAAATATGTTTGGTAGATTATTTCTCTGTGGTAACAATGCTTTTTGGCAATAAATCTTATACCGTTGGAAAGCCTGTTTAGTTCCCTTTCCGATGGTGCCCCATTTGTAAGGAACATGCATTTATGGGATGAGCAGCAGCACAGAGTATGTTGGTTGCGCCCATGAACAATTTGCTAAATCTTCTCTGCCAATGCCAAACAGCTTATTCTGCCATTGACTCGTTTGGTGTTTGGTGGATTGGATGATTGAAGTTTGAAGAAAAAGACATATTGGCAATTGAACAATTTATTCATTTCACAAACAGGAGCCTCAGTAGCGTTGGGAAAAACCATACACAGCCACAACAGCCTGGCACCTCCTCCTCATGCTGGTCACCAGCCTGGTCACACACTGCTGTTGGATGGCATCCCATTCTTCAATCAGCATTTGTCACAAGTCAGCCAACGTGGTTGAGTTGGTCACTCTGGCACAAACAGCACACCCAAGCTGATCCCACAAGTGTTCAATGGGGTTGAGGTCAGGACTGCTGGCAGGCCATTCCATCCTCTCCACTCCCACATTCTGGAGGTAGTCTCTGACAAACCCCACTCTGTGGGGGCGAGCGTTGTCATCTTGGAGGATAGATTTCGGTCCCAGACTGTGGAGATATGGGATTGCCACTGGTAGCAGAATCTCACCTCTATATCTCTCTGCATTGAGATTGCCTCCAATGATGACAAGCCTCGTATTTCCAGTGAGGGAGATGCCACGCCACACCATCACACTGCCTCCACCAAAAGGTGTTACTCTATTGGTGCAGCATAGCGTTCTCCACGTCTTCTCCACACTTTGACCCTACGATCCAACTGCCGTAGGCAGAATCATCCAATCCACCAAACACCAAACGAGTCAATGGCAGAAGCTGTTTGGCATTGGCAGAGAAGATTTGGCAAATTCTTCATGGGCGCAACCCACATACTCAGTGCTGCTGCTCATCCCACCAATGCATGTTCCTTACAAATGGGGCACCATTTGAAAGGGAACTAAATAGGCTTTCCAACGGTATAAGATTTATTGCCAAAAAGCATTGTTAACACAGAGAAATAATCTAACACAAATTTCCTTACTTTTTGTGCTAAGTTTATGACGTGACACTGTCATGAACGTGTCATAAACGTTATAAACAAGTCATAAACGTTTATGATTTCTGTCATTAAGTGTCATTTGGTTTTTGTCATGACAAGTTGACATTGTTTGGGTTGTCCTGATTATGACAACTTGACATTAATCAAAGTGACATTACGAGAAGTTGTCTTGGTCATGACAAGTTGACATGAATTAGTTTGGGATGTCTTTGTAATGACAATTTGACATTAACCAGGATGACATTACCAGAGGATGTACTTGTCATGACAACTGGACATAATGTAATCCTGTTTAATGTAAAGTTGTCTTAATAAGGACACTCCAAAGAAATGTAATATTTAATAGTCAAGTTGTCATGACAAATACATCTTCTGGTGATGTCATCCTGGTTAATGTCACCTTGTTATGACCAAGACAACTTCTGGTAATGTCACTTTGATTAATGTCAAGTTGTCATAATCAAGACAACCCAAACAATGTCAACTTGTCATGACAAAAACCGAATAACAATTAATGACATAAACGTTTATGACTTGTTTATAACATTTGACGCATTCATGACAGTGTCATGTCATAGTTATGACAGTGTCATGTCACGATTATGTTGATACCTTCAAGTAAAGTGTTACCTAGCTTTCTTTTCTCAAATATTGTTTTATTCAAATTTAGGTTTAGACTGACCTTCGAAAATGGGTTTGTAGAAAATCTCAAGAGTTTTGCTACCCTACATGTTTTTTGTATCCATCTGAACTGTATGTCTGGGTAGAAAACCTGGATAATAAAAAATCACCAGGCGACTGTATTAGCACTACCAAGACACTAGACACTGCACTGCCCTCCAGGCTCATGTAAGACAATGGAAAATTATTTTTGATCAATATTATGTAGTGTTTAAAAAAATTCAACACTCATCTCCCTCAAGACAAATGGAATGATAACTCCAAATTAACGATTAAACAAATGAATGCAGGTTATGAATTCTATTATAGGAAATAATGCACATAATGCATTAGCGATCAATACTTTTGGGTATTCCTGTAATTTCATTGCGCTATATGTATTTTATTACCTCAGGCAAACCGCTGATGCCAACAGCTGAGCACAAGAAACACCTACAGCACAAACAAAATGCATTTAGAGGGGCATATGTCTGTATTATGAATTATGTCAATGATGTTATTGTAAAAAAAGAGGTACAGTATTTAGTGATATTCCCACATCAGCTAATTCTAAGTGCTGCAACTGGAAGTTATGACTACAATTTCAGAGAAACAATTGCAGCACGAACACCAAAACAACATTTAAACTAATCATTCCTCTTTATTTTGACAAGGTTTTGGTAATTCTCTATGTTGTGTCAATTGATCACGAATTTACTGCCTCTGTGACTTAGAAGTACAGTACAGTTGCTGCTGACGTGACAGTGACTAAGAAGCTGTTTGAGCATACAGTGAAGAGGTGATGTGAATACATAACAAGGTCTTCGGACACACAGAAGTTGCCTAGCCAAGCATTTACTGCTATTAGAACAGTTCTGGGGAGTTAAAACCTGCAGGGATCGGTCCCAAGGTCAGAATGAGTGCTGAGACTGGACACTTTGACTGCATCAGCTTACGTCAATAACATTCAATCTGTACCAATGTTGCACTGAGCTCCTTTTATAAGTTGCCCTCCAAAACACAGTTTCCGCCTTGGATCAGATGAGAGGTTCAAAACTAATAACATAAAACCCATTCAAACCTTATATAAGTAATATCAAAGTAATAATGAATAAAATATTCATGTTCGTGTGCAGAGTTTTAAGAACACTGCAGACCTTGTATTCCAAAACTTTAGATTATGAAACTGACTCTTGCATTGGAAATTAGGCGTATAATGGGTTCCTGTTTTAGCTATGAGTCCTATTTACTCACAAAGTAGAGTTAATCACTGAAACATCAAAAGACAAATTGATGTGCTAAAAGTGGGCTCTGAGGTATAAAAAGCATGTGACTTTGCAAATGTGAAGAAATGTAGTGCTGATAAACAGTAGTCATTCGCTCATCAACATGGAATTAGTTTCCAGCTGTCTGTATTGTGTATTTCATCTCTTGCATCTATTTCTTTTTAGTTCCCTCTGCCTTTTACTAATGATGCATCCTCCAGAACCCAAACTGCTTGATCGTATTCACGTTTCCATCTGAGCAGTCGCTGTTTTATGACCCTATGGTCATGAACACCCATTCAAAATATCTGTTTCAAAACATTAAAACATCCATAAAAAATAGTGCAATTGTTTCCAATTCTTAAAATTGAAATTAGAATTGAAGACACAACATTCTAATTAGAAAGGGGCACATGGTCTAGCCACTTATTCCCTCCACAATTAGGCTTTTCAGACTTGTGTGAAAATGTGTGATTGTGGTGTTATTTCACCTTTACCATCTTCCTGTCTCTCTTCACTTTATCTTTTCTCTGGTTTGGGCAGAACTAACTGTAACGACAGGACCCACAGTCATGGCTATTTTACAGATTGGTTGAGTCTAGCTGGAACTGAGCTCCTCGCCACCCTGACCTCTTACAGGAAATTACATCCTCCACACTTTCTTTACTTCCACATTTCAAGCTCTGCCAAAAGCCTGCCACCAAACGGCCACCATGCCCGTGAGGGAATAGGAAATTGTAGCTGACCTGAAATCGACTGTGGCATTTGGAAAATAGCCTATTTTGTCATTGGTTTCAGATTTTAGTGTGACAATTCACTCATGACACTGTACAAAGTGAGTAAACAAAGAAACTAGCTAACAGACTCATAATGAGAGTGCAGAAGTCACTGTAAGTGTAGGTAATGATGGTAGGTTAATCATGTAGGTAGGTTATCATAGTGTAGGTTGATCATACTAGTAAAATATGCCCTTGATTATGTGATATATTTTAATAGAAAAGTATTTACTGCACTGAAGATAACATCACATGGATCTGGATGTATGTATTTCTGTGGCTAAGATAATGATGTAAAGGCACTAAAGCTAGTTTCTACAATAAATTAGTTTCCAATAAGCCCTGTGGCCTCTCCTCCCCCACTGTTCCTTCACTAATCATTGCCTGACTGTCATGGTGGTTTTCTTGGTGGCCTGGTTGGCCGCCTGGTGAGAGGTCATGTTGGATTAGAAAGCACCCTGTGAGATATAGGTTACTACACTGTGCTACTAGCAGGGTGCTGGGGTGTGGGGGTGGAGCGTACACACACACACACACACACACACACACACACACACACACACACACACACACACACACACACACACACACACACACACACACACACACACACACACACACACACACACACAGACACACACACACACACACACACACACACTCTTACACAAGCACACACATACACACACATACACACACACACACACACACACACACACAAACACACACTCACGCAAGCATGCACGCATGCACACACACACACACACACACACACACAAAGAGACACAAGTCACAACAGGCACACCCGTGACGAGGACTTTATTTGATACATTTACTGTCCTGGTGTTGTGGATTTATTCATTGAGCCCCTCAGTGTTGTGTATTGTTATCTTGCACCATTGGTTGTCCTTGAGCTGGTGCATATTGTAATATTTGTTATTTTGTTGCAGGTAACAGCCTCAGCTAATAACCAGGAATATAAAATATTAAACAGGTTGCAACTGCTAACATGCTAAACATCACTTCTAAAGGTTTTTGACATTAATAATTTAATGTAGTTTCACCACTGAAAATATCTGGTTTATGTACCAAACTGAAACTATTTTAAGTGCATACACCTGTATTTTAGCATGAAGTGGCTTCAGCCCATTTTTTCTGGCAGTACCATTATCATACACCACACAACCTGGCACTACATCAGTTTTTTGTCCCAGGAGGGCATTTTTATCTCCATATTACATTACTTTAAACAAATATAGATTTGGCCATTGGAGGGCAGTGCAATGCAGAATCCTTGAGCTCCTCTGTTAAAATGCTAAAAAGCTAAAATGATAAATAGATTTTTTTTTTTTAACTAATCTGTGAAAACATTTGCTTCTCTTGATGATTCACGTTTTATCTGTGATTTTAGTAGCTTTTACCACTTGAGTCTATTTCCAGTCTGACTCTCATTCTGTGTCTCAGGCAGGACAGACAAAATTCCTTTCCCATGTCTGTAACCATGGCAGCCACAGAGAGAGAGAATAAATTGTGTTTTATGATTTTGTGTTAACCAAAGAAAAAATATTCCAGCAATTACGATTACAATTATACTCTCTTTACTTGAGCAATCCTAGTCCAATTTCCCTCAAACTTCATAATTATGACCCTGTTGTCATGACGTATGGTCAGCATCTACTTGCTTCATTAAGCTGGAGACAGATTTCATATGAGAAGTCTCGTCCAGGCAGGTTTGCATGAATATTAGATGATATTCGGTGGAAGAAACAGCTGTGTTGTTGTGTGATGTGCAGGATACATGTCGGCAAAAATCCAAACCTTATAGGTGCACTTTCATTGATAACAGTCACACAAAAATAACATACAGGGTTTAGGAATTCAAATCTGTGTTAATTTTTAATTACATCAAATGGTGAAAAGTCATTGGATTATTTATTTATCTTTGCTTGTAAACTTCACAAACACATGGTCACAGCTCACTAGTGACCCATTTACACACGCTACAGTTGGGTGATGTTAAACAGTACATTTGTTGGAAAGGTGGCAGTGTTACATAACCATCTGAACAGGAACAGTGTTTCACATATCCATTTATCTTCTCAAGAGCAAATCATAAGAATAACATTTTATAAATACATATATATATATATATATATAAAACTTCATATATATTTTTATTTTAAGATTTTATTTTGATAAACATGCAATTTTTTTTAACATGCAATATAATTACATTGTTACACTTCGCAATGAAGCTTAAATAAAATGCTTTAACTTATTACACTTGCAGGCAGACTCCCACTTGGCAAGGAAGTGAAAAATCAAATAGCTATTTACAAATGCTCTTTTATAGATCTGTGCATCTTCTAATTGGTTGGTACGGATTCAATCTTTTGTGGGTTATATCTGTATTAACCCTGTATTAACTCCAAATCCTGTATTAACCTCTCAAGTACAATTAACAATAAATTAAGTATTTCAATACAAGATGCTATATATCCATTTTAGGTAAAGAAAGATTAAATTAGAATCATTATTTAATACAAAAATGATGATAGCCGTATATCTGTATGTAAATATAAATGTGATAATAATAATAATAATAATACATTTTATTTTCTTCTCACGATTATTTTGTATGGGTATGCTTCACATTTCTCTATGAGTGCGTTTACATGCGCACTCATGCACATTCTCGCTATGATCTGGTTTTTGGAGTATCCCGGTTATCTGTCGCACATGTAAACATCATATTCTAGTTTTAGAAACCTGGATATGCTAGCTGGAGTACTTTGATAGAAACCAGGATACCTTGGCATTTAAACATCTTATCCAGGTTAATGAACATTCTTTGTTAGTACCAAAAGTAGTGGCTAAGATGGTGAGAACGCCTGCAGACAGACGATCAGAAACCTGGATTCTGTAATGATCATGTATACTGGGATATGAATAACCAGAGTTTTCAGGATAAGACTCAAAACCAGGATACTAGTGTGCATGTAAACACACTCAATGGTAACTTTGGAATTCAACTTTTTGAATGTAATCAGATTAATAAAGCACTCACGGGAGGGAAGTGGGGGAGTGAACAATACAAGATCATTTCAAAATAATCACAAGTATACGGACCAATAAACGACGTTGAAGAAGAGAAAGGAGAAAGGGAAGAGGGCTCGGGCGTACAGGTCAACCCTTTTGGCAGCAGAGGGGATGACTGGTTTCGGAGGAGGAGGTTTCTTGTTGTTCTTGGCGTGGGATTTGCCGTGAGCACTGGCGATATCGATGGGCTTCCCGTAGCAGTCAAAGTTTGACAGCTCAAAGTCCCGCGGGAGCGAGCCCACGATGCTGAAGTCGTTGGTCCGCAGGTCTGATTTAGAGGTGCACACCTTCTTACAGCGAGTCTCCGCCACCTGGGTGCAGGAGAACAACATGAGGGAAAACAGAATTGATCATTAAATTCTGCAGCATTTCATATGAAACGTATAAACCGAGATACGATTAGTCTAATAGTCTGAAAGTGCTACTGGCCGCCCCTGAGGCAGCATAACCAGACCAAAGTGGTTTAATAATGACCGACTCAGCAGTGGACTGGGATTGTTGTGCATAGCGCCATGCACTCTGTCTAGTGGTACTAACAAAGATTATTCCATCCTTCAGAATAAATGATTCTTTAGGAAACTACAGTGGTTCTTGACTTTATTTAACTGTTAATTCAGTTAAACCTCATGCGTGAGGCAAGCGTGGCTGGTCATCATAGCGACACCGCAGGAAACTGCCGTGACCTAACGCGACACACACACACACAACGTCGAAGGTGTGTCGTTTTTGATTCTCGGCATATGGCTGTTAGCACAGCCAGAAGACAATTTTGGTTTCAAAAGAAGCTGGAGGCAGCAAAGAAACACCGCTGGCTAAACTATTTAATAATGGCGGATTTGTTCAGGACACCCCCGTCTGTCGCTAGCAATGATGACGCAGTGATTAGAGACAACCTAACGGTAGTCTGCAGGTTTTCACGTCACCTTTTGGTATCACCTCAGCTCGCTTGGAACCTTAACGGAGGCGATACTGAAAAAAGTACCTGTTAGCTAGTACCAGGTACTTTCTTTTTCATAGTGGAAAAACAAAAAAGGCGAGTAGAGTCCAAGCGAGTCGAGCAGGTACCATGTAATGGAAAAATGCCATCTGTTTATCAATCTACTGTGTATGTACTGGATGGAGAGATGTACAGATACATGGATAGATATGTACACATAGCACCACAACAGATGGCACAGACATCCACTGAACCTTTTTTGAACCACAGCCATCTGAGAGTCTATTCATGTCTGTCTGTTTATTCACTATTAATCAGTTTTTCAATCTTTCTGTCAAGTGGGAAGAGTTTAAGAGTTGACCAAACTCTCTCTCTTGTCCTTGGTTAAAATCCATGTCCTCTCTTTATAGATCCCTTGCTGGTTGACCAAACTGAACAAATAATCATGTAGAAACTGACTCTGCAACTCTACAATCATACATTGGAAAAGAACAACTGAATGCTCCACTTTCAGGCTACTGTTCAACACATAAAAAAGTGCTGTGTGCATATAGAGCAATTGTGTCTTTGAGATGTCACATCCACTCAGCAGGTAGGAATCATCTAAACTGTGAGGAACATTTAAATAGGACTTTGTTGGACTCGGATTAAAAACAGACCACACTTTGAAAGCCCAGTAAAGGAGCTGTTTTATCCTGAAGCTTGGACAGAACTCAAACTGATAAATCAAAACTACTTTTATTTAAAGAGAAAAAATAAATAATTTTGGAGCCAAAATTAGATTTACTTTGTGCTCTACATTGTTGCCTAATATGATAGCTGTCTCATCTGGAGTCTTGTAACTCCTCCACACCCTCTGTGTGCTATCACAGTGGACAAACAGTGCTAATATAAAACTATCAGCAAAAGGATGTAGTTTAATGTCGTCCAAAAAAAAATCCTTTTCATCAACTTCCCTGAAGGCCTGTGGGGTGAACGGGATGTAATCAGACTATAGATGCTTACTCACTGAAGTCATTAAGCTCATTAGAGCTTCATTATTTTGATTTGGTTTTGACAATAAAACCTATTAAACCTCAATGGAATAATGTAATCCCCTCAAACCAAATATGGTTCGGACAAAGGTAGACTCAGAGGTAAATGAATTTCAATTAGGCATACAATTGAAAGACCCATAAAACATACTGCATGCCTGATGTGCATGTTAAGTGTCAGACTTGAGTCGTGACTAAACTGTGTTAGAATTCTTAATGATTGGATTTCTGTTTTGCATTTAGATTAGATCTCTACGCCTCACTGTTACAAATCTGCCTGAGAATATTTGATCTGTAATATACATTTTGTCATTGTGTGTTCCTATAGGTGGGAGCTTACTTATCATATACATAAACACAGACATATAAACACCTCCTTACACAAAGCAACACAAAATTGTAAATTGTTTTGAAGATTATGTTTTGGCATTTTACCTTTGTTTTAGATAAAGCGACAGTGTGGATACATATATATATATATATATATATATATATATATATATATATATATATATATATATATATATATATATGTGTAGAAGAATATGTGTGTCAGAGGTCGTACGCCTCTGGAGCAACTAAGGGTTAAGTGTCTTGCTCAGGGACACATTGGTTGATGTATCACAGTGGGAATCGACCCAGGGTATCCCACACCAAAGGCATGTGTCCTATCCACTGCACCATTCGTACCAGGGATGTTGCAATCATATAGTATAAGTCTTAACCAATAGGCCAACAGGAAACCACCAAAACATTTTTTTTATCATGAGGAAGATCTCAATTGGCCTTTTACACTTAATGGATATTGAAAATACTACTATCACTGTAAAGAGGAGATTCCGCTGATTCCATGTGTATGAAGTCTGCACATTATGGTGTGACTGAGTATGAATATACAGTAACTCTTGTAATCTATGAACACACACAAGCAAACACACTTAAGTTATCAAAAAAAGATCTACTGACGTGCAAGGTGCTGACATGCAGCGGCGTCCCTCCGGTCCCGTTGACCGCGTTGTTCTTGGCAGTGGGGCTCTTCCCTGCAGCCTTCTCCTTGGATGCCATCTTGGCCTTCTCGGCCTCGATGCGCTTCGGGCTATTGAGCATCACTTGAACCACAGCGTACTCCACCAGTGAGGCGAAACCAAACAGCAGGCAAGCGATGAGCCAGATGTCGATGGCCTTGACGTAGGACACTTTGGGCAGCTCCGATGCCAAGGAGGTGCACTCCGAGGACAGAGAGAGCACCGAGAGGATGCCTAAACGAAGAGGAAAGTCAATTAACCTTGTCAGTCTGCAAAGTTAGAGGAAGTTGGATGAAAAAAAATTGAAATTCTAACTTTTCCCCTATCTATGATTAATACATCTTACTTCAACACTTCCTGTAATCTACTTATCTGATCAAAGAATAGGTAAAACACAGCAATAAATCTGACCAGGCATTCAATGTCAACTTCTGGTACTTGACAGTTTTTAATATTTGGTGGTACAGACACATTTCGATCGGTGCCAAAAAAGTAATAGCAATACCTAGCTAATCATGTGATAGAGTTTAACCATGATTGTCAACATATACCAACGACATAAAACAAATCAACTCGTGAAGCCTAGATGTTTGATCCCACTGAGGAAAAGCATTTGATCCACTAACTGCTGGGAGAACAAAACTATGCATTTCCTCTTCAAAGCACAAAATACTCCTCCAATATGCACAAAAGCTGTAATAAAATGCTCACATCCACAAAGGGTTTCTGAGAACATGACTGCAATTAGATATTCATGACCCTTCCTTTACCTCCTTTATTAGGACATCTCCAAGAGCTCAGACAGCCTCTAATAGCAGTAATTTCAATTTTTAATTTTTTTTTTTCTCTCTGATAGCTGACAGGATTACAGGTTTAGAGATTCCCCCAGCACAGCAGCAACTCTTTTAAGCTACAGTAGAAATCATTGAAACCACGGTCTTCAGATGGTATTATAACCACCACTGAATGGCTTTACTCCCCTTTCCCTTCCTATAATGATTTTTTAGAGAGATAATGTACAATGGAATGAACAATGGGTTTTGCCTCAAGGCCTCAGTACGGTCACTCATCAAGGATGGGTTCGTACAGGGTTCACAATTTATAATCAAACTGTTCCTTTCACACTGGTAACAAACTGAGCATTGTCATCCTAAAAAACGCCCACCTATTATCCATGAAAAAAAGAAAAACATGAAAGGTGGCGATACTACAATAGCTTTGTTTGCCTTGTTCCCCAATGACAGACTCAGCTGCGTGTACAAAATAAACCTGGACTTTGAATCAGACAGAAAAATTCAAACTCAAAAAATTGCTTATTTCTGCATTTAATGCAATGGTAAACCCCAAAACACACATTCTCAGTTAAATGAACACATGGGCACATATACACATGGACACACATAAATGCTCACACACAGAGAAGAGCAATAAATGAGTGTCATCCCACACCTAAATGTTGACTGACCTGGACTGATCCTATTTAGAGAGAAGTCAGAGGAGGCTTCCAGGAGGAGTTGGAGTGATGATAGGATGAAAGTGGTGATAAACAACTGGAGGGAGGATGGAGGAAAGGAGGCAGTGGACGACTGGAGGGGGATAACAATGGATTATGGTATCCATGCAGCCCTGCACACACAGAGGTGCCCGCGTGATACTGTATTTGTGGGTGACACTGACATATTATACACAGGTTCAATTATGGTGGCGTAAGAAAAAGTAAAAAATGGAATGGTCCTTTTTCCAGCAAACACAAGCTTGGTAAAAATTGTTAATATTGTATGTCAATTTTACCATGTGCAGTATCAGCCTGCATGTATGGGAAATATTACGTATGAAACACACAAATATATATAAAAATATAATACTTTGTTTGGTGACATAAGAAATGGAAAAAAATAAATTATGAAAATGGTAAACAATGATGTGTTGATAAAAGTGTACTTTAATAAGGTATAAGTACAATCTATAAGTCTTCCATTTGGACCAAACAAAGTGTCTGAACCTAGTTTGAGAGTTTCTGCCCCTTTTCCATCATGCAGGTAAGGCTAGGACTGTGCCAACAACCAACACCGTGAGGGAGGCACAAGAGAGACACTAGAGAAGCTCACCTGTGATTTATTCAGTGTGTAAACAAAAACACCATAAATTAAGCACTAGCAGTACTGAAGCATTCTAGCATCTCCTCTGGGCTCAGGCTAACAGTCTAGTAACCTATCTGGACCTTCTTCAAGTTAGATAGATTGTGTGCTTTTGCGGTTTGGAAAAACAGCACTGCTCCTCAAACGCCTCAGCACACCCCTTCAATAATTTGGGTTAATGGGGATCAGGTGTACCTCGTTGGCCAGCTGAGTGTCTCTCAGTCTCCTGAAACCCTCTTGTTGGTCACACTGATTAACATAAAGATTTACCAGAAACACAGCATGTACTTGTTCCCAGCCATTAGCTAAGCTTTGTACCGGCATATTTTAAACTTGAGTTGAATTGAGTAGCTAAAGCTTACGAAATGTTGTTAAATAGTTTTGTCAGTGGAAATCTGTGTATGTGACTAAAAAGGCATCACATCACAGTTCAACAGGAAAAGTTGCAGGCTAGAAAACTGAATCCAGTGCAGTGGTTTGTTTTAAGCATTTAGGTAGTTTGATGTGAATGTTGGCAGATCGATGACAGACGTGGAAATCAAACCTATTAGCATAAGTGCTGTTACTGCACTTAAATGGGCTCAAATGCCCATGTATTTAGACCTACACTAGATAAATGCCTCCTAAAAGCACTAACTTACTTAAAGCACCACTGTGGCGGTTCCCATCTGTCAATTACAGCTATAGTCAGTGATTTATGACATATAGAACAATACTGGACATGCCACCCTGCTTGATAGATAAAGTCCTTCATGGTGTCAAAGTGAATGATGTTGTCATGATGGAGATGATTGGGGCCACAATGTCAGTGATGCCTAAGAACATTTATTTGTTCAACTTCAATTTTTCCCCCATGGATCAAACCTGATAACAGCACCTCAATAAAATTGCTCACCCACCCCTCTTTTTGATCTAACGTCCAACCATGCACTCAACCCTGGTTGAACAGCACAAGGAATAATTACAAATCCTGTGTTTTGGTAAATGTTAGTGGAAGGTAGGGGAATTGATCAAATACTCCTTACCCAAAGGCACTCTGGCGGCACTCGCATCAGGGTTGATCCAGAAGGACAGCCATGAGAGGACTACGATGAGCAGCGTGGGGGCGTAAACACCCATCATGTAGAAGCCAACCTGTCTCCTTAGGGTGAAGATAACCTCTACACAAGTGTAGTACCCTGCACGAGAAAGGCGATAATGGTCAAATATGATTAAAATAACTTCAGTAAGAAACACAGCTTACCATAAAATAAAAAAAATGAGAATCAGGCAGAGTACATACGTTACTGGCATCATACATAATTGTATTCCAACAAAATACAAACAGCATATAGCTCCTTTTAAATAAGATTATTTCATATCAATATCTCTTTGGAATTACAAGGTGGCAGATTTGAAAAAAAATTCCTGACTCAGCTGCTTGTAATTACGGCCTGAACAATATGCCATGAACACAGCATCAGACAACTTGGGTCAATTCAAAGATTTTGGCCTATCGTGACTTATTTCGGTCTAGAAATGTTAACTTCTTGCCCCTGATTGGAAATAGAGCAGTTTTGAGAAATTGCCCTATAGTGACTTGGTCTATTAAATCTGTATTAAACATTTAAAGGAAAGCTAGCAGCCAGGTTAAGTCCTCACACAGCTGTGTGCACCATTAGTAATAGAGAAAACTAAAAAGAAGTGAAATAAAAAGGTCAATGGGCATAAGGACTTTAACATCATTTTTTGCTAACTTTGTTAAAGCTTAGACCAGTTTGAGCACTCCGGGCAGCACCCCAAAAAGCACTGCTTTCAATTTAAACATGTCTATTATATAGGAGACGTGGATCTGTCCTCTGCCAGTTACTATTTTGTAGTGGATAGGAACATGTTCCTGTTTAGAGAAGGTTCTCATTCTTAACAGTACAGCGTACATTTCCATTAATAAATGATCAATTCTACCTGATCCATCTCTACTGGAAATGTGGTCTTCATTAGTCAAGCTTAAAGAAGTATGGAATAAGCATCATTATGCTTCAGACCTCCTACAGCCGCGTTGTGTTTCTTCTCTTTGAGGCTGGTTGGTGGGTCCAATGGGGATGGTAGAGTGGATGGGCTGAAGTAATATTTAACTAGCCCAGGGATCTCTGGGTGAGCTTTATACGGCTTATAAGGGCTGTCTGTGTTGCAGAGCAGGCTCAAACCAGTCGTACACAGAGGTGATCTTTGTGTCTGGCCAGGTTGCCGTGGTAACCCGTTAAAAGGCTGACTCATTGCCAGCAGTGTGCCTCCAAAATGCGAGAGCACTGAGGTCATACCAGCTCTGTTGGCTGATAGAGATTTTCCATTTCATATGTCGTTTTACCCTTACATTGGTCTGTATACATGTATGGCACAGAACCAGGACCTTTTTTGTAGTTTTTCTTCTAGGCCAGAGTTGACATGTTGTACATTAGTCTGAGTATGTTCAAGTGCATTGTAGCAACCTCCACCCAACATCTTGGAAATATCTATGTAGACACCCACAATTTCATAAAATTGTATAATGCAAATCAGATTTCCCATGCAAAGTGTGACTGGTGCTTACTGATAATCCAAGAACAAGACCAACTAAAGAAGTAACCAAATGGTTAAGATAGACAGGTAAATACATTTGACTTGAACTATTCTGCTGATTGACAAATTGGTCCTAACCAAGACAAATAGTAATGTGCCAACAGAGGCAGGGAAGAAGAAGAATGCCAATAAACATAAATGTATGCAATGCATAAAATTACAAAATTATGAAATACAAAATGACCCCAGCTTTACCAAATTGTTTGTGCAAACTTAATCCTTAAAATTACCCTGTTTCAAACTTGATGTGGAGCTTTCTTAAAGCAAACACTTGAACTTGAAAGAAAAGGAGTAACTAATGACATTATCGATTCATTATTTCCATTCAGTTGTGCTTGGGCCAGTCGTGCATGCTGGCTCACTAACACATCTGAATGGGATAGAAATATTAAGCAATGATCAGTGAGTCTTGTGGTTTTCCTGCTGTGACAACTTTTATATATATATATATATATATATATATATATATATATATATATATATATATATTCTATACATTGTTTTTTTAAGGAAAGCTCTGCATATTATACCTTTACATTTGGGGGAGAAAATGAATGAATGGATGCAGGGAACAGCACTGAAATTGAAACCTTGTTAAACTTAAAGACATAAGTAAGTGGTTGATGGAAATGCTGGAAAAAGTAAGTTAACTGGTTCAAAATATTTGCTGTAAATTTTGAGCAGTACCAAATTCAAAAGGGGGACCTAGCTACTTTCGCCTAAAACTGGCTAAAAGGAGTATTTTGAGTAATTTAATACTATTTACTTTTCTCATCAGCATTTTCATAACTTCATGTTTAAAAATATGTAATAAACTGGATTGAAGACAAGAACAGTACCTGTTCCAGAATAGAATTTGGTGCAATTCCCATAATCAATATCTTCTTGTCTGATATCAAACTGTGGCAGAGCGATGGCGTCCATTTGCACTGGGTCTCCTGTTTGCCACATAAACCGCAGGTCGTCTGTGGTGTAGCCAACTGGATGAAAGAGGTACAAAGGCGCACAAAAAGTGAATACATGTATACATATACACTGTATGTATATAATATATACATACAGTGTATATGCCCACAATATCTGCCTGCATGTTAAACACACACAAAAACAGAAACATACAGTCAGAGCATAGAAATATAACATTAATGCACACAGACTCGCAGAAAACTATATGTCTCAGCAGTCGGGTTAGCCATTAGAGGCTAATGGCTTTAAGTTAATTCACTTATTCAAGTCTAAACTGCCTTGTAAACAAGATGCAATAACAACAGTCAAGCTCAATTAGCTGTTAGGCTTTCACAATTCACACTATTCCAGTGGGTTTCAGTGACCATAATGTTGTTGCTGTCTCTAGGAGAACGAAGTTGCCTAAAGCTAATGCAAAAATAATTTTTACTAGATCCTATAAGAAATTTGATAAAGAGGCTTTTCTTGGGGAACTTAATAGCATTCCTTGGGCTAATGTATGTGATGTTGAGGATGCTGAACTTGCTTTAAAAATGTTCATGGACTATTTTATGATTATTGCTAATAGACATGCCCCTTTCAAGAAATTCACTGTTAAAGCCAAAAGTGCTCCGTGGATAGACGAGTCATTAAAGAAACTAATGATTTTGAGAAATGATGCCAAGAATGTTGCAGTCTTATCAAGTGCACATGATGATATAAAAGATTATCGCAAATTAAGAAATCAGGTCTGCAAAATGAATAGAGAAAAAAAGAGAACTTATTATCAACAGAGAATTTCTGAAAGTGGTCAAGATAGTAAAAAAATATGGAAAGTTCTGAATGAAATCATGGGTAAAAAAACAGCTCGGACTTCTTCCTTTGTGGAACTAGATGGTGCGTATTTAACCAGACCACTTCATATTTCAAATTATTTTAATGATTATTTTATTGACAAGACCTCCAAGCTCAGAGAAAACATGGACACTACTGTTAAATACAATTCAGAAAAGCTTATAAGAAATGGTTTCATGAGGGGAAAAAACTGTGCTTTTGAATTTCATGATATTAATGTTGATGAAGTAGAGAGATTGTTGAACTCTCTGGAAGCTGATAACCCTGCAGGTGTAGACCATCTAGACTGTAATCTGTTAAAAATATGTGCTTCATACATTTCCAAATCTATTTGTCATATTTTTAATAGAAGCTTAATCAGCGGTGTTTGTCCAACATTATGGAAAGAAGGAAAGATTTTTCCTATTCAAAAAGACAAAAAGTCAACTTTTAATGGTCCAAACAGAAGGCCTATTAGCATCTTGCCTGTACTTAGTAAACTTTTAGAAAAAATGGTGTCTGTGCAAATTCAAGATTATCTTTCAATAAATGGTTTAACATCTATGTTCCAACATGCATACAGAGCTGGTCACTCTACTGGTACCACTATGTTACAAATGTCTGATAGCTGGCTGACATCAATTGACCGGTCGATGCTTGTGGGCACAGTTATGCTAGATTTCAGTGCTGCTTTTGATGTGATTGATCATGATCTCTTAATTGGTATACTTATTTGTCATGGTTTTAAACACTCAGCTATTTTGTGGTTAAGAAGTTACCTGTCCGGTAGATCACAGAGAGTATATTACAGTGGCACTTTTTCAAACAGCAAGGCGTTTGAAGACTGTGGTGTTCCACAGGGGAGCTGCCTAGGGCCTCTTCTTTTTGCAGTTTTCACCAATGATCTTCCGCTTGCAATTGGGCAAGCAAGTTTAACAATGTATGCAGATGATTCTACCCTCTATTATGCCGCATCTACATGTTCTGAGCTTAATCAGGTTCTATCTAGGGAGCTCAACATCGTACTTAATTGGATAAAATTAAACAAACTTGTGCTAAATGCATCAAAAACAGTCTGCATGGTATTTGGCTCTAAACATAAATTAGCACATGGGCCTAAATTGAATCTTGAAGTTGCAGGCCAATCTATAAAACAAGTAAATAAAGTTAAGCTTCACATTGACTCTATGGTTACTAAGATGGGAAGAGCAGTTGCCACTACAAGGAAATGCTCACCATTTCTACCCTCTTCTTTAC
Organism: Sander vitreus; assembly: GCF_031162955.1. Lineage (NCBI taxonomy): Eukaryota > Metazoa > Chordata > Actinopteri > Perciformes > Percidae > Sander > Sander vitreus. Next base: position 8,289,075 of record NC_135864.1, read on the forward strand.
TAAGGCAAATTGTTTGCTCTTTAGTTCTATGCCACTTAGATTATTGCTCAGTAATCTGGTCATCTGCCTCAAAAACCCTACTTAGAAAACTTCAAGTAGCACAAAATAAATCTGTAAGACTTGTTCTAAAGTGCAATTTTAGGTCCAATGTAGTTAAAATGCATGAACGTCTTAAATGGTTGAGTGTTGAAAAAAGATTATTAGCCAGTCAGACACCATAGTCAGACACCATCATTTATTTTTGATAACATAAATTACAGTTCAGATATCCACACTTATTTAACAAGAGGAGCCAGTAGGGGGCAGATGATGTTACCTTTACCAAAATCCAATAACTTGAAAAAAACTTTTATTTACAGAGCAAGTTATCGTTACATTCGTTTTATCACAGGAAAGGAGCATTTTAAAAAGAAAGTTAAATCTTACCTTCATTTAAATTATTTATTATGAGGTTTCTGATTGTCTTTGTCAATGTTAGCCACCTTAATGTTAGCCATGTAATATATGGTAATATATAACTTTGTTTTCAAGATATTTCTCTATTTGCTTGGTTTGTTATTGTTTTCATTTAATTTTATTTGTATTTACATTTTTTTTTTGTTTTTTGTTACTTAGTTTTGTTGGCAGACATTGTTGCATGTATTTTCTTTTATTTTCTTTTATTTCTTTTCTGTATATGTTATGAAATGTTTTAATATTGTTTGACTAAATGTAGTGTTGGACCCCAGGAAGACTAGCTGGTCTTCTAGGCGTCAGCTAATGGGGATCCTTAATAAATACAAATACAAATACACAACAACCTTAAAATATAATGAGTTATATATACACCAAAATTACTATTTTATAAAAACAACTATATTCCCAAATCATAAATACTGTATCTCCCAAATACCAATAAGCAGATGTGTTAAAGTCCAACTCAAACCACATTGACAGAGCAGATACATGGTGTGTGATTGGTGGTTTAAAGTGATATTAAATCGGAAAAACTCACAGCTTTCGAGTTGCATCTTACACCTCTGTGTGTCCATGGGGAACAATGTCAGATCTAGCGGACAGGAAAGGGTGACGGACAACCTGGAGGAGAATGAAGAAAATTCTGTTTTCAGGTTTTCATTATGCTGTGATTTTGTTACCCTCTGATATCCATACACTCGCACAAAAGCCTTATTTGCATGCCACTAGTATTACTTTGACTCAAAATACTCAAAATTGCAGACATATTCACAAGGATTATCTCTGGAGACGTATGAAACCTAACACAGCAGAGTGTCGCTGTAGCCCCAACTAGTTTATATTGATGTGCTATTGAAAAATTGAAATGTTTTTCTGCCAAATGCTACAGTTTGCATGTCAACAATCTCGTAATACTTTAGGAATTTCACTCTCGCAGCCCGCAGCCTCAATGATTCTTGACCCAGAAAGAAAAATAAATAAAGACAAACCCAGGAAATGCTTGAAAATATGGGAAACAAGCCTTCCCTTACTGATTGAGTTGCACACAGGACTCAAATAATCATTGCAGATTTGCAGTGCATTAAGAACACAAATTATCAATTATTACATTATCACATTAGGGTCTCCAGGGAAGAGTCCTACGCAACTAGGCCTTAAATCATATGATTGCTGCATTGATCAACAGCAATATGTTGATTTAGGAGTTGTTTTTTCTGTAAGTGGACTTACAATAACTCCTACAGCTTTGTTTATCTCGTCTCCATTTTTCTGTCACTATTTTTCATAAATGTAGCCTTGTAACTACATTTAATTCAAAGACGGAACACTGAAAAACTGACATCAGCAAACCAAAATGAACCAAGGGAATTAAAATGTATCTTCATCATCTGCTGTGGGTGGAGACCTTTCTGTACCTAACAGTAAATCATGTGATTAAAGGTTCAACGTAAGATATGCGGTGAAAGGCAGAAATTATTTGCAAAGTTTTGAGAAGATAATTTTACCAGTTTATACCTAACCTTTTTATACAAAGGCCTCATACGTAACTGTTGGATGATACTGTGTGGATGATTTTTTTTTTTAAATACTCTAAAGGTGAAGTGACATTTTCCTGTAACAATTCAGGCTGTTCACATTCACCGTTTGTACTACCTACCTACTAAAAGTAATGCACTCGTATAATTCGCATATAACCCATGTAATCGTCAGCCAGGACATGCAGAGCTGCCTCGAAGGAGGAAGTCAGGCGACGTAGTATAAAGAGTGTTTCACACATTTGAACAGGGAAGACAATGAAAAAAATCAAATCAAATACATTACCTCATACTGATGAGGACGTCCCCGTTACGGAAAATGAAGAGAAGAATGTTCTCCTGAGTAACGTCATGAAAGTTGGCGCTCTTCTCGTTAGCGAAGAACAGGTCAGGTTTCCAGAGACATTTGAACATCTTTGGATCAACAGTGAGAGAATCCGACTTGAAGTCCTGCGGTAGCTTCAGCCTGGGGTCGTTCCAGCGCTGCCGCAGGAAGATGTTGACTCTGTAATCCTTTTAGGCACAACAGACAAACATAGATGTGGTTAATGTCTGTATCATGTCAGTACTATTGGACAGACATTAGGTGCTTTTAAAGGGATTAATGACCTCTCTTACATTAATGGGATTCAGTTAATGCTTATTTTCTATTCACATTTTACATTAAGCTTTAAAAAGAAAGGTGCACAGATGGACGGCATCTCTGTTAGCGATCCCTCTCCATAACACTGAATGACATTATATATACTGCTCTTATACTCGTGCAGTTAAAGAATAAGAAAAAATCTTCCTGTTAGTTACTTTTCCTAGGATACAGCTGTTCCACCTTGACAGGTTACATTTTCTACTTCTTTCAAGTCATTGACAAGCAACATGTTCTCACAGTAAACACTTGAACATCAACAGACCACTTTAACGTGCCAAGTGACATTTTAAAGCTGCAGCCAACACTCTCATCACATCTACTTTAAAGCAGTCAACATACAGAAAACACAGTCCAAGGGTCAAATGTTATCGATACATCGACATGTGATACTTAATGCCTCATTAGAGAGCTTATTAGCGAAATTTCCAAATTCTTGTTGGTGGGAAAGTATCACTCAGTCTGGCTTTGGGATGTTGTTTTTTTGTGCCCGCTTTGATGGCATGCCACAAGCTGTTCTGGGACCAGGTGTTAGGAAGGACTCATAATGCTGAGTGTGAAGATGGATGACATGTCAAATAAGGCTGCCAAAATACCAGCTGTATGTGTGTGTGTGTGTGTGTGTGTGTGTGTGTGTGTGTGTGTGTGTGTGTGTGTGTGTGTGTGTGTGTGTGTTCCTGGGTAAACAATTTACTTCCACATTCATGCCTTCATTGTTCCCAATTCTTGGGAGGAATATTGTTTTTTGTTTTCACTGCAGCAGCTTATGTATAGTCTGATAAAAGCCGACATTTGTCATTGCTTTATGCTTTGCACTCAGGTGTTTTTAAATTAAAAACAGTGCCATTTTTCTTATATAATGAGAACACAATGGATTGGAGGTGTTCATGAAATCAGCAGCAGGGTCCTTAATGGACCATGATAACATTCACGTTACCACAAACCACACATGTATCAAAGATTGGATAAGGGATTCAAACATGGTGTTGCATTTATTACACTGACATCTGCCTAACCAGCTCATTGCATCCTATCCCCATTTCCTATACACATGCATGTTATTGTCTCTCTCTGGTTAAAAAACAAAACAATTGACCTTGTAGTTCAAATTGTTAGTAGTTTGTCAGTATAGTTTTAGAAAGTCTGATGCTGTTGTTTCCTCTTTAATGGATGTTTGGGTCACATGACCTGCAATTCCAACTTTTGCCACAATGACAGAAATCATCAAACCCCTCTCTGAGTGCCAGCATTAAAGGTGCTGTAGGTAGGATTGCGAAGATTCAGGACTTCTCAATCCCTCCCCCCTTTCTGCTAAAGCCCAAAACTGTCTCCTAAGCCCCTCCCCCTACAAGAGAGAATAAATGTGTGTGCATGAGCAGTGATTGACACGCAGTTAGACACCCTCCCTGGCCCTGATTGGTGCATCTGAACAGGGAGCTGTGGATTTTTGCAAATGCTACAGGCCAGGGATGGACTGGGGCTAAAAAACACCAATGGACTTTCTCCCAAATTGGCCCATTATCCGGCCATTCGCCCCTAGCCGTGCGCGACAGACACTAGCCAGGATGTCCTGATACTATGCCACAATACTGGAGCCTATCAGACAAGGTATTCACAGCAAGTAACATCTCAAAACCAATGATGATAATTGGGGTTGTGTTTATTAATGAATCCTCAGCCTTCAAATAAAAACAAAGAAATGTACAATGCTATTACATCTGCATTGAAAATAAAATACAAATAATGAAATGTCACTGGCTACAGAAACCCCAAATTACACAAACTTGTAATTATAAAACAGTACAGAGTATTACTGACAACACTTTCAGAGATAAAGTAGGCTACTTGCTGTACTTGAACATCGGGATTAGATATATTGTAGGCCTATACCAAAACTACACTGAGAGTGTTAGTTAATATATACTATAACTTATAACTATTCAAATATAATGTAAGCAAATTTAATGTTGGGGAAGTAAAAGTTTCTTGAGAAAGGCACTATTCTGAGGATGTCCTTCTCTGTGGCCATTAACATGAATGTTTCCAGGTGTTCCTGAGAATTTCTGCTCCTTAAGCGATTCTTAATTCTAAATGACTAGGCCCTATCTAGTTTGTCTGTGAAGCTTTCACAAACAACCAGCAGGTGTTTGCCAGTTCCACAATGGTAAACACAAATATGAAAGACAAGGAAAAACGTTTAATGTTTCAAATTAACCTAACAGAAATTATTAAACACGTTAAGTTTGACAGCACTAAATGGCACGGTAATTTTCATAATCATGATGCACACCCATGTTGATAGCTGACTATGCAATTCGCTAAAATAGGGATAAAGGCAGCCTATAATAATGTGTCCTGCTCCTGGCACTTACCAGTACCTCTTGCTGATGTGAAATTAACTCTGCTATCTGACCCTCATCATGTCCCTCTGTGAGCTTTTTGCATTTTTCTGCATCAGTCTCGAGAGACTTGGCCCTCTTTTCTTTGAATTTTTCCCATCCACCTTTCTCCTTACGTTTTCTACTAGCCATTGTCACGTCCAATGATTTGCCGATTTGCCGGCAATTCGATTTCGACCTTCAGTAGGCCTACTCTTCTTCTTCAGTTTTACACGTAGCATATAAGTGATCGTATTAGTACACCCTGCTGTTGGCTGTTAATATCGCTTTATTAGACTGTTTTTGTGCCGACGGCCGTCCAAAGTTCTGGACTTTTCCCGAACGCACAGATTGTCAAAACAACTGCGCTGTTTGTTTATTCAGAATGGAATGGGTCACAAATGGATCCGAATGAAGAAACATAAAAAAAACTTGACCCTAGCTCCCTCATCCGTATAGTGTGGGTAACAGATTAAGGCAGCATGCACGCACTGGCCGACAACAGTGCTGAAGATGGGGGAGACACGATGTAGCACAGTTTACCTCACACTCAAGTCAGTGCAGGGCATGTACACATGAGCTACTGGAGAAGCTGGAGAGGCATAGCTTTCTCCCCACCGAATTAGGCTAATAAAGTAATGATTAAAAAAACACAAATGCTTGATCGAGGGCCCGGCCCGAGGATAGTGGCGGAAAATATCGGTTATAGTTACAGCCAGGTTTGAGCGTGAGAGACAGCCAGCTGACCTAAATGTGGTTTTACAGTGCATCTGTTCTTCATGAAAGTACATTGGGTATTATATTTTTTTGTTTCTGCACTATGGTACCTTTATCTCCAGTAAAGCATTCTGCTACACACTGGACTGAACTGCCTGTGAATTTACTCTGATATACAGTAATATTACAAACAAGAGTTAGACTCCTGTCCTTTTTTCCTTTCTGCTAAGCTAGAAAGACACTTCCCACACTAAAACTCTTCCTCTGGACCAAAACAGCACATATACTAACTTATTTAGATGTTTTTGCATACGTTAGACCCAACATTGTGCAAGTGTTGATTATATAATTTTCATATGAAACTAAATGTCATACTGTATACATCTAGTATACACAGTGCATACACAGATAATTTTCCTGGCAAAAATGCACAACAAATACAATGTAGGATTTATCCATGTAATTTATAGTTGTATAGTTGTGGTATGCTGATGCACAATGTCTACAGTATGAGGAGACAAGAAACCACATGAAAGGTTTCCTTCTTCTCTATTGTATATGGATTATAAATAGGCAGGAACTATTTCAAAAACTCAGCCAGCACTGTTTTATACACAAAGGTCTTAGGATGGTTTATAAATTCAGCTGTAATCCAGAATGTGCTTTATTTTCCTGCCAGTAAACATTTTTTGAGAGAAGGAGCAGTGGTCAAATTTTTGATATCTCATTTTGGAAAGCCAGCCCTCATTTCTATACAACCTAATTTTAGACTCAAATGTCCAACTAGTGACAGCACAAATAGCTACTGCTGGCTCTTCTCTGTCTGACAGAAACGCAAGCCAATTCCCACACCTTTGCCTTTCTGAAAACCAGACAAGGAAATATATCTTCCCTCTGACTCGCTATCAAGCTGCCTGTACTGCATTTGATTCCGGAGAGATTTAGCACAACCGCTCTTTGAATCAGCGAGGAAAACTCAAACTGAGAAGCAGTACCAAAAAAAAAAACACACACAATTTATTTCATTTCACAACATCAAATTAGTCATCCTCTCCTGATGGATACAATCATAAAGTGAAAATAGATATCTTAGTGGATGTGAGGTGTTGTATGGTCTAGGGATGTGTAAATGATGAGAGAGGATTTTCTGAGAGCAGGTACCCCACAGCGTTATAAATGGAATGGTAGAGGTGAACAGCTGTCACTTCGTTCTCCTCCTGGATTCGTTTTGAAGCTTCCTCACTTTCATTTTCTTTCTGTCCTTCGCTGGGCGTCCAGGGGGACGAGGGAAGACAGATTTGCCATCTGGGAGTCCCTCATCTCTCTTTCTCTGGCTCAGTCTTGGCTCTTGCTCCTTCTCGATCCTATCTCTTTCCTTCTCCTGGCTTCTCTTTCTTGTTATTTTTCGCTATCTTGCTCCTTTCACTTTTTCTCTGCTTTTCTCTTACCTTATCCCTTCTACTTTATATAATTCATTCCCCTTTCCTCTTTCTTATTTTTCTTCCTCCAACCTCCACAGCTCAATTTCCTAATTCTGTTATTCATCTTTGGTCTAGTGCTTGGGTATGTCTTCCTTCTCTGTTCCTCTTCACTTTACTTTTAGCTTCCCCCCTTTTTTTCCCCTAACCTTTGTTCTGACTTTCTTTCACTGTCTTTTACTTTCTGCTACTATCTCATCTTCGTTTTCTTCCTCAGCTCTTTTCCACCTTCATTTTTCCTGTCTCTTTCTCCTCCTCTTGCCTGCTCTTCATTCCTTATTTTTCTTCATTCTCTTTGATTGTTTCTTTCCTCTTCCCCTCTTATGTCTTTTCTTCCATCATCCGTGCAACCCCACAATATGTGTTTTAAGGATTTTATACGTTCAGCTTTTATCATCATAATTGGTCTGTAATTGGTCCTGGTGAGAAACTCTCCACAGGAAGATTTTACACACGGACACACTCTACTGATCCAATGCCAAAAGAGATAGTTCCAGAATATGTTTTCATGCAGCTCCAATTCCAGGATATAGGATCTAAGGCTTTGCTCAGAGTGCCACCCCTTATGAAATGAGGTAGGAGAACATTGATCACTGCTTTGGACTGATCCAGACCTGCAACAGGATTCTGGATGCCAATTTCTAAAACCTACCGTAGTACTAGTCTCTGTTTTTGTGAAGACTGATTCCATAACTATAATTGGATTGCTCAGGCAAGACAAATTATTATAATGTCTTGCAAGTATTTGAGGCTTGTGTGCTGTACTCTGCTTTTTATGTTTAGCTGTTTTGTTTGAGGAGTATGCAAGTTATATTTGCTCTCCATTACAACGTGTAGTCCTCTCTATCTGGCATGGAATTGACCATTGACCAGACAATGCCAGGATGTTTAAAATGTGAATAAAATGGAATTTGCGAGCAGCGCTGCATTGCCAGCCGTTTGACAGCTTTTGGCAAGCACATCATGTCACGTCATTTCAGTTGTTAGTTCAGTTGTTTTTGTTAAACAAAGTTTACAAGTTTACAAGTTTATTTTATGGTATGTTTTGAAAAAAATCAAATTGCTTAACCATTTTGATTGTTTTCTGATGTTCTGATGTATTCTGATGTTAATAGAAAAAAAACATTGCACTGCAATTAAAGGTCATAATTTCAGACTCAAGTTTGAATTGATGACCCATTTTGTAACTAACAGGAAGTTTTATTAATGTGGTTTTGATTATTTTGTTGAGAATGTAGGTTTTGTCTTGGAATAAACCCCCTGGGTTGCATCCTGTAAAGCTGCTTTGCAGAAGAGTTTATGAGACAGAATCAAGTCAAACTGCGGATTATGTCACACTGCACTGCATTAATTTCAATATCCTTGTCACATTATTGAACACATTTACTGAGACAGAGACACTTAATGTGTGTTGGCTCCTCCCAGCAGCTTTAAATTAAAACACGGCGGTAAGCCAGGCTCATTAGAAACCTTGAGGAATGTTCCCATTATTGTTTCCTAAGTGAGTCGACCCAGCGCTGTCCTTGAGTTTAATCTGTTCACTAGCATTCAAACTGCACTTCTTTATCAGCAATTAAGCCATCAGACAAATGAGGCATTAAAACTCCAGTCTTCATAATGATTCAGTGCTAAATGGTCTGATACCGGATAGAAAATATGCTCATTCACCTTTCTTAAAACTTGTACGATAAAGCAGTTTTCAGCTCTGATCCACTGCATCTGATTGGCAGAAGTATTGATTATCAATGCCATCAGGCTAAAGTGGTATTGAAGTGAATTCTTACCATGGTCGTTTCTTGGATGGAGCCAAAACTGTTGATGAAAATGTTCACTCTGTCTTCTACAGGAATTCCTGGATTTAGAAAAAAGGGAAGAAGAGTTTGTAGGATTAAGGCTGCTGTGTTTCACAGCTGCTTTGCAATGAGAGTGAGGTAGCTAAGTGTCAGTATGCTTTGTAAAACCCTGGAAGTCTTTCTACATATTGTACCTGGTTATGCAATTGATTGTGTTATTGATCAAAGAAAGACTTTATCAACATTGCAAAGTAATGAAAACCACTCTCGTCCTCTCTGCTAAGCTAACACTCTAAACCTATACATATACTGGCATTTCTCTCCACTCAGCCTTTAGAATAAACTATTTAAATCCTTGATGAATGCCGACTGCTCACCCTCCTTTGAATAAACTGTTTCCTATGAGGTGTTTACTGGAGGCTCAGGAGTTTTACAGGATACATTATATCATGAAATTCGCAAAATGAATGTGCAATATCGAGGTGGCATATAGCTTACAACTTGCATGAATTAATTCAACCAAGAAAACTAACAAATATTCAACAAACACTTCTAGTGTTAGCTCAAAATTCTCTATAGGGTCTTTCAAAGCAGCTCACTATTTTATAGGCCTAGGCAAAGTAATGTACAAGGCACAGTTTAGGATGTCATTTGGGAGATTATGACATGGATGTTTATGGACGGGGAGCTTTCAGCCCACCCTGAAATCAAGAGCAGATGTTTGGCTGCTGGACCAGTCGCAGGCAGACAGAGAGGGAGCTGATTGTGCTCACAATACATCAAACATTGAGTCCCAGATACAGCTTTTGCTGCCAAGTGCCAGAGGATGGAAACTACCTGAAGACTGGTAAGACCATCAGTCAGACGTAGAGGTCATCAATCACTTCTTTGTTAGTTTTATTGCTGTCCTCTGTGGGACTGAAAGCCTGGCGCAGTGTGACATTTACAGTACACTGTAAACACTGTAAATATGGATGCTTGGTGGACAGTAAAAAAAAAAAAAAGATAAAACAGTGGCAAATTCTAGAGGCGGAGGTGTGAAAAACAAAATATACAAACTTCACACTGTAATGTACACATACAGGTGCTGGTCATATAATTAGAATATCATGAAAAAAGTTGATTTATTCCAGTAATTCCATTCAAAAAGTGAAACTTGTAAAATGTATACATTCATTCCACACAGACTGATATATTTCAAGTGTTTATTTCTTTTACTTTTGATACTACTTTAGAACGGCCAACTAATGAAAACCCCAAATTCAGTATCTCAGAAAATTAGAATATTGTGAAAAGGTTCAATATTGAAGACACCTGGTGCCACACTCTAATCAGCTAATTAACTCAAAACACCTGCAAAGGCCTTTAAATGGTCTCTCAGTCTAGTTCTGTAGGCTACACAATCATGGGGAAGACCGCTGACTTGACAGCTCTCCAAAAGACGGCCATTGACACCTTGCACAAGGAGGGCAAGACACAAAAGGTCATTGCTAAACAGGCTGGCTGTTCACAGAGCTCTGTGTCCAAGCACATTAATAGAGAGGCGAAGGGAAGGAAAAGATGTGGTAGAAAAAAAGTGTACAAGCAATAGGGATAACCGCACCCTGGAGAGGATTGTGAAACAAAACCCATTAAAAAATATGGGGGAGATTCACAAAGAGTGGACTGCAGCTGGAGTCAGTGCTTCAAGAACCACCACTCACAGACATATGCAAGACGTGGGTTTCAGCTGTTGCATTCCTTGTGTCAAGCCACTTCTGAACAAGACACAGCGTCAGAAGCGTCTCGCCTGGGCTAAAGACAAAAAGGACTGGACTGCTGCTGAGTGGTCCAAAGTTATGTTCTCTGATGAAAGTACATTTTGCATTTCCTTTGGAAATCAAGGTTCCAGAGTCTGGAGGAAGAGAGGAGAGGCACAGAATCCACGTTGCTTGAAGTCCAGTGTAAAGTTTCCACAGTCAGTGATGGTTTAGGGTGCCATGTCATCTGCTGGTGTTGGTCCACTGTGTTTTCTGAGGTCCAGGGTCAATGCAGCCGTCTACCAGGAAGTTTTAGAGCACTTCATGCTTCCTGCTGCTGACCAACTTTATGGAGATGCAGATTTAATTTTCCAACAGGACTTGGCACCTGCACACAGTGCCAAAGCTACCAGTACCTGGTTTAAGGACCATGGTATCCCTGTTCTTAATTGGCCAGCAAACACACCTGACCTTAACAATATAGAAAATCTATGGGGTATTGTGAGGAGGATGATGCCATCCGCCAGACCCAACAATGCAGAAGAGCTGAAGGCCACTATTGGAGCAACCTGGGCTCTCATAACACCTGAGCAGTGCCACAGACTGATCGACTCCATGCCACGCTGCATTGCTGCAGTAATTCAGGCAAAAGGAGCCCCAACTAAGTATTGAGTGCTGTACATGCTCATACTTTTCATGTTCATACTTTTCAGTTGGCCAACATTTCTAAAAATCCTTTTTTGTATTGGTCTTAAGTAATATTCTAATTTTCTGAGATGCTGAATTTGGGGTTTTCATTAGTTGTCAGTTATGATCATCAAAATTAAAAGAAATAAACACTTGAAATATATCAGTCTGTGTGGAATGAATGTATACATTATACAAGTTTCACTTTTTGAATGAAATTACTGAAATAAATCAACTTTTTCATGATATTCTAATATGACCAGCACCTGTATGTATGATTTAATTCCCATAACAGCCTGTGTAAATCAACACCTGTTGAACATGTTTTTTGAGGAAAGTCAGTCAACCTGAGAACATTGGCTTATTGTAACATTGTTGTAGTACATGTTAAATATGCAAGTGTATGTGCAACAGGAAATGAATTTCCGTAAATGTCTCATGCACCATTTATGCGGACACCTGTCTCTGCACCAAGTCTATGAAAGAAATCTGGACCTACATATTCATAGTATACTCGTGTCTTTAATTAGCATGACAGCACCAGAGCAGAAATGTCAATTAAGAATAGACAGAGACAGATGAAGACAAAAAGAGACTTGCCTTTGAAGTTGGGCCTTATTCTGGGATCATAGGTGATCAGTAACCTGTTCAAGATGTTACTGGTTGAATTTTCAGGTACTCGGGCCAAATCCTCAGATGACAGCTGTCTGCAAACAAGAAAGACAGAGAGAGAACTGCAGGCACGATTACATTAGCAGGTCAAATTCCTGTCAGGTGAACAGTGCAGATGAACAGCACACCCACTTCTACTCTGTATACTCTTTGATTAAACTGTAACCTGAGAGAGCTACCAGTTAGGGATTAAATTAGCTTTTGACATTTGAACCATGCAGGCAATGTTGACTGGGGAAGTTGGAATGATTCTCCAGGCAGATAGGGACATTTTTTTTAACCTAGAACAATTATGTAACACCTTGACGTCATTTAGCATCATATTTCTAACAAAGCCATGGGTCTACAGCCCTGAAACCTAAGCACAGCCCCGGCTCTGTGAGGCTGTGCTCAGGTTTAGCTGTGCTTTGAGCGAAATGCAAATGCCAGCCTGATAACATGCTCACAGTGATAATGCTCACATGCTAATATTTCATAGGTATGTTTACCATCTTAGGGTTTTATCACGCTAACATTTGCTATAGCACTAAACACAGTACAGCAGAGGCGTGGTTGTCTAAGGAAATTGATTTTGGTTTCTATGAGGAAATTGTGTCAAATGCTTCATAAAATACAACAATATTATCAAGAAATTTCAGTATAATAAATTTTAGTTGCCTGGACTCAATATATCTGCCATGTGGGTGGCAAAGAGTAAACATGACTTTTCAAGACAAACAGTATATATTTTCAAAAAACAGCTGCCTATTAACAATTACCACCATAACATAAATTGGTGACTTTTAGAGACGTTCAAGCAAACATGATTTGTTGTCTGAGGTTGACTGATGAAAAAACAATGGTACAGAGAGATGGAAAGCGGAGAACAGGATCTGGCAAGAAGAAAGAAGAAAAAGAAAGCCTCCCTGTGGGTGGCAATGATTCTCCTGCCAAAGAATTCCCTCTTCTCAAAGCACTTTACATATCATTATGTAAACCTTATCATGCACTGAGGATGAGTTAAAGTGCTCCATAGGAATGCCGCACTGTGTGTGTATGTTCTGCGGTTCCTCTGATCAAAGTGAAACACATAATTCCCATCCACTAAACCTCTTTTCTTCTCTCTTTTAACAGGCCCTACTGACAACCTCAAGCACAACAGCTAAACTGGAACCAAGTGGTTCCCTTGATCCACAAAGGCATCCGCAGCACTAAACTCGAAATATGTCATACAGCTTACACTTGCCAATACTGGGACTACATCAAACGGTTTCGCCCTCATTTCAAGAACTTTCATTTGTCGAGCCATTTGTTACCATTTAAGGAAGTAGTGGATGCAGCTCTACACAGCATAGAGACAATGGGCAGTCCAAAAGGCATGTTGGGGCATATTGATGTTCATTCTGTTATTAGACATATACAGAATTTACCATGTAGTTTATCCATAACCTGACAACTTCCGTTTTTATTAAACAGTTGCATATGATACTAGACATCTGCAGACCATCAGCAAAGAGTACATAAGGAAATGCTAAGAGTGGCCAAGGTAGCATCAGTCTGATACAGAAAGCTGTGACATTTTTTTAACATTGAAAGGATTCTGTGTTTTTTAACACCACATGCTTTTGGTGTATTTGATGTATTTGATGCCCATTGTTCCTAATTGACTGTTACAGTTTCATATCAGACTTGAGTAGCTCTGCAGTGAAGCAGCTGATGACTGAAAAGTAAGATCCATCAGGTGTAAAATAGACAGAGTTAAGATTTAACTGCTATAACAGAGTTATAGCTTTAACTGAATGCTAAACGGCACCTGAAAAGGTCATTAAAGGGGAACTCCACCAATTCCACACAGAAACGTCAATTTATTGGTCAATGGTAAAGGTACTTTATTCACATACATGTAGCAAAAATCATTCTCTGCATTTACAGCGCCAGGGGACCAAGTCCAGATCTGAAGTGCCTTGATCAAGGGCACTAACTGGAGAACCTAGTACATGTTTTTTGATGGTGGGGGAAACTGGAGCATCTAGAGGAAACCCACGTAAACATGGGGAGAACATACAATCTCGACACAGAAAGGCCCAGAACGACCTAGGATTCGAACCCAGAACCTTCTTGCTGTGAGGCCACAGTGGTAACCATTATGTCCACCATGCTAATGGGGGTACAACCTAGCTAATGGCAACAGTTGTGTAATGTCTGTTCTGACTATACATGAAGCACAGTACGTGTCATGAGTCATTTGCACTGTATGACAGCACATGGTGTGGTTTATCCCATACTTACGATGGACAGTAAACCTGCTTTCCTTTTTTCTTTCCCTTCTTTGTTCCTTTTTCTTTGGCAGATCCTCCCTCTAGACAAAGAGAGAGGACCAGGAGAAAGATGGCAAGCTTCTTAATGCACATTCTGGTGTGAGATGAGCCTGCGGAAGGAAAAACAACAAACCATTTATCCAAAGAAAAGGAGTCACAGCATTTAAATTACTCAGGCTTAATAGTGTGCAATTTAATAACCCCCACTGAATTGTATTCTTGTCACATTCAACAAATCTCAGCATCCAGTTGCACATGTGATAGAGGACAGTGGCCACTTAAGCTTTGCCCTCGATGGGAGATATGTGTTTTCGAGACACTGTGACTTTTCTCTTTACTTTCCTGACATGACGCATTCCCATTTACTTAGCATGCATGTCACATACAGTTAATGTCTGAAATGTAAATTAATAAAGCTTACATGGTTTAATCAGGTAGTGCAAGTTCAAGCATAAATCCAATCAGTGGATTAATGCACCTGGATAACAATGGTCGGTCATTCATAACTCGTCAGGTGAATGTGACCCTGAAATATTGTCTACTTCAGTCTAGAGCCTGCAGAAAAAAGGCTTAATAATGCTGATTCTGCATACAGCTGTATATTGTCTTTTCTATCACCACAGTTCTGTTTCACGATCTTTATAAACTATATAATTTGGTTTGATCTATGATAATTGTAGTGTTATAGTTCAAGCCATTCTCACACAACAAATACTAAAATGTAGGAGATAATATGGTACTGTGTCTTTGCCATACATCTCTTTGTTAGAAAATCCACAGCCAGCTAACAGTAACAGTAACAGAACAATACATATACAAATGCACACTTCAAGGCACAGGTGGTGCACTTTTGCATTTCTTGATAGTGGTCATTAATCAGCTAGCAGCTATAGTACCTATGTGATTCATTCCCCATCTAGAAAACTGGTCCCCTTTCATTGCATAGTGACACTGAGACCAACAGCTTAGCCAACATCCTCACCCCCACCCTTCCAGCAAGACTGTATATCAACTGAAGCAGTTTATTGTCTAGAAAGAGACACCATAACTTTCTCACTGCCTTGGCCTAGTAACTCCCTGACTGTTCCTCGCCCGCACATTGATCATCATATTCTCCAATATTCGCGGAAATTGTTTCAACCACTCCGTTTAGCGATTCTTGCAGGAATATTCCTGCAAACTGCGGGGTTGTGTTACCACTGTGGAGGAGAAGGTGGCCACCATATGTCAACACTGACCCACACATATCAGATGGCAGCAGCTGGAGTTATCAGGAATGTTTTACTTGGCAACCAACACTTGGCACATTTC
Source organism: Sander vitreus (assembly GCF_031162955.1). Classification (NCBI taxonomy): domain Eukaryota; kingdom Metazoa; phylum Chordata; class Actinopteri; order Perciformes; family Percidae; genus Sander; species Sander vitreus. The sequence goes on from NC_135864.1 coordinate 8,304,781, forward strand.
TTAAAAAAAACAAAAAAACATTTCTTATGTGACCTACATATAATTTTCTACATGACAACTCTCATCTTGACAACTCCCATCATGACCATCTACTCCAGAAACATGTTAAAATCTCAAAATATGACCACTTGCATGAACATACAGCACATCATAGCACTGTTTTCCAATTATTTTTGGCTTGTTACCCTTTAATACCCAAGCAATGTCCCATTCCAACCCTTTGTCACAGGTTACATTTGTGTGTGAGCAGATTAACCAAAGCGTGTCGTTGCTTTCTTACATTTAAAAAATAATCTGAATCGTTATCCTAAAACTCTTCAGTAATCATGAGAAATATATATATATATATATATATATATATATATATATATAAGTTAAACAAATGAACATAAACTACTTTTGGGCATAAGAAATGTTCTGGCTTGGGTGCCCAGGTAGCTCTGTTGGTAGAGCGCGCGCCCATATATAGAGGTTTACTCCTTGACGCAGTGGCCGCGGGTTCAACTCTGACCTGCTGCCCTTTGCTGCATGTCGTTCCCCCTCTCTCTCTCCCCTTTCATGTCTTCAGCTGTCCTGTCAAAATAAAGGCCTAAAATGCCCCAAATAATGACTGTCTTCTACTATTTTGCAAATTATGTCACAATGAATCATCTCACTATCCTTAAGATTTGTCTTGTGATCCAAACCCTTGAAGGGCGACATTGCGTCCTTAAATTTTACATTTTATTTATAGTTTTTAGAGTCGTACAGGGGTAAAAGTCAATATTTCACAAGGGCAAAAAAACTGAGGAAAGTCATAAAAATAAACATAATTTTGAGCAGCGGAAATATTGTTTCTCCTTCTTCCTTGTCTTGTGGATCAACTCGTGACCCCTAAAATGTACCACTGTATTAGGGGCTTTATGCATTTATGATAATATAAAAACTGATGACCTACGTTTTTTCATTAAAAATATATAAAAAAGAAGTTAATTACAGTTAAACAAGTTGCACAACTCCTCTCCAATACACTCTGCTTTAGTACCCAAACTTTAGCCTTAATCAAGTAGTTATCGGAGGCTGTTTTTGAATAATGCGTGATATATTGGAGCAGATTTCAGTGACTTGTTTGGTTTTGTTGATCTTGTGCACTTTGTTGTGTGTACAATTGTATACATTTTAAGAGGTAACCAGGCTACCATGCACACCCATGCTAAACTGATTCTTTTCCAGATAGATGTGGGTTCAGCAGAGGCCGAGTCCATCAATTGACCATGGCTCTGCCTGAGTCAACTGTGCGACCGCTGAAGAACATTACCCTTACCTGTGTTTTACTACTGGCAATGTTAAAACTGCAGAGTCTGTCTACAGTGACTCAAGCAGCCTCACATGGTCTGCCCCATGGGTCCAAGGTCAATAAGCAATTCGGCTCTGCCCACATATTTTCCACAGGCTCTGCATTTTTTTCAGAATCTGGACCATAATCATGTAGTTCTATGAAAAATACTGAATGTAATAAGATAATAATCGCATATTAAATGTAAATGAGTGATTGTTATCCAGAAGCTATTTAAGTTAACTGTGATACATTAACGCTATGGGATTCTGTGTAAAATGATATTTCATATTCACTGTTTTCTTTAATATGATACACTTCAATGGGCTATCCGGTGTTCTTATCTAACTGCAAAAACCCACGAGGAAAGGCCTGTGCAATATGTTTATCAAAAAACTGATATGCAGCCAATGCAATACACCCAGGAGCCTATATACGCAAACTACCGGAGCACTCACAACCTGTGGCTGCTCGTCGTGTTTGGTCTTTTTGGAACAAGAGAAAAGTAAGTGACAGAGGCTGACACTTGATCACAGCCCGAGCATCAGCAAAGCAGAATGACTCGCGTGAGAACAACACAGCAAACAGCGACCACCATGACGGGGGGCATGCAGGAAGGAGATACAGGCTACATATGAACACGAACATGCGAGTACACATCACATGTTACGAACATAAATAACACGAAAGTCGTTCATCACAAATCATGCCACCACTTACCGTTTGGATTTGTCACCTGTCAATTCCTTCGAAAACTAGACCCGGTAAAGCTGACAGTGCAGTCGTTAACAGAGCCTTCTAGACCATACGCTGTCTTTCTTTCCCATTCTGTTCTCCGCTTTCTCCACTGAAGCAATTTGTTGAATGAATTTGTTGAAAAGTTACATCTCGGCAAAATGCCAAGTTTTTTTTTTATTACCTCGCCCGGTTTGTTGTTATTTTGGAAACAGTGTGTGTGTGTGTATATGGCTGCTGCTCTTTCGCCTCAGCTCGGGAAGCCCAAGATGGAGGCTTGCGTGGTACCTGTCATGCAACATGCGCAGTAGCGGCTGCACAGAGCTGGAGAGCGTCATTCCTCCCATCAGTACCACGGACAGCCGCTCTCCGCATCCACAACCACAGCTAAACGCTGAGACGTGACGTGACAGCCAGGGGGGTGAAAATGCTCTCATTCACGTGATGGTAACAAACGTCACACTATTTATGGCAGTGGACGTGTGGTATTTAGCGGCAGATGGACGTGAACAGTGAGGCATGAATAGACCATAAAACAGACACCGACGGCAAATTATGGATGTAATATAGTTCAGGCACAGGCGATATAGAATGAGGGCTTCCATTTATATTTTTTATTATTATGAATTCACCAGACTAGCTTTACATAGACTCATTTAATATGTAATTCTGAAATCGAATGGCCATTAGATTATCTAAATGTAGGCTAAAAGCATAGACTGTAAAAAAAACTAATAGTGAATGAGGAAATGATACTATAAATCAACGTAGATTTGTTTTTTATTACTGATCTAAAAAAAAAAAACATTTAGCATCATAAAAAAATTGGCGAAAACACCACAAGGTCCATTAACTAGCTGTTACAGGAGCTTTCAAGCATGATCTTCATCAGCAGATGGAGAAAACAGTCACTTCAAGTGACAAACTACCTGCTGAAGAAGATAATGTGATGTGATTGAACTCCAGAATAGATAGGCTACTAAATGGATCTTGTGGTGCAGAGACTGCTGTTTCCAAGGTCAATAACTCAGTTTGTTCTGTTAGCTATAGTGGGAGTCTGTCTGTTAAAATACACCTCCATCAATTTGGGAGTCATAGCAGGTTGATGTGTTTCATCTTGGTGGTAGGTAACCCTTTTGTTTACATCTGGCTTGTGCGTGTGAATGAATCAAAGAACATATAGCTAACTGACAGAATGAATTAAATGAATGAATGGCTTAAATTAGAAGCTTGAAACATATTTTGGCAATGCACTAAACGGTCTCACCAAATATTATCACTTAATATGGTCGCATCATCAATTTTATATTTAAAGTCTATGAGTTAAGTGATTTTATGATGCATGTATAGGACTTTTATGTGATACGAGTTTGATGTTCCTCTTCAGTACAAAGTATTCTGTAGGGAGCTGAGGTTTCTGCTGGTGGTCACTAACATTTCAAGGTGTCTTTCCGCTCAAGAAATTAAAGGCGGAGAAGCTCAACTAACAAAAGCAGTAGAATACCGCTCATTCTTGTCAGGAGTGTGTGCGTATTATAGACTTAGATAAGCCTAATGTCGACAACTGCTAATATGATGGAGTTTTCTCTCTGATAGCGGCCACTTACTGTAGATCAAATCTTTACAAACTTGTTTAAATAGATAGATTGTTTTTTATTGATCCCAAATATGGGAAATTACATTGTTACAGCAGCACAATATCAGACACACAGCACACATACAGAATATGCATTAATTAATAGGATACAATATACATGAAATAATAAATAAGATAGAATACAAGAACAAATATTTAAAATATATTCATGTTGGGAATAAAAATGTACTTGTCCATCATTAGGTGGATTACCATGCCTGTTACCTGACCTACAGGAATTTAATTTTCAACAGAGATGTCGTGTCAACATCATTTAATTAAATATAGTGGAAATCATAAAGGAGAAGCACTGAATACAAGGAATGTCATTTTTGAACAATAAAAGACAGTTATTAGTATCTGCCACTTACTATCAGTATGTCTTATTGAACTTTAAATGTGGATGTCCAAATGGCTCAAATATAAATGTTGGAGACTATGGTGTTATGAAATCTGTGTCAGTCTCCATAAATTGGTCACAAAAAGAGTTGATTATATTGGTAGTGATAGAAATGACTTGTAATCTGGATTTGATTGTGGTTATAACTTTTCTGCACGAATAACTTTTCCCTAAAGTCAGAACTGTTTGTGTTATTTTCAAAACATTTTATGAGTTTAGTTGAAACACTTTAAAAGTACTGAACAGGAAGCCAGAAGTTTTGTTCTCTCAGTGAAAATAAAAATCCCAACGCAGAACACAACTGAGCTGATTTTTCCCACAATTTATGATCCGTATCTCATTCATCACTTTATGTCAAACAACTTGGGCGGCCTTTCCACATTGATCCCTGTAGTATAATTTTGACTGACAAGGCATTCCATTTGCATACACAAATTAATCTGCACCATATGCATAGAGATTAATGATTTATAACACAGGGCATGGTTCTGGTGTTACAATCAAAAGGCTTGCAATGCAGCACAAGGATCCTTTTGTGTTGTCTACAAAAATGTTCACTGGCTGGCTTCAAGCCATGTGTCTGATGGACAACCATGTGCCGTTCCAGAACTATGTCAGGCTGGATTGAACCAATCTATTGTGGTATTATACCTGGCGCGCAAAGCACATTTCTACTACTACTGTAACTCAGAAGAGTTATATGTGTTGTCACATTCTTATTCTAATGAAAATAAAAGTTTTGACAGAGGGAGACTTGCACAAGTGTTGCTACTAAACATATTTCTTTCTGCTAAAAAGAACATGTTTTCAATTCAGCAGTGATGGATAGTTCCTTAACTGAATCCAGATAAGCTTCATGGACATAACTTCAGATCAGTGACAAGATAAATCGCTTGGAAGAGGAAGAAGCAGATGCTATATGTGCTGTCAAAGTGAATGAGACTTTAATGTAAATCTTGAATGATGAAGATGAAACAAAAGGCCAGGACTAATGGCATTTCAATATCTGTAACTGTCTGTGTGTAAAGTGAATTTCATTTTGGATGTAGAGTCATTTTCATGAATAGTAACATGGTACATTGTTGCGAGTAAAGAAATAAAAAGAAAATAGTAAGTGGGGGTGTATGATTATTTGTAAATTGTACTGTGAAAATATAGTTCATAGGACCTGATGTGTTCTCCTCAAGGGGGGTTACACAATAAGCCACTTTTCCTTGCATATATATATTACTTTTTTCTGTTAATCTCCAAGCACCTCATACCCCAAAAAGTAAAAAAGTTACTGTTCTTGAATTTTTTTATTATAGTCCTTATCGTCTCTATAGTCTCTATCGTCTCTATCGTCTCTTCCGAAAAGGGAACTCTTTGACGTTTACGACATTTACATTGAAATTAAAACAAGTGATATTGTAATAAAGCCACAAACCTATTTTTCCTTTTTTTTCTTTTAATTCCACTGTTGTGCTTTGTTTTCAGTCCTGTTGCACAATATGCAACTTTTGTTGCAGTGATCCTGGGGTATAAAATGATTTACAATTCTGAGGCGTTATATATATATATATATATATATATATAAGTTTAAAGTTGAGTGAGGATTCAACTGGATGGCATCTTAAAGATGGGGACAAACACCCCTACAAGCCTATGTTTAGGTCACTGCTAATTAACGGGGTTTTACATTTTCTTGTGATTACTTTTTTATTTCAAAATGTGCAAATAAAGAAATAAAGAAATAACAGAATAAGATCAATTCTGCTGGCTTGAGAATAGTCCTTTATTTCATGGATCAACTCCTTCATTACAGCAGCACAGTGCACAGGCAGTTTCACAGAACATTGACATGTTCAGGTATTGGCATCTCTTCAGTTGCTGAGTGCTCCCTTCAGTTATTGATCAAGACCTTTCCTCACTGCATGGTGCTTCCTCTACCTGACCTGTAAACAAAACATGTTTGAAGCCATATTATAGTTGGTAGAAATGAAGCACTTTAACGCAAGACAGATTTGCAACATCTGTCAACAACACGAACCAGTGCATACTATCCAAATTGCACACAATCAGTATGTATACTTTGTATATTTAATAGGTCAGAGTAGAGATATGCACATCGTTTCAGGCTTGCACCACACAGCGCTGGGCTCCAGTATAAAACTATATTAATTAAGTTTGGCAGTGTGGTAGATTGACCCCTTGGTCAGTAAATATGGCAGGTTGCCATAATGCCATAGTCTTTCTCCGTCAGCAGATGTTAAGTATAAGTGCAACACTATCTATGATTATGATGGGAGGCATCAAGCCAGAAAGCTTTTAAGCAGGAGAGCTTCATTCCAGTATTGCTGGACTCTAATCAGGGGTAAGAAGGGGAATCCTGAAGGAGCAAGAGGTTCTTTCCAAAATGTGATGTCCAACATTTTTTTTAAATGTTACGCTGAATAACAATACGACAGCTGTTCCTGAAATTTTTCGTAAAGAAACAGGGGGTTGCTTACAACATAATAGCTCCTCTGTTTATGTGATCAGATACATTCCTGAAATGTTATAATATAACACTGCCCTTTCTTCAATATTTATATTAATCTTTTTTTCACTTTTTACCTCTACTCAACTACACTTCAAAGATACATATTGGGCTTTTTAACCCACTGTATCCATTTGACAGCTTTCAGATTGTGATATTACATACAAAACATGTGCAATGCCCTTGATTAAATACATCCTCCGAGTATATATTGCTGATAATGCTTCTGTACTTTTACTTTGAATGAAAGTCTTTTATATTGTAGTATAGCTATGCTAATATATCGTACAGGTGATCATGTTACTGTGACCAGTTGAATATCAATAACAGACTACCACTCAGGAACAATGTAACCAATGTTTTTTCTTACAAAATAAAGCAATTTATAGTTGAGTGCAATCACGCCACAGCAGAATAAATCTAAATGTCCAGATCATCAGCAGCTAATGAAAAAAACATGCATGCATTTGAAGCCCTTAGTGTCCTGGCGCATTTCAGAAGCAGTGGGTTCTCATCATGATAGTTGCCTGGGATTTTGGAGTCATAGTTAACTGTTTTTCTATGGCAACTATAAACCAGGCACTGAAAAACAACAGTATAGACTTCTATACTGTACCAATTGTGGATTTTTTTAGAGGTGTAAATCAAATATGCTTGAAGGAGAAAGCCCCAGTTCCCCATCGACACTGAACAGGACAGGCAGATAAGAAATGCATTATTTTATTAGACAGCATGTTAACGCTTTACCCTAGAATTTATAAGAATCACACAATGGCAATGGTATTTCCTTTAACAGAGACTGGAGTCAAAACAAGTGTTGTTTTGTCCAGAACTGAGACATTTTCCACAGTACTTGCATCAGTAGCATTCAAAGTTCAAAGTGCAAATGCGTGACTGCAGCCCTGAGGGGCACCACCAGGGGGCTCTGGTTTCAAAGCCAAGTGCAGCCAGGGGCAATTAATCACCATGATGCCACACTTTACACATCTCACACTTAAACACAAGACTTAAACCCCTTAGCACTCCTGTAAAATTAGCCAAAAGCGCCTATCCAAGGCATACCCAAAGTAAATTGGAAGCTGTTTTTGAACCATTTGTACTACATGCATGTCTATGGGTTCTTTTGAAAGGTAACACTCTGAGGCTTCTTCTACAACAGTCAGGATCACTGTAAATGCTATTGGCTTTGAGTAATATAAGTTTGAATATACTGGAAATGCTAAGGGGTTAATAATCATACAACACAGAACCCTTAGAGCATTAGCACAACCTTGTATATGTGATTCAATGAAAATAACTCATCTGGCACACCAATGAACGTAAAATTCAATTTGTTTTAAATTCTGGAGAAAATGTGAGTCATTTCTTTCTAAATTCCTCTGCTGGCACATTTCCCACTGCTCCCCGCAGGACCACACAGCAAAAGCTCATGCTGCTGCTGCAGGAGCTTTTACCATATAAATGAAATCATCTCAAAGGCCTTTTCCTTCAAGATGTAAGAATGAGCTGCGATCTGGATGTAGAAAACATGTCCACTCCCATGTGTTTCACTTTGTTTCACCTGGAACAAAACGGGTGTTTAGTAGACACTGTGACAGATGCGTTGTGTAATACAGACTGATTGGGAGGGGGCGTTTGACAGTATGTGTCCCGAAAAGGCAAGCAAGTCTAATGGGATTTAGAGTGAATTCTCTATTGTATACATTTCCATCTTCAGTCTGCTAGGTGGACACAGAACCCTCCTGGCTGGCGTGTCTCTGGTCTCTGTATGCTAGCCGTGACCCAAAAGGTCTGCCTTGTTTCTAATTTCCTCTGTTTATTACATTTCTTTGTATCAAAGCCTCCACGCTTCCCAAGACCACCAAGGAAGCCACAATCAAATGTGGACAACAAGACAAAATACCCAGCTTTTACAGACAAAACCTCAAGGGGTGAATGAGTGTGTATGAGTGTGTGTGTGTGTGTGTGTGTGTGTGTGTGTGTGTGTGTGTGTGTGTGTGTGTGTGTGTGTGTGTGTGTGTGTGTGTGTGTGTGTGTGTGTGTGTGTGTGTGTGTGTGTGTGTGTGTGTGTGTGTGTGTGTGTGTGTGCAAAAAAGAGAGGTATTCCACAATGTGAAGTGCTGACATCTGCTGCAGGCCCTTGCAGGGCTGGAATGTGATACTCTCTTTTACACAAAGGGCCTTGGCCCTTGCAGCAGGCACAAGAAGACCTCCATATGCCGCTCTCCACAGGGGCAAAACATGTATGAAATAACTGTATCAATGCCCAATGCCTTCTTTTCCCAATTTAACTTTGATTAAAACCATAAAACCTATCTTCATACCTTGATGCTGGGGAGATGGCTGCTCTGCTGCCTCTTTGAGGTGGTAGTTTCCGAGCTATGTGAGACTGGGGGTACATTGCTGCAGCATTGCATCATGTGTCTGGCTCAATGGGTTCAATATGTCTCTAGCTCTCCTTTGATTGTTGTGTCTGTGCTGCAGCAGACTTACCATAGAGTGGGGGGGATGCACTGGTGGATTTTGCCAACAATATAATGGGAGGAACCACATGAAATGCAGTTGAGGAGGTACAACAGTGTGCTGGGGAGAAAGGAAATTGGGAACAGGAGGGACTATTGTTCCAAGAGGCGTTTAAGCTTTAATATGACAAATTGAGAAGCTCTTAAAGATTTCCTTCCACAGAAACATTTAGGCAAAATGCACAACAGCGTGTTGAAGAGTCTTGTGTGGGTACACATTTATCTTTTATCTGTCTATGGGGAAAATGATTCAAGGCTTTAAAGAATCACTCCATGGTTAAACCAAGCTTATTTTTTCTTATGGAAAGTTTCCTTTTGAAAGATGAAGCTCCTGATATGAATATGCACTGTGGACTTCATTGTTTAACCAAAGTATATGATATCAATTTGATGGACCATGATGCCCTTGGCAAAGAAGTGGCCCACAAATATGTAGCCCAATAGAAATAGTAGGGAAAAGATATGTATGAGCACTAACACAGAGGGAGAAAATGACATACACATAGTAGCAAGTGCATTTTTGTCTTACCCAAAATAGACCAAATTGTTAACAACAGAGCTTTGACTGACATTAGACAACTATCCGGAAAACTATTTACATCACATAACATCGTATTTTGTATTGTGTGAGAGAAGAGTGAATTATTCTACAAGGAAAAAACATCTTCTCATATTTAGTCTGTGACAAATTCAGCCACGGATTCTTTCTATTTTCTCACTGTAATTTTTTTTCTTACTTTACTGATTTTAGCAGTTTGGAGAAGGATATTCTGAAAAATTTAGAATGCGACATATAACTCCAATAGTATTAGACTTAAAACATGTTTAATGTCCACTCAGTGTTAAAGTTATTTGTTAATGTGTTAGTTATTTTTCTATTGTGGAGGCAATAGTCAAAAGTTATTTTTAGAATTACCTTGTGTCAAGACTCTTTTCTTCATAACTGTTTCTTCATTTTTAAACTCATGCTGAGCTGCTTTACTCTATGTGAAACTCACTGCAACAAATGGAATTGCATTTAACAATTTCTGACTGAAAGTGGGTAAAACACCTCATTGGAACAGGCAGCAACGGAATAGTTAACATGCCGGGGAGTTTCCTCGGCTGGGAAGTTGTACTTTATGTATAGCACCTGTTGTGCCGTCAGTTGGCAGTCTCCAAAAACCCAACCCCGGCCGCGCCGCGATATTTTATCTCAGTCTCCACCAAGTTATGATTCAAGACCTCACCAGACAACAGAACCCGTCTCGGTGTTGCGAATGGTGTCTGGGTGCAGACTGTATCAGGTTGCTGCACTCTCTCGCTGTCTCTGTGTGTGAGCTGTTGCTCTAATGCGTAAAGATCTGCGAGGATTTATTCAGACGGAGTCAAGAACGCAACGTGGACGCGCGCCTTAGCCAAAATGCATCTGTGCTTTTCTAATGATATCGTACCATAGATGATATGCCTGCATATGGACGCTTTTACAACTAATTCCAGGATTATAATTACTTAAAGCCAAGCTTTAACTCAGTATCCAACTTTTCTCCGAACCAACAGGTGCGCACTTGCTTTACGCAGAAGCGGCACGGTCTGCAAGCTTTGGATGAGGATTTGTCTTGATTTAGGGAGATATACATTTCACTTTTTCCAGAAGGACTGATGATTAAGATTATGTGGATTCTACTCTGCCTGTATCCTCTCCAAATGTGTCCAAAACAGCACTGGTGTCCTGTAAACGACGCATGCATGTTGTGATACAAACCATCCCGTCAACAGCGCTTTGTGATCGCCAACCACCACTCATCCAAATGATCCTTCCATTAATATTCCTTCTTGCATCGCTTCTCCAACAATATGGCTCGGAAGCTGAATCAACTCATGTCAGCAAATTTCACCCTCCAAGTGTAAAGGAGCAAAACGGTGAGTTTCCCTTGTTGTTTCAGAAAAGAATTGAACATGAACATGAGAATTGTTCGCACACATAACGAAATGCTTATTCTTACTGGGCTTAAAGTCATTCTTTTAAAATGCACATCTTGCTTGAGTTTAAACTGCAATGAATGAGAGCGTTTCATTCAGTTCAAACAGCATTATCCAGGATAGGAAGTGCAAAATTACCTTTTACCTTTAAAGTGTACCCGTGTATGTTTAAGGGGGAAAACCCTCTGAAATTGCATGTCCCCCGGGGGAAGTTTTCCCTGTGATCATAAAAACGGCTCCATTCATGCAGCAGTAGCTCCGGGCGATGTAATTTGCTTACCCTCCGAACTGAGATGCACTATCAAATTCAGGAATCCAGTTCTGTCAGTGTTTAATGTTACGTCCACGTTAGGTTAAATGTGATGGTGTATGTCTACTTTGATTTGAATTAAGTAAATAATTAACCTCTGATGATTTCTTGCCATCATTTCGCAATTTGGCAATCACGTTCTTTGCTGTTGTTGTACTGTGTGTTGGCGTGCGTGTGTGGGCGCGAGCTTGTTTAGTAGAGCATAGGGCCATCATTCAAACTTTAATGAAACTATTGATTTTTATTTTCTGGGGATGCAATTGATGCACTGATTTATGCAGATTGTTTTCTCATCCTGTTGGGAGTTTCTTAATCCACTGATTATTTGCTTTCACCCACAAGACATTCACTTGGATACATTAGGATACTCTATTAATGATTAATAAAGCATATATATATATATATATATATATAATACTTATGCTTTTTAGATCAATTAAGAGCCACTTATGGCCTCCTCCAGACACTTGCTGTGTCTTTTACACTCCATCCATTGGACTGTTTGACCACTTTATGGTCGATGTTAATAAGTTGTTAATAAATGGATGTTGGCCAATATGTCTTACAACTCTTTCCTAGAACTTCAATCCATCAGATGGGCCTTCCTGAATAATTAAAGACCTAGCTAAAAAAGGCAAAGCAAGTGCTGTGCAGGAACTTTCTCCAAAAGCTGAAAACTAAAAAGCTGTTGTTATAAATGACTTATAACTGATATATAAAGCATTAATATAGAATTTCTTAACTATTGAAAAAGCAAGTGCAGTAAACAGTTAAACATTTGTATAGGACCGACATATTGACAGCGATGTATACAACAACATAACGAGACAACAGAACCTCACAGGGTACAGTTCAAAGTAACAGCATGCCTGTACTGCAGATGTTGCACTAGTCTAACTTCATTCATTACTCAGCCATTATAGCCAGTGGGTTTGACTGGCCTTGTGTGAGGACATGCAGCGCTGACTTCACTACAGTAACAGTCAGGGCTGGGAAATCAGAGCCTCCCGCTGGGATCTCCAGGTTTAATCAGGACGGCTGAGAAAGGAAAACAACAGTGAGGAGAGAGGGGAGGGAGAGGGCTGAAGGAGGCGGAGGAGGAGGGGGCAGTGTGGGGTGGAGAGATGTTAAACTGTTTCAAAGAGCTCTTTGAAACAGCGGTCACACATTGGCTGAGGGCGAAGCTGGCCAGGCCGTCTGTAACCTTTGACCGGAGTGTCTCAGTGCTCACTGTTCTGGTGTGCTTGATTGCTGATGCTCTGTGAGACAATCTGATATTGATCTGAGGGAGGGGAGGGAGCCAGACCTGTCTGGCATGTTTAGTAGTAGTTGCAGAGAGAGTTATAGTCCCCAGTCGTATTAAACTTGGCAAGCGGCTGCTGATGACTCCATAAGATACCAGAGGGGGCTGTCTCCCAGTGAGGACCAGTGCTGTGTGAAGTAACTATCTGTCACAATAAATGATTTGGACAAAAGTCTCAAAAAGGCTAACAGAATGGGCATGAACTTTGAAATGTAAATGTTGTGTGTTGTGGTTATAAATAATGTGAACATTTCCTTCCTCTACCACTGAGGGTTATGTTACAATAACAAGCATCGCACATTTCATTTCCATGTGTTTGCCACATGGCTATAATGTTTCATGGTTATTAAGAAAAAACATTGCTAGAAATGACATCTGCAGTTGCACTACAAAAATGCTTTGTATGGTTTCAGAAATGAAATAGGGTTGAAAGCAAATGCATGTACCTCTCCACCCTGAACACCACCGCAGGCTCTGGTTGTGTCTACAAGTTTCCCTTGTCTTTCTCTCATAATTATTTTATCCATGATGTTATTTGCATTTGAGGATATCAGGCTATTTTTTTGTCATGATGATTGATCAAAGGCTAATGCAGTCTGCAGTTACAGCACTGTAACTAAAGATTACAGTTAGTCTGGGTTAAATATTGAAAAGGTCAATGGTGACCCAAATGCATTGACCTTTTCAATACTTCAGTCAGGAACACTTGGCATAGATTTAGCCATGTATTGCAACAAAAGGAACTACAGTTATGCTTGTCACTGATGGTTCCGCTCTTGATAATGCTCCCTGGATCAGCTAAGCAGCATGCTAAGCTGAAACAGGGAGCGCTTTGCAGAAACCCCCCTGGGTATAAAAGAGTGAGCCAACAGAAAGACATAGAAAACCATTTTAAACTTTTGAGTCATGTTAGGACTCTGAACTAGAAAGGTGGAGGCTGGGGAGGTGGAGGCAAAGCATTGCCAGCAGCAGTAGTGAGTGAAGCAGCATCAGTGTAGCAGGGATCAGTGAGGAGGGAGTCATATTTAAAAGGACCGCCTTGAGAATGGCTGTGACTGGTGTGTGTCACATACGAATGATAATTCAATCAGCGGGCGTATGACTTCTGTGTCCTGCCTGAATTTACGCTAACCTTAATTTAACCAAAACTACAATCTTTGTCTAACATTAAGAAAATGTTTTAGTTGAATAACAACATGTGATGCAGGACATTAAACCACAGATGGCATTATGCTTCTTCCAAGAGGCATTTTAAAAGCAAATGATATATATAGTATATAAATGTTTTTTGTAGAAGGTAGTTGTGATCTGTTACAGCCTTTATAGTCTGTGTATTTAATAGAGTGGCATTTCTAGAGTAAGTTCAGTCAATGTTGCTCTCTGAGCAAATAGACTCAGGCATATCACAATAAAGCTGTAGCTGCACTTTGTCTTCAGACTTAAAGGCCTATATACTGTAAGTGTGTTTTATTACACTGAGATGCCCTCTGATCATGCTACAGTTTTTACAGTGCATCTTTCCATTAGGCTGTGATTTGCTGCCAGAGGCATAGTATAGCACTGCACATCCAGCAGAAGATGCATCTCAGCTTCCTAAACATAATGGTCATCTCAGGGGTCGCCTCTTCATATCATTATACTTATACTTAAGTTGTCTGGTTTCACTTTCCCGAAGAAGGTCAGGTTTTCACCCCCACCTAGCCCACCCATAAGCACAGGGTCTTATTAGAAAAATCCGGCTGCAAATATTAGTAGAAGATGCGGATTACCTGCAGATATTCCCACATATCCCCCCTGAGCTCCACTGGAGGAAGGTATGCAACACGCTTGACCTGCCAATGATTACAGAGCCTGCTGTTCCGCTAAAGATTACGAGATTAGGGGGAGAACTGGGGTTATAAGGGTCACAGGCCCATGGGGACCATGTGCAGTTTCCACATATACATACATGGAGTGTTGAAGTTACAGAGGTGCATTGTGCATTCATAGATTGTGATGCAGACAAACAAGCAGTTTAAAGTAGGGACTTAAAAACAGGAAAGAGAGTGGGTGGCCTTTTAGGTGTAATGTGAAGTGTACATCACCCATTCATTGTTTTTAGTTACTTAGGCCTCCACAACTAAGAGTCCCATTCATTTATTAAATGGATAATGTTAGGTACCTGACAGTTAAAGCACTTAAAGATTAGCAACTGCATTAGAAAATATCGGTTCATTCATCAAATATCAAAGGTATATCCCTGCATACATACATACATACATACATACATACATACATACATACATACATACATACATACAAACTTCAGGGAAGTCAGAAGAAGTCAAGTACAACTCCCAAGATGCATTATGGTACCATCTAATCACAGAGCTTAAAATTCTGTTGGATGTGCCACTAACGTTGCGCTGAAGCTACATTTTCTGCTTCATAGAAACCTGATAATGCATTCAGCTGTTTAAATTAATTCACTTGTTTTCAATGTTAGAGACAGTTGGTAATTATTGTAATGACAGAGCATTCTGAATGTCTTCCCCTTTGAAATGACAGCTGAAGCTCATGGGTATTGTTCTTTTTAGAGTCATCTTCCACACCTAACTGACAGAAAGGGGGATGGGAATGTACAGTGATCAAAATTAAGTAAGTCCTCCCACTTCTTCCCAAGTCAGGTACCATTATGTTGCCTTAAATCATACAGCATATGCATGTAAAGTTAAGAAAAATCAAAATGTCACTCACCTTCTCAGCCACTTGCTAACAAATCTGATTTATATACTCTAGGTACAAGCTTCTTCTACCAGCAACTACAAGTGTGGCCAGCAGGCATTCCAGTTTCCACTATGTTATTTTGAATGGTTTCCATAGTGCTTAACTCTATGTTTTAATTTGAAATTACAATACGCCTCTTAAACCTGTAAAACAGAAATAGCCGTTCTTGGAATCTGCATGCATTCTTTAATGCAGGTCAGATGTTTCCTGAGCCTGCTTCCCTGGAATAGCTTGTTTCCAGTTAGAAGAGTCTATACTGTGATGGATATGCTTGAATGAATAAATGAATGAATGCAGTACACTGCAGTTTATCATTGTAGTGGGCAGTGCAATAGCAACCGGTATGCTAACTGTTGAATTAAAACCATCAAACAAAGGACGAGTCGAATGTTCAATTAACTCAGCAGGAAGGAAAGAGGGCAGCAATTACACTTAGCAGGCCTTAGTGTTGGGGAAGTTACTTTTAAAAAGTAGTGTTTGCTCGTTACTCATTACTTCTTAAAAAAGTAATCCGTTACTTTACTTAGTTACCCCCTATGGAAAGTAACTTTTTACTTTACTTGTTACTTTTACGTTACTTTTAAAAGCAGGTGTCTCTGGTAGAGACTGAAGTTAATTATACAAAAACTATCTTTGACCATAAAGCCAATCTCTGGTTTATCAGTGAAGTGTCTGAACAACACTGCAGACTAGATTCTCTAGTCTGTATTCTCTAGTCGAGTCCAGCGCGGGTTGAATGCACATCAGCAGGTCATCGGCGTTACACGTGTTAGTGTATACTATGTAATGTCTGTATCGACTTGTATCAGTCGCGCAGCCACGATGGTCCGTGCATTGTCATAGACACATGCAGCCTCTTTTCTGGAAATCCTTGCGTGTCCGTGCAACCGACACAAGTCCACAGCGGTCCACTGTGTGTATGTATGAGGCCATCTCCATAGCATCCATCTGTGAGGTTGTCAGCTTTGTGTCTGCCTGGCTCAGAGCGTGGTCTAGCAAAAAGCCACAAAGCTTTAAACGCTCTCAAAAGTTAGCTTTGGCTGCTTCTCGCTTGTCATGATTACTCTGCTACTGCTAACTGAGCGCGCAGCTGAGAAGGCAGTGTCGCTGTCAAATATGTCCCTGGGAAAAGTAACGTTGCGCCGAATTGAAAAAGGAACTATGTTTCGTTACCAAATTTTCAGTAGTAGCGTTACTGTAACGCGTTAACGCACCCAACACTGGTAGGCCTATATCACTATTGTCAGCTGTAAACCACATAAAAAGAGATTTGTCAGGATAGTTAAAATGATTTCTTGTTTTCTCAAAGAAGCCAATGTATTTTTGTACTTTAACAATGGATTTTGTAACTGGTTTCACTGGCACTGTCACTAAACACATCAGTTCCCATGCAAACCTTTCAAATCTGCATTTATGTGATTTTTTTCATGATAGCGGCAGTAGAAACCCCCGACCTCTGAATACAGACAGGTCTATGTCTACTGCCGGGAGGAGTTTTCCCCCTCAACGTCTCACTCTAGAGTGGGGGATCCTGGATAACAGTGTCTATGTTTTCCCTGTCAGCACTATTTGAATGTCGAGTGCTGTATTTGGCAAGCAAAGCATGCCACCGCCTGCCTGCTGTTTGTCATTTCAGGCGGCAAGAGCACCGTCTCCCCCACCTCCTCAACCAGCCAAGTGACTTTTCAAGGGATCTGGGTCACAGGCTCTACTGGAGAAGAAATGTTCTCCACAGACATCAAGTATGTCTGTGTCTAGCTAACAACTAGTGAAGTTTTCTTCACTTACGCCAATGGTTTGGCCAGTGATCATCTACTGAAGTAAAAAAAACAGTCATACCTTGTTTTCTAAAAAGTAGATAAGCATGATGCTTTGACTCTGCAACAATGAATATATATTTTTAGCATGTGTGGGCAATGGAACAAGCTGTGAACAGAAAAGGCCTTGGTGGAGGTCTGCTTTCTTCAAGTGCCCTTCCAGTTAAGTTTATATGGTGAACATGTTAGCAAAAAGTTCATTGATGGTAGTACTGTGTGCCTGTTTGTGTATTGTAACTTGCAACATTGATAACATTTTCTTTTATACAGTCTTTTTAGTCTTTTTAGTCTAGTTTTATACAGCAGAGGTCAGACAGTCAGGAGAGCACAGATAATGTTAACAGCCGAGGCAACGAGCAATAGTTAATAAAGTTCAAAAGGGCAAATAGTCTATATATATATATATATATATTGGGCTCCACCAACCACCTGTGAACTATCAACATGAAGTCCCCATAGGAAGTACAACATGTATCTAGTAGAGTGTGTAGTCAATCTAGTGTACAATATATTCAGCTAACATCAACAGTTACAGTAGACAACAGTTATATAGAATGTTATATTACTGGAGCAATATGACAGCTATATGAATAAGTATAATGGATAGGCTAAGTTGGTTGGCAGTAAACTGATCACCTAAAATGTAGATTAACAAATCACATAACAGTTGCAACAAAAGAGTACCTACTGATAATGCTCCAAAAAGGACCTTTGGATAGATAAATATTCAAAATAGTCAATATTTGCTTGGTCACAGATCTGACAAAATGGTGGATGTAACAATGTCAGGTCAACTCTTGTAGAACTGTGACAGCAGGGGTTGCTACTGGCAAAATAATACCCCACTGAAGCAACTGCTGGTGACAGAATATTATTTTAATATATAATCATTATTTTATTTGTAAAATAAATCGTAAAATATTTGGCCATTATGCTATGAGGCACACCCTTGTCTCATTATTAGCTATTACTGAAGTGTCCTTAAGCAAGGCATTAACTCTAAGCTATGAGTGGCCAGCATCAGAAGGTCATTGGGTTTACTTGCAGCTCCCAGGTGTGTCTGAAACGGTCTGAATAAAAATCAGGGTGTTGATGAGGAAATGGATTCATGCTCAGCAAACACTGACAGGATAAATAATGTCTTTAAATAATATCTTTGATGTGGTTTTCCGAGTTTCTCCTCTTTCAGTTTCTTATCGGTTCAGTTCTGTAGTAGCCTCATTGTCCTGCCTCCATCGACTGCCCTCCAACAATAAACCCACTTTCTGAAATATTACCAGTTTGCAGATAAGGATTGTCAGCGGGTTACACCATCAGCTTGGCAATATCATTTCAAATGTTTGGCTTTGTAACATGGCAAGTTTGATTGGCAGTTGTAAAGATTTGATATGACCACTTTCTCTCATAAGCAAAATAAATACAGATAACACTTCTATCATGTTTTGTTCCTTATCTATGAGATGAAATGACTTTCAGCGGAAGGACTTGGTGAATGTTATCAGCTGTTTCTTCCCAATGACTCAAGTAGCTACAGTCTGACCAACTGGCACCAAGCAAAGCAGCTCCACATGAAGCAGACTGAATAAAACAAATGAAAAAGAAAATGAGCAATTGCGAGTCAAGTGCTGGCCTCTGAGAGCTCCCAGAGCATTGTTTCCTCAGCTCCCTTGTTTTTTTAGGTTTTTTTTCTGCTGTTTTACTGCCCTCAGTGGCATATAGTTGTACTGTTGTATACTGTTGTGGGTCAACCAAACTGCAACCCCTCCCCACCACGACTACGCCTCGATATCCTGTCTATGAATATCACAAACAGGATTGGTGACAAAGCAGCCCTGAGGCCTGTACTACGACGTGAGATTTGGCGTTAACGAGCTAACTTCAGGTTCAACCCAGGGTTTTCTGTACTACGAAGGTGGATCACTTGTGATCGGGTTCAATCGCCGTGGTAACTTATGCTGAACGCCTAACCTGGTCGGGAGCAGGTTAAGTTGGAGATTAGAGATCAACTGGTGTAAAAGCACTGCCTACTGACCAATCAATACTCGATTGATAACGGCGTCACCGTTCTTAGAAGATCAGGCGGAGCTCGGTGCGCAGAGAGAGAGAGAGAGGGAGAGAGAGGGAGGGAGAGAGGGAGAAAGGGGTGCGCACATAAAAGTTAAAACATTTAGAGACCGACAACCCTGTTAGCATTCCCTGATGTGTATATTTATGAAATATATAGATTGTAATGGGAGGGAATTACATATCGGCTCGGCTTCTTGAGCCGTGTGTTGCCAATGCCAATCAGTTTGAATTTTATATATAATAATATATTTCATTTGCTCTCACGATGGCTTCTCATTGCCAGGGTTGCAACTGAAATACTAAAGCAACGACAGTTTATGGAAAGTGCATAAGTGTAATTATGGTCAGATCTTGGTGCTGACTGATGGGGAAGTGATATTGATAAGCGTTGTGATTTACGCATCTACAGCGTCGGCTATTTTTTTTGCCAGCTTTCCTTCCTGTTTTAGGAAGCAGCGACTGTATTGCGTTTTGCCTGCAAAACCGTGTCTGTGTTATTCATATACATTTTATGTGAACGCACGCGCCGCTGGATTGGGAAACCCTGGGTTGATTGAACTAGTTGATAACCAGCGTCGTGATACAGCTTATGCGGGACTGCTAGGTTAGGTGAAGCCGGGTAACTGAAAGAAATCCAGGACATGTTGATCTGATTCGTAGTACAGGCCTCTGGTGGAGGCCAACCCTCACCTGAAATGAGCCCAACTTATTGCCGAGAACCCGGACACAGCTCTCGCTTTGAGTGTACAGTGATTGGATGGCCCTAAGAAGGGACCCCCTCACCCCATACTCCCGCAGCACCTCCTGGGGGACCCCATCATACGCCTTCTCCAGATCCACAAAACACATGTAGACAGGATGGGCATACTCCCAGGCCCCCTCCAGGATCCTTGCGAGAAGGAAGAGCTGGTCCGTTGTGGTCTCATCGTTGCTATTTGCAGATTATGTGGTCCTGATGGCAATATCGGTCCGTGATCTTCAGCACTCACTGGATCGGTTCACAGCCAAGTGTGAAGCAGCTGGGATGAGGACCAGCACCTCTAAATCTGAGGCCATGGTTCTCAGCAGGAAACCGCTGGAGTGCCTACTCTGGGTAGGGAATGAGTCCTTACCCCAAGTGAAGGAGTTTAAGTACTTTGGGGTCTTGTCCAAACTTTCTCATTTTACAGCTAAACAGTAAACGGAAATATGTATCTGAAAAGAAATAGATACAAATATGAAATAAGAAATAGGCAATGCAGTAACAGCATCTTAATTTATATTTGATCAGCGTTGCCTAGTTTTACAGTTTGACCGCAGTTTACGAACTGTAATTGACACAAGGTTAGAGACTCTTCAGTTTGTGATTGGTTGTTTTTCTTATGCCATTAGCACTGGGAGAAGGCAAAGGAACTTGATTTTTTTTTTTCTTCATATTTGACAAAAACATATTTGTTATGAAAGTTACCAACTGTAGCTTTTAAAAAACGGAAATGTTATACAGTAGAGTCACCCTAACCTGACTAACAAATCCCTCAAAAACATATTCAGAATAATTTATCACATTTCCATGGTTTTATAAGGATGCATTATAACTTGAGTTACACAATGGTAATTTTTGTGCATTTTGCATAAAAAACTGAGCATGTCAAGGCAAGCAAAGCTATTTATCTTTAAGGTAAGTAGTATACAAACTATATTAAAAAAAGAGGATCTCTGAAAGATTGTTTAATCTCCTGTAAATGCTGGCAAGAATGATCATCATTCTTGTTGTTGCAAAACTGATTCCCCTTTAAAACAAAGACTTCCATTGATAACGCATTTGGATCAACTTAAGGCTGTAAGGGTTTGAAAAGCTGCCAGTATGGCACTGTTTTTATACGGACCTCAGTCGTCCTGCGAGGATTGGTTGTCTTATGGCAACTGGAATTCCCCTGGACCCAAAATCTTGGCAGCGAGATGAGTTGACCTTGGTTATCATCTCCGTAGCGCATATCTGCACAGCTTGTCATCACCTCCTATCAGAGAGGTATTTGAAAGTGTCCTGTAATGACTCTACTCAATGGGCTTCATGGGCATCACCTTGCAGCTGACTGACAGGGAGTTTGACCCAGATCAAGTGCTGAAGAATCTCACAGCTGTCTTGTATGCTTTTATGGTAGAATAAGAGTTTCTTGGTAACACTTTACAATGAGGTAAAGTTCCTTAATCAAGTACTATATAAGTTAATTGAGAACAAACTGCTAGATACTGTGTTAATGAACCAGTGTCTAATGATCTATATACTGTCCACTTTCTTAATGAATCATTCCTGATAAGGTGGTAAATGAAACGTAACCAACAACCAATCATTAAGTCCTTATTGTGTGCATATTAGTCACTATTTGTCACTATATATTCTGTTCCTGTTAGTGAAAAATAGCTACCCTGTAACTTGTTTTACACCATTTGTTCATGAATGACAGCACCAATAATTGATCTACTTAATAATTATACTAATAAAGTCTCTTAAAATGCTCCAGACATTCAGTCATTCATTCTGAAACTGCATTATGGCAATACATTGTGCAAAGAAAACATTTATTTTACATTATTATGACCATGAAATTACCCAAATGTATTTGTCTGTCCCCTTCAGGACAGACATTTTCTAATAAAATGAGGTGTTAATGTTGCATTTCTCCGAGAATTCCACAAAAACATTGTAGACAATGTAGCCACATTGCTTGATAGAAAAAACCGCACTGCCTCAGAGGACATAGTATGCAAACTCATCAATGTGGCAGAAACAAACTCAACTGCTCTCACTTTTCCATGCCTCCCTTCCTCTTCATTATGATACAGAAGGCTCCTCGTGTGAAACTAAGCTACCAGATTCCTCCGATGCAGACATTTCACGGTTATCAAGCACCATCATTTATGATGCTAATTTTAGAAAGCAGCAATGAGAGTCACTGATGCTTGAGGAGCCTCGTACAGTTTAGAATACACATTGGACACATCAGTGCTGCTATAGTATGCATGTCTAGTTTGAGCAGTTGAAAGGAGGAATAAAATGAAGATGTGACTGTAGTTACAGAGTTTTACTGTGCTGTATTTAAAGAATGCATTAGGGTCCATTTAATGTTCCTTGGAATGGGCTCATAAGCCAAGGTAGTAGTTAGTATTAACAGTATAATCAATAACACAATTAATGCCAAAACATATATTTTTTTTTAAAACAACTTGTATTATAAACAGTTACTGAATGACTTACAGTGTACTGCTGCTCAGTTTGTGCTGGATCAGATTTAAACACAGTAAGGATTTACAAGGTAGTACAGATGGTGACTTGCTTGTCAGGTCATATTTTGCGTTATTTCTCACTACATATATTAACATATAATGTTTTAAACTAGTGCAATTCCTTGAACACCTTATGTGTGATTTGATACTTGTTACATGACAGGTTGCTGTAGAATACA
This sequence comes from Sander vitreus, assembly GCF_031162955.1. Classification (NCBI taxonomy): domain Eukaryota; kingdom Metazoa; phylum Chordata; class Actinopteri; order Perciformes; family Percidae; genus Sander; species Sander vitreus. The sequence goes on from NC_135864.1 coordinate 8,327,575, forward strand.
TTTCTAGTAAATGTCAATAATAGTAACTTGTAAGCTCACCAGTACGCTCATCTTTCCAGTTGATGACATTTCAGGTTTAGATTCATAGCACCCTTCAACCAATAAGGTCTTATTATACACAGCTGGCAGTATTTTATATTGTTTAAGTCAGAACTGGTTTGTTATTTACTTTTGTTGTTGTTGCTCATTTAGAGCCGAATAGGCTACTTTGACAAACAATAACCTTCCGATAAACAGTCAGATTCCTTTTTTTATTACCTTATCTGTAAGTCTCGTACACTCAACACTAAAGTAAATTACTTCTTACATGTGTTTATTTTCTGCAGTGCACTTTCCATTACCTAAAATACTTATAATACTAACTCATAAGTCATGCATGTCTGTGTTTTCTTTATAACATCGGAGGAAAGTAAGAAAAGAACCAGAAGCTATTAAATGGAGATATCTCAGCTCTAATGCATTTAAGGGGGGGAAATAAAAAACACACCTGTCCCAGTAATCATCGGCATAACACCGTCCCTAGCTGGCTAGATTATGTCACCTAGCACATGGTGAGATGTGATATACGACACTATGCCAGTGGCATACAGAGACGGTAACCCAATCACACATACTATTTTGAGAATGTATGGCTTTTCCCAAAGCACAAATAGGTTTTCGGTGCAGACTGGATACGCTCTACCCAGGCATGCTTACACTCGGATCCCCATGGGAAGGTATCCATTTCTACGGCCCAAATGAAATGAAAATGCACATTAGCTATTAGGTCTTATGACTGACTGGAATGATTTTGCCAACTGTGTGTGTGTGCATGTTTGTGTAGCTGTCTGCACATTGAACAGCAACCTCTATTTAATAAAATAAGATTGAAATTACCGCTTACTCCAGCCAGCTTCTCTTTAAACCAGGATTGTCTGTGGTAATGGAAAATGTTTAGTCTTGGAGCTACAGCTTCAGACATAGTTACTCTGGTAGCTTCTACTGCTGGTGATCTGGAATTTTACTCTACTCTAACACTCACTAAAAATGGCAGTTGATACCAATGCTATTAGAGGACATACTTTAATACCATTCAATGATTTTTCAAAATAATATTTTTAAGGGCAGCGGTCTACATAGTATCCTGAAGCTCTTAGCTTTGTCTTTTCTATTCAACTTCCAATTGTTCTTTGAGTAAACTATGTGCTACAATATGCAATCTGTAACATTGTCGCAATGTAAGGATCCTGACTGATTTATCTGGAAGAATCCACTTTATTCATTGAACAGCACAGTTATTTATGACTGCTAAAGTACAGTAGCGGCACTCTTTCTACTAGTCCTTGCACTGTGTGCCAGTGCATACAATGAGATGCCATGCTAAATGCTTGTAAATGTATCCTACTTGATGATTAAAAGGGAATTTGAATCCGGTTGTGGTTAGGTACTTGGTGCAGAGGTGTGGAGAGCAAACGGCTCTATGCCCAGATGTTGCATGGCTCAGTACTAGTTGAGGAATACAACGTATGACAAATTCAGTCAAGTGGTGAAAACACAAGCAAGTTTAAAAAGGATCTGAAGTCACGCACAGGAACTAGATGATGTAATCAGAGGATGTCAAATAAGCTGAGAACTGGAAGTAATGTGATACGCCAATTGGTTAATAGTTTTTTGCCATGGAAGACACCCGCAAAGCAGCGCATTAGCCAGTAAAGTAGTCTAGTAGGAAGTACTGGTCATGCTGCTATTACTCGATGGTAGGATGCATTTTGACTACACTGTTCAGAAACATAGATTATTATATGGAGAATCATAATCCTAGAGGTGTTTGGCTAGCTAAAAGGCATTTCTCACAGCTGACATTTTGACTTGTCGTAGCAGGAAAAGCACAGGTGAAACTTTTTTTGGCTCTACTCCATTTAGGTGTGCCAGTAAGCTGTGCCAATGGGCCAGAATGCACAACACCAGGGTTTTGGAACTGGCATAACTAAATTCAGTGCAGCTTTTACTAATGTTATTAGTGTTAAGTGAAGATTTTCACTGTAAGAAAGGTCTATTCAGTGTTGTTAGTTACACAACATATTGTTACAACTGGAGACAAGTAAGTAACAAGAGAGTGTCTGGAAATCCTAAACAAAAGTTGTAAAATGTCAAAAAATATTCTTGGTCTGGAGTGAGTGTGGAGTAAGTTGTGTTGTGTATCCGGGTAGGTGATAATTAATGTGATATCAACTGGGCATGTTGCCACTCAAGTCTGTAATGGGCATCAGAAAAACATTATTTATTAATGTTTTCATTGTTTCCAACCTAGGCACGTTTGCTGTATGGTTATGTGTATGTTACACACACACGGTTGCTGTCTTCTGTTCTTTTCATCAGATGGTTTTTTTAGATTTATCTGCCTTAGTCGGGCCTAAATCACACGCTAAACATTTGGGGCTGTACCTAATACATCTGTTTACACAGTAAACAGCTGCTACTGATTTGTTCAGTTGTGTACACAAACCTTTTTTGAGCGCCATGTACAGATACTCAAACTAAAAACTAAAAACAAATCAAGGAAAAAAATGTTTGCTTAACAGCTGGTCCGTGAGACATGCAGTGCAAACATGCAATCACATACAATGAGTGCTCAGATTCAATAAATGATATATAGAGAGCATGCAGGTTCTTTTAGAGAATATCCCTTTTTTTTACTGACTCTCTTCACATCTTTCCAATACTTTTTTCACTCCATTTTCTTCTTCACAGTGAAGGTTGTGGGATAACAGCTTGAAAGTAGCTACACCTTCTCAATAACAAATGCTGAGATACAGACAGACTCAGAAGAGTATGACAGATTACCAACCAGTTAGTAGAAAAGGTGTTAAGACCCCTCTCCCCCTCCTCCTTTTTATTTCCACTCCAAGTTCTGTGTTCAGCTGCCTCTAATTAGGGCTTTTACAGACAGCAGCATTAAAATGGCCCCAGAAGCACGCCAAATAATGAGACACGATTGACGAGGCAGATTTGTCAAAATCCATTTTTTCACTTTTTGCCTTGACAGCCAAGGTTTGTTCAGCACTTTGTCTGTCTTCACACCTGTTGACAGGCCTTAGCTGAGATTTGAAGCAGGTCACTGAGTTGGCTTGTTTTTGGCATAGTTTGCGGCATCGGATGCTCGTGGTGATGGATTTTCTTGGGCAGATCATTGACATGTTTGCATGCTGTGGACATGAAGCATTTTTCACCACTTTGTTGCTGCCAGTATGTCTATGATGCTGAACAAAGTCAATTCATTGCTCTGCTCTTAGAAATCTTTTTTTTACAGATACAAATGAGAACAGAAAGCCACATTAATTCAGTAGCTACATGTCATGATTTTTTTTAAATGCAATACACTTCGAAGAGGCATGTTAGGAATTGCCAAAACACAAGCACTTTGTGACCAAATATGATAATAACCATACTACAACTTGAATTCACAATAATGTGGCCTTACATCATCAAAACATGGTCATTAAAAATGTAACTCTGCTTTTTAAAATGCTCTCAAAAATGATTGATAGTGTGAATCAAACAAAAGATGATACTTACTGTTATTAACAGCAATAACCCTTTGCTCCATCCAGCATTGCAGGAAGAGTAATATGAATATCTCCACAACACAAGTAAGTCATCTTAACTTAAACAAGTGCTCATAATTGACACAAATATATTTTTGTAGCTATTAGATGATGATTGATCAGTTCTCATCAGGTCACTTTTTAAATTAACAAATGGGTATTGTAAACAAAGAAGCATTAATAATGGGCAAAAATCTATCAGCTAACTGCCATAGGATATACACCTATACACCTTTTTCACAGCAGACATATGGCTCGTCATATCAGAAACATTAACATTAACATTAACAGCGACTGTGGAGCCATCGTTAAAGGGGTGATAGAATGCAAAACCGTTTTTACCTTGTCATAGTTGAATAACGACAGTTTGGTGGGTAAATAGGACATACATAGAACCTCAAAATCCCATTGACACCTCTTTCCTCTGCAAATCTCACAATTTGAAACGGCCTCTGAAAACGGGCGAATCTCAACGAGGCTCCTCCTCATTTGGCTCTAGTCTCTACCTTTGTCACGCCCAAACATTTACATAGGCTACACCTGCGATCAGGTAGTCTTCTGAATAGGTCGTACAGATCTCAGAAATTGTTCTTCTGCTGTTTTACCACTAAATTCACTTCTGAGACTTTTTTATGCGAGAAATCAACTGTGTAGAGGTCAAATATGGGCCGTTTTACGAAAATTGATAGCTAAACCGGCCTGCTGTGAGGTAGATGGAGCTCCGTCACGGCTGGCAGCCCGCGGTGCTCGATACTGGCGCAAAGTCACCATTTCTGGGTTAGTGGACTACCAAACGCCGCTGCCCTGACAGAGCTCCAGGGCCTGCAGCTCCCCTCTTCCTGCTAAATGGCCGGTCTGTGTGAGTGAGGGCGCGGTCATCAAGCTTGTTACGCCCACAATCTCTTACCACAGGTTCCAGTTAATCTTATAATGGATATGTGTGTTGAGTTATTTAAACAAACGATCGGGGAAATAAATGCCTCTTGTCCGCGAGTGAGCTGGATTGAGCTCTATCAATGAGAGCTAGCTAGCTTGCCTCCTTCCAACAAGACCTCTAAAATTCACAAAAATGCATTAAATTGAAATCGGACAAAAGTGTTAGCTTTGTTGAGACGTTAGGGAGCTATGATATTCATGTCGTGGTGAAATTCAAACTGTAAATATACGATAGTTATGCCGAAAGTGTAGCTAACTAGCTGCGATCTGTACACATAGGATTGAATGGACACTAGCAGCTAACGAAACCCCTTGTGTTCACAAAAATGCATTTAATTGAAATCAGACACAATTGTTAGCTTTATAAGACCTTGGGGTAGCTGATATATAAGTGGCGTGACGAAATTCAAACTGTAAATATACTCTAGTTATGCCGAAAGTGTAGCTAACTAGCCACGATCTGTACACATAGGATTAAAGGGACACTAGCAGCTAACGAAACCCCTCATGTTAACAAAAATGCATTAAATTGAAATCGGACACAATTGTTAGCTTTATAAGACCTTGGGGTAGCTGATATATAAGTGGCGTGACGAAATTCTAACTGTAAATATACTTGTCAGACTCTATGGAGCTCCTAAAGTCCGACACGTCTTACCAAATTTGCAATTAGCCATACATTTTCTTAAAACGGCCCGATTTGAGCTTTATATAGTTGATTTCTCGCATAAAAAAGTCTCAGAAGTGAATTTAATAATGAAATAGTAGACAAACAATGTATAACTTTGCAGTGTCTGAAATATGAGACCTGCTGTCTCGTCTCCAATGTGTTTCTATGTGGTTCGCTCATACCAATCAGCGGTCTCCCCTTACCTAAAGCTTCTGTGCCAACTAACGCTAACACTTCCCGGATCGGGGACCACTTCCTGGTAAGACAGCAACCCTCTAAAATGTGTAACATTAGGCTGCTTTAACACATTTCTCAGTATACTCAAATATTCATGTTCCTGTAATCTGTTCCAAAATGTTCCAAGAGAAATATTTGACTTTTAACTGCTAAATGTTCCACTATGTTCACCAGCTATTTGCTAACTCTGTCTGTCTGCTGTTTGGTGCTAAGCAGAGTGTGAGCAGAGTGAGTTTGTCACTACAAGCGACACCTTTCACATTATGCATTGTAATTTGTTACATTGTTAATATCAAAGTATTGATTGGAGCAAGTTTTGGGTAATAATACCTATTCATTTGTGTGATAGGTAACATATTCAGTCCTGGTGGTCTAATATAAAGCAGATTTTTTTGATCATCCACCCAAAAATTTACAAGTCAGTAATGCATTTGTGATTTATAAGAAACTAACTCTGCAGTTCCTCATATAGCCTACATGCTAATTACTGGTTGCTGCTTAGGCCACAGCTCGTGATTACAAAATTCAGAAATGTAACTGTGAAGTTTTAGTAAGAAGTATTAATGTGCATGTCCACTTTCTACAAGCACTGAAGAGAAAGGCATGCGTTTTGTAACTATTTATCTCAGGAGGTAATTACACTGCTATTGTTCCTTAAGTGCAGGTTCATGAATATGTATTGTTTCCAAAGATAAAATAAGGCTTTTAGTGGCTGGCTGTGTTCTTCCATTTCTTGTTTATGTTTTTCTGATGACAATTGCATCAAAGACCAGGGTTAAGTTTAGAGGCAAATGGACACAGATGATTGAAAGGGTTTTTATGAGCAGCCATAGGAGTGCTGAAAGACCTTTTGTCAAACAGTGGACAGTCAGAGGCTTAATGACCTGAGGAGGCTATTAAAAACGCAAACTGGGAGCTAAGTGCTTAGCATCTCCATTTATTTGTCATTTTTCAAAACAATTCCCCAAACAGGCACATACAAATGAACAAAAAAAATGTGTCCATATGTAAACTATAGCTGCAACAATCTTAACCAAGATGGCAGCCTTTTTTTCTTTTTTTTTCAGAGTTTTGCTGTTCGTAACTTTGCTTTCTAAAACCTGTATACACTCCAGGGTATTTCTTTAAACAGTGCTGCTATAGTGTTAGAAATATAAATCCTTTGGAAACCCTTGGATGAATAGATCCATAGAGAGCTGCTCTGTGAGCAGCATTGCAATTATACAATAATTGTATTCCCCTCTTATGGGAATTAACCTGCAGACACTAAGTCACTGCCCTCGCCTTCAGACGTTTCCCCACAGAAACATCAATTTTCCCATTTTCTAATCCTCAAATTGCTACTCATGTCAACTCTGAAAATCCAGGTACAAACTTGTCAGCCCTTTGGCAAGTTGTTATGCTGGGATGTATGCACAGACATTGTTCCCTGGAGTTTGGAGGGCATGCATTTGGCTTTGGCATAGATAATGCAAAGCAGTGGACTGGGTGCATGGTGGTGACTGAATTATTAGCAAAGAAAGCTTTTGACCAGGGGGTCATCAGTTTGAATCCTGTGAGAATTTCCAGGCAGTGAGTTAGACACACTCTTTACCTCTTTCAACAACTGCTGTCAATTGCCGTCAAAGTGCTTTTGACCAAAGCAAGAAACCGTGGCTGTAGTGGGTTGCAACAGGCCTGTATCTGTCTGAGCGAGAGCAGGAAGTTACAGGAAAAGATCAGTTGTGCTATGCAAACCCTCCCTTGGTAAATAGAAGTTGAAAGGAATATACTTTGATTACCCTGAGTTCTGCACTGCAACTCTTCTCTAGACAGGTGGGCCAAAAGGTTACGAAGGCTTGGTGGGGCGGCAGTAATTGGAGATCCAGGGTAACCCGATTAAAGAAATCGATCTGTATCTGGAAGCAGAGCCAGAGACCAGAGAATTTTATTCTTATATTGCCACAATTAAAATGTTATTCTCCTTATTTATTGTTATTGTCTGCTGCTTTGGTTTAATCATTCAATTTGCCACAGCTAAAAATCTCATCAAGGCTTTACCCAGATTTGCTTGCATAGCTCCAAGCTTCTTACAAGGTTGTTCAGAGGTTATGTTCGCAATGTAAATTGTTAGATTTTTTGGAATTCCAGACAGCTGTTTTGATTAGAAGGATATTGCTTTGTGGCTACAATGCTCTAAATGTTTAAGAACCAGCAAATGTAGTACAGCGAGCTTTGGGAGGTCTGTTTCTTGGATTTTCATTTAGGATAAGATTTAAGTAATGGGATAAGGTAAGGAAGATGTGCGAGGACAGATTCACTCAGTGTGTGAAGTTGGATGTTATCCAAGTTGCAACCTGGGTTTACTGAGATTCCAGGGTGAAATTATTGAAATCTTCCAAACTGTTCATTGCAGATTTGAGTGTTTCTGTTTTGGAGCCAAGAAGCTACAACGTGGCTTGTGGTCAGCTATCAATCCTCTCAGCTACGTTCATTGCAAAAACTGCATCTTTGATCAGTCTTAATCGCAGTGCCTGGATCTGGTACGGCAAAGCTGTCTTCCAATCTGGCTTGCCGCAGGTCAAACTGTAATTTTCTCCAAACATCCAGCTGTCCAGCTCACAGATGTGACTACAAAGCAGCCTGGAGCTACCGTCCACAGCTGTGGAGAGAAGTTTAAAAAAGATGTAGACCGTTCATCTGTCAGCACCTGGTTACCAGCCAGAAGGGGAGGTTAGACCCATCTCCCAGTGTGTGTGAGAAATTTTTTTACAGCATTTGTTGTGCTAAACTATCATTCCACAATTAACTTTGATATTGTTTCTAAGTTTGACAATTGACAAGGAAAGTGAGGTTGACATTGGGCTACCTGCAGTAATGTAGGTACAGGCCTTGGTTGTAATTTGAAGAAAGAAAGAGAGAGAGACGTGCCAGCCTATACACGGTTGTACAAGTGTTGACGTACAGTCAAACAAACATGAAATATATTTGTACTGATATACTTTATTTTATAAATGAAAAGGAAAAGTCGAATGATTGGAGAGGTTGGATGGGTTCATTTTTCATTTTATGGCTGATTTTGGTGCTGATATTATGTCTAAATCCAGGCTCAGGGGCTCAGATGCGGAATACCATAGGTTCAACACACATAGATGGCTGTAGTGAAAAGACGGACACTCAATCTCCCTTTCTCTGGATGCCAAACACATGTGTGGGCACTAATTAGAGGCTCCAAGGAATCATTCAGGGGTGGGGAGCCATTGTAACCAGAGGAGAAGCTGTTGTGTGGTGACGAGTTTCAGTCGCTTTGCCGGAGGGCCCATAGCCTGAGGGGTTGAAAGACTTTAGTTCAGCCTTGGTGTGTCTGCTTTTCACAAACATAACTACACACTACTGTGCATTTGCTATTATTAACAGCCTGCAGCTGTGGCTTGACAAAACCTTATCACATTTTGTAATCATTTCTCAGATAACACGTTGTGCTTTGCATTAAAGGTAGCTTTCATAGCAGTTATGGAAGTTAAATCCTTCTTGGGCTCCAGGGCTTCTATATATTATATTATTCAACTCTGGCTACTTTTAATGGAAGAATTTACTGGATGTTGGTTTGTGTTTTAATTGTTTTCTAACAACTGTGAGCTAAGTGTGAGGCTTGTTATATTATCAAATAATGAATAAATAAAAAATAAAAAAAAAATAAAAATATATATATATATATATATTGCTATTCTTTTTAAATGAGGTGGGATTAGTTTAAAGTTCCTACACATCCAACAGTTGATGTGGTTCCTGCTGCAGGAAAACAGAACTGTGTCCCAAGTTGTATCCTATTATGATACAGCTTTAATAGTTATATACAAGTATACAATGTACAATTAATTAATTAATTAATTTGACCATTTTGTAATAATTGAAACGTGTTCCTGGAGCTTTGTAATATACTATGAAATAATATAACCTCCATTTTTATAATTTCTTATCACTAATCTGTTTTATACTATAAGCATATACCCATTATGGACCTCCTGTGGGAAAGCTGTAGATAGAATATGACAGTGTATACATACAAATGTACACACACACACACACACACACACACACACACACACACACACACACACACACACACACACACACACACACACACACACACACACACACACACACAAACTAGTGGTATCGGGTTAGGCCATCTGATATGATCTGCAGATGTTTTGCTTTGACTCTGCAGCAGGTGTCAACAGATGTCCCTGCTGCCCACTTGGCCAGGTTGACCTCATGCTTTTAGAGAGATCCCCCCACAGTCAGGCGACCACTGAGTGCAGCACCCCTGCTGGAAGTTATCTGCTCTGCTAAAGTGTTCTTGAGCAGTTCATTACTACCATTTTTATAGCAGGGATCAATATAGTAGCACATTATTATATTACGACACAGTCAAACCAAGACGCTCAGTCCTATCAGAGCATGGACTGATTAGATTTCTTGTGACCTTTGACCACCTCACTTAAATGGCTTTCATGGGTCCTATCTGTCAACCTGTTGATGTTTAAGTGGTTTAAAAAGTGAAGTCGACAGAAAATGGAGCTGTACTCTGGTCACCAAATGCAAGATTATTAGTGTGATGTTTTGCATTTTTTTATCCACTTCGTGTCTGTGTAAAAAAGGGAGGAAACAGTTTATCTGAGAGCCCTGCTACTGTCTGCCGTAATGGATCTTCACAGGTGTCAGTAAGTTTTCTGACATAGTCTTATCTCCTCCATGAGCAGTGATGTAACATATTTGTCATGGGTCTCATCACACAAAGACACAGATTCTTCTATGTTCTCTCTTTTGAGGTGAAGCAGGTTACAAAATAAAATGTTGTTTTGTATTGCCCAACCCTTGGATGCTTTAAATCTTAGCAAAATGTGAATTCATTTAAAAACCATAAGTAAAATGTATTGAAAGAATAGTATGCATGCTGTGACTACATATTGCATTGTGAAGCAGTTATAGGTGATAGGACAGTTAGTATTGGTGAGCCCCCTAGAGGTGTTGGGCCCAACTGCATTTGCACACTTTTCATTAATAGCTGTGTTACTGAAACTTCCATGACACATTTGGCATAGTATCAAACACCAGAGTATAATTTAAATCATGGCTATTTACTTGCCAACAATGGCTGCTCTTTGACTTAGCTGATGACAGTGATGGGGCTTCTCTCCAATCCTGACTGTTGATTATATATTATAATCTATCATTTATTTTATTAGTGAAAAAAAGGTTATTTGCCAGTGTGAGCGAGGCAGAGGTCTGTTGTTTTTGCTCAAGGGCACTTCAGCAGGTCAGAGAGTATTTGCAGTTGCTGGTGGATAGTGATTGATATTGGCTCTGATATTCTGCCATGAGTTGTTTTTTAATCGCTGGACCAGTCATGTGTGGAGATAAGCAAGATTATGTAAGCTTTGATCTTGCTGTCAAACAAACTGTATTGATTTAAAAAAAATTCAAATATAGAAATCATTTTATTCACACTCTATGAAAAATAATGTGCAGCCACATTCTATACATAATACAGACAGTACATTCATATGATATAAAGATATTGGTGTTCATATTGGATCACATAAATACCTACATTTATTTTCACCGGGCAAGTGGATTGTAATATACTTTATGCACTTCAACAGACGTGCAATTATTGAGACTGTCTGTCTGAGACTGTGTCTTTTTTGGTGAGCTCCTGCTATCTTTCTGCCCTTATTTTAGCAACCTCTGCAGGGAATTTAGGTGTCAAACCTGTCACACCTGCTTCCTCTTCAGCACAACACACAAGCATGTCCCAGGCATTAAATTGCTACAAAAGGGTCCCACACAAGCCAAATTATTTTTTAATGGTATAAAAGATTCCCATGCCGTGTTCAGTCCCTTTTTTGCCCGACTGACTGTAAACCCAAAAGCAATAAATATCCTAAGCAGGATGGGGAATTTACTGCACCTGTAGTAACTGCTGCACCGTCTTAATAAGCAACAGATGTTGGAGTGATTGCATCGAGCCTGAGACGCATGCATCGGAAAAAGGGAATTCTTTGTTAGGTACAGTTTCATCACCTGACCAAATCTGTTTCAACTCTGTTCCTCAGGGCCTCACATTCATTTTGTACAGCAGGTACCAGGGCTGAAATTAAAAACAATCGAGATTTAGTGTCAAAGTGACTCGGCTGTCGATTACGGGACAGGAAATAGCTGTCACAAATGGTTATCCATGATGCATGAGGCTGCTGCGAGCATGAGGCTGCTGGGAGAACACCATTTAGTAGTGGACCAATATTTAGCCCATAATGTGTGAAAATAACAATTTGGCCAATTTACTGAGCAAATACAACTCCCGATGGCATACATCAATACACCAATTATACCTAATAACACTTTTTTTAATTTTGGTCAGGACCAATTGAAGCTGTAAATAATGGCTGTTCCTCTTTAAAAGTATCTTGTCTGACCTCATATTTAAGGACGCCAGAGATATTTATTGCTTTCTTAAGGGTGAGTAGAGGGGTAGTATAACAGTTCCTATAGTTTTCCAGAGGAATGGCATAGTTATGTCTACTATATCATGCTATTGACCACCAGATAAACTCCAAAGCTAAGGGCCAATGCAGTGAGACACTGTAATTATATCCTGTGAGGAAAGATGAATTTAGTGAGCCTAACAGAAGCCAGAATGAATGGTTCTCATTCCTCCCGCTCCTTTTTTTTACGAGAAACATGCAGCAGTCTGGACAAAGGGGCTGCTCTCATTAGTTAATCTTTGCTTCAAGGCATCTAACATTTATTCATGCATCTGGGTATGCATGCACTGGTGTCTGTGTTTGGGTGTATATGTGTGTGCAAGGGCTATGTAAGTGTGTGTGAGGGTGTATGGGATTGATTATTTGTTCATCTACGGTACTGTCGCCACTTTACTGTATAATCATTGCGCAGATTTCTGTTATCCTATTATATGTATTGTTATTATCATCACTACTAGTAGTAGTAGTTGTTCAATGCTTGTGTGCACTAATGTAACATTGTGCACATGTGCATGGTTCACTGCATGTGCGCTCAAGTTTTGTTTTGGCAGGGGAAAGGTTAATGTTAAACAGCATGAATGGTTCACCCACTAACGTGTGAACAAAGCACAAAGGCTGCACTGTATGGGCTCCTATTTATTCAGAGTCACTTCCTCCCTTAATAGTCAGCTCTACTTTCCTCACAGAGGAAAAAAGTAGGTCAAGGAAATGTCATGTTTAAGGTAATTCACTCTAGGGAACCGCTACTCTGATCATTAGATGACATTGGTTAACCCCGAGAGTGAGGTCATTTTTATGTCAAAGTTACACCCAGAATACTGCATTTTACAGTACACATAGGGTTAATCAGAGAGGGAGGATGTCAATGGGAAGGTTTAAAAGAGAGAAGCATAAAAGATTTTAAAAAAATAAAGAAAAGCTTCAGGAGAAAAGGAAGGAAGCTGGTTTATGACCTTGTGCATCGTGATCAAATATTGGTTTGCAGCTGATGTACTCTGAAGGAGCACTCTATTAAGGAGTTTCTGCTTTGATGCAAGTAAACAAAAGATCCACAGCAAATGATCACTTGGATAGTTCATTCTTGAGCTTCATGCACAAAGAACTGAACCGAACAGGAATGCAAAGGCATTGTTCCCTTACCTACTGCAATTACTTGTGATGAGTGCATAAGAATTAAGCAGGATATTTGCAGACTTTTTGGATTAAGTATGATTTCATCCACGCAGGTCTCTGGAATACCTTTTCATCAGGACCTTATGCTTTCATGTCCAGGCATTTTTTTCTGCTTTATCCCTCTTTTCTCTGAAACATCAAGCTCAGATTTACCTTTCACATTCTCCTCATAATTGCATCTTAATAAAGAGGCATTCCAGTCACGTCACCAACAGATTTAAGGAACTATTGACAGACCCTTAAAAGCAGACATTGATGAGAATTGTGGAAGTAAATTGTTTTTGGCCACTTCTATTAATATCATATGTACACCTACTATCACACATGCAATGCAGTACATATTCATTATGCACATTATGATCCTGTATGTTGGAGCCTGCAGTGATGGGGATGTAATTAAAGACATGTCATTGTGATGGAGGGCCAAGCTTTAATAGCATGAAAGCTATTGACTTGTTTCCTCCTGAGCCAGCAAATGGATACAAGAACAGGCCATCAAACCTAGTGCATTGCCGCTACTTGCACCAAAGATTAAACCAGTCTGCCATTGCTTTCTGTAGTTTTAAAAGAAATATTGACTGCAGGGGCAAAGAATGTGTTACATTTATTTGAATATGATCAAATAATGTTGTTATAAACCCCATGAAGAAGGTGTTTTTCTGAACCACAAAATATGGCTTTGAGGCATCCAATGCTAGTAAAATGTCTATTTTTCTGTCTTCAAGCAATGCATGTATTCTTTTTTTGATTTGCCTGAAGAAGGTGGCCCTTATTTGGTGAGACAGTTTGTACTTGAGGCCAAACTCTTCTCACAGTTATGAAAGAGCCTGTTCATTGAGAAGTCATGCCTGGGCTTTGTTTTTCTTTGCATCTGGCACACTGTCATTCAATCTGTTCCCACCTGGCTCACCACCAAACCCAAATTAAAACATCAAAGTAGTATCTGCAATCTGAAGTAATTGTTTTTTTTTTAAGTGCCATTGTTGATTTATCTACTTACTCTGTTAGACAGCAGAAGTGGGGATGCCAGGAGAGAAAGTCCAGCGAAATTTTGCTGGATTAGAGAGGGGTTGGATGCCTCAAGGAAATCCCAAAAGAAAGTTCACTGATGACATGCAAAGTGTTGGTATACAGAGTAAGGGCCGAGCATAACGCGTTAATTTGTTTTAATCGCATTAATCGCATGCCGGCATTTATTAATTTATTTTACACTTCACTCGGCTTTGCGTCGTGCATAACAGGGTACTATTTGACCCTTTGCAGCATCGTTAGGTATCATCAAGCTGCCACTTCCTCGTAACACATCCTGCTGCTGCAGGCTGCAGGCATGATGGAGAAACACAGCAGCAATAACTCTGAATGGAGCTTTTTATTTTCCAAAACTCCCGGACGGCTCGTAGACAAGTCGAAAGCCATATGCACATTGTGTAAAGCCGAATTAAAATATCACCGAAGCACGTCAAGCTTGAGCTACCACCTACGGAGCTAAGCATATAGTTCAGTTAACGTGATGCTACCCACTCAGGCAAAGCAGTATTTTGGAAAGTGCTACTTGCCGACCTGTGGATGAAACCAAATCCCAAAAAAATTACTACAGCTCTTGTGAAAGCGGGTGGCAACTAACTGCAGACCTGTCAACATCGTAGAGGACTCGGGTCTTAAAGATGTGCAATGGTTGGTGTGTTCTGACCTGTCTCATTGCCGTCGAGGGGACAGCAGTCCCACACACAGCCTGTATGACACGGAGAAAGCTGCCACACTGGAACTGCTGCGAGGTGCTGCAAGCGCTGTCTCATTAACCGGTGATCACTGGACATCAGTGAGTAATCAACATTATTTAGCAGTTACTAAACACTATATTGACTCTAGTAAGGATAGGGATTTTTTTGTTTTTTTAGTTAGGTACTTGGAGGAATTGTGCAATAATTACAGATTCACACATTTGTCTTTTGTTTACACAGTAAATAAATAATTACAAATCTTAAAATCATGTTCATAAAGTAACTTTATTTGCATTAATTTGATTCCCAATCAAGATACACTGGTAAGAATTGCTTTTGATTGTTAATATGTACTTAAAAAACTGTTGAAATGCAAAATAATATAATTGATAAAATGTGATAAAATATACAATTAATCACTATTACCTATAGAAATTCAGCGATTAATCGCGATTAAAAAAAAATTAAACGTTTGACAGCCCTAATAAAAATACAGCTGACATTTCAGTCTGCTTTTATCTACACTTGTCTGAAATCAAGGTTACATTGTTTTAAAACTTGATGGGCATTGCAACAGGGGGTGAACTTTAAATTCTCTTAGAATTTTTACTGACTTTAAATGACTGTAAAAGACAGACAGTCCTCTGCCGAAGTTGGTTTTGCTCACTTATTTTCAGTGACCCCTCCCTCAGACAGAGTTGTTGTCCTTGGAACCATACTGAGAAACTCAGAGTCACTGTGGAACTGTTATTAGGCATTATACAGGGTGAGAACATGGCACAATCTTAACCTGCATGTGTTTTTGTTTCTATTACAAGCAAATAACCTCAGAATGATTCAGCCGCCGGGTGTGAATCACTTACATTTATGGCAAAATAAAGAGTAATCAAGCTTAAAATGTGTTCCACCATAAATTGCATTAAACCCCTGCTGGTTCCTCTGATGGCTGGACGTATGGGATCGGTTTATGAATACTGAATGATCATCAGTGGTACAAAAATAAATACTGCTTAAACAAATTGAGGATAGGTTGGGGATGGGATAAAATTATCAGCGTGATTTCTGAGACAGAAACACAGAACAGTATGTTGGTTGATGGGCTACTAATAATAGTATATTGAGCCAGTGTTAAAGTATAGCCTATTGTTGTGACAATTATGCGTAAAAAGAACTCTGTGGGAGTGTTGACATGTGCTACATGTACACGCTACAATTTTTTTAATCTACTGTAATCATACAAATCAGTGCAGGGTTTTGTCGCCTTAACTGTTGGCCTGTTGGCATATTTGGTGCATTTTAATTAATTTCCTTTTGCATTGATTTAGAGCACAGTATTCTTTATAGGACAAATTAAAAACATATGCTGCTCTCTCAAATGTAGCTACAGCAATACATCATTTTGGTGAGTTTTAGCTGTGCATTTAATAAATAGCTCTATGGCCGGTTTAGCCTAGCTTAGCACAACGTTTGGAGGCAGGGTAAAACAGTTAGCCTAGCTTAATAGAGTGCATTCCACCAACTTGAAATGCCATCTTGAACACTCTGTATGTGCATTTCACATGAAGAAATAGAAAATGAGACATTGTAGTTTAACTACCTAGCTTACATATTGAAGCTTTTTCACCAACAGAAGTCGGAAGTCCTGCCCTTACTGTACTATGAATTTGATTGTTTTTGGATACTTTCATAACTCTGGACAAACCCCATCTGACACTTGGTTATGCTAGTCTGGGTCAATGGATGTACATTGCCTGGATAAAGCCTGAAGGAATGGAAGGGACATCCAGCACTTGAGAGACATGCCAGATGTCCCTTCCTTTCCTCTATCTATTTTGCAAGGGCACCGTTGCTGCATCCGGGGCTTAACACTGTGATTGGTTTAAAGAACTACAAACAAACCAGAGCGTTTTTTCCCCTATCTCAGAATTGATAAGCGCTGTAGCCAGACCATACTCCAGCACTGACACAGAACTGTGGAGATAGGTCTGGCAATGTGAGACTACTAACGTGCTAGCTATTGTAACAAGATACAAAATGTAAATAAGATACCGAAAGACATAGTTTCTCAGTTTTTACAAAGACTGACTGTTTCCTCCTACATCCAGTGCTTGTGTCTAGCATTTCAGACTGTTGCAATGCTGATGAAGGTGATTGTACAAGAGATTATACATTATTTTGAAAATGATATATTGATGCTACATTGTATTGATTTTGATTGCCTAAAAGATAAACAATATCTTTCTTCTCATGTACTCACATTTGAGCTCTTATTTTGATCCTTTGAATAAATAGCAGTCCTGTAATCAGCATGGGTTCAGGGTGTTGACATTGCAATGGTTGTGAGGCTCAGGTGGAAGTATCCCAGCAGTTTTTCTCCTGAAGGTGACAGGGCCTGATGGGGCCCAGGGGAACTGAGTGACAAGCTTTGTTACTGATTAAATCCTGCAGCCACTGGTCCCAGTGGGCCTTAATGGCTTTACGAGAGGAGCTTGAGATAACCCATCTGGCAACAGTCCCTTTAAAGTAATTTGCACTAATGTTTTAGATTTGTGGAGTGATGCTAACAACCACAGTTAAACACAGGGAATATACATACACATAATACAGCAATATTGCTGTATTATGTGTATGTATATTCCCTATATTTATGATTGTAGAGTTGCAGTGTTTCCCATACATAGGTTCTACTTGGGTGCACCGCCCAGCAGGTAAATTAAGACCCACCCAGGTAGATACAATCCGAATAAATTTTCTTTCCAAACAATGGTGTATTTTTTACAGCGCACACAGACCAGCTGCCTCAGGCCCCTCCCCCTCGTGAAGTTGCGTGCCGCGTTCATGACAGCGTCAACATTACACTTGCTCAGAGAAGCTATTGTTACGTTAGTAGTAGCATGCTGCTGGTGAAATACTGCTCAGATGAGATCTAAATGAGTGAAACAGGACATGTAACGTTAGCTATAGTACAGAACAGCGTGTTTAGGATCCCCAAGTCACGGATTAATACACTTCAAAAAGCGAACAATGATTTAACAGGAGTTAGGAGGGAACAGTTTTGAGATTAATAACAACATGTAACTGAACCGTTAACATTTGGCAAAACATTACATGACATTTAATTGACAAAGCACATCATGGCTACACGTTTTTGTCATTTGTTTAAAATTTAACAAGCAATTTGTTGTATTTTAGCAAAATACTGAAAGCAGCAGAAATGCAGAACTGAGAAGGCTAAATTGTAAAATCTGTTTATTTATCACAAGTTATATCATTATTGTGATATTCAACAACGTTAGGGCATATGGCATATTTTCCTCATGTCGTACAGCCTTAATAACTACCCTGAAATTGTGTCAGATGCCGCATAGTGTTGCAATATTTTCATCTGTATCTGTATCATCTCTTAGTCTAATTTGTTTCATATGTAAATATTTTTTTTCTTTTTAAATTATCTGATAATGTTACATAGTTATTGTTTTCATATTTGACTAGTTTATAACTGAACCCATTATTACTAAACCCAGCCATTACGCACTGCACTGTCACATCCTGCTCCACACACAACCGCAAGTAAATTCTCAACCTTTGGGAAACACTGAGTTGTATGTTCAGTTTAGTTAAGTTTCTTCTGGAAGATGAATCTCTGTTTTCATATTTGTTATTCAACATACTTATGTGTCCTGTTGTCCATTTCCACCCTTCTTCAAGCTTACACACCCCATATCTACACTTCAACCTCTTGTTTATCAGAGCATAGCTCTGAGTGGGACTCAGCTGCAGATCCAGGCTTCTTTTCGTAGGTCAGCCTTGGATTTGTGAGGTCTAAGACTGTGTTTGCTTCCTCAGCGATTTCTATCATGCAATCAATACAAATTCTATCAATAATGACAAATATCCTCAATTTTTTTCATGTATAGAGCCGTTGAAAGTTTTTTGTTATATGTGTTTATATTTTCTTGCATGTGTTTGTGTATGTTAAAGTTAAAGACAAGCCCCAAAGGAACAATAAAGGTGGTGAATTATTTAATAATTTGCCTTATAATAATGTGTTTAATTTAACAGGTATGTATGGGTAACCTGTTAACCTGAGTAGGAGCCAGCTATGTCAGGCTTGTCCAGACAAGACTGTCAAAGGATGAATAAAGCATTAGTGTCAATCTGGTATTTTTTCTTTAAAGTCTCCCCTTTTATACTGGACAGTTGCTCAATATGTCGTCATACTGCACGGTACTTGTTTGCAAAGTGCTTGACATGTTAATTTTTCAGATCATATGCATAACATCTTCTCCAAACCAAACTGACGAACCAATCAAACTGCTACAGTATATGCAAAGCACAAAACACAATCTGATTTCTGTTTTAGGAGTGCAAGTTTCCCATCAGGAGAAGATCATAACAGTGTCTGGAGAAGGAATGGTCCACAGTCCAGACTTCCCACACACTTATCCCAGGAATACCGCGTTGGTCTGGAGACTAGTGGCGACCAATAATATGAGGATCCAGCTCACCTTTGATGACAGGTTTGGTCTAGAGGACCCCGAAGATGGCATATGCAAGTAAGAACATACAGTAGTAGATTTATTATGTAAGTATAAATACAAGAATATGCAAGTAAAAGAAATACATTTTAAAGGAACAATGCATTTAATTTGGGGGACAATGGCCTGCTGGTCATCTTATCAGTGGTGTTCTATTCTATGTTCTATATATATATATATATATATATATATATATATATATCTGAATATTTATAATATCATGACACAGTATTTCTGATTATTATAATGCATCACTTTCTTTTGTAAGATGTCCCTCTGTTTGGCCAGGGTAAAGATGTGTCCTGCCTGTGTTGTCGTCCATCTTTAAAGATTTAGCGTGTGGCTGGTTAGCTCAGTTGGTAGAGCAGATGCACATATAGAGGTTTATTCCTCGATGCAGAAGGTCCACGGCTCAAGTATGACCTGTGACAGTGTTCTTGCGTGTCTTCCCCCTCTCTCTCGCCTGTTTCATGTCTGAACTGTCCAATCATTAAAGGTGGAAATGCCCATAAAAAATCTTGAAAAAAAAAATGATTTAGAGTCAGAGTGTGGCCATTTGTGAAATTGCCTTTGGTCTGCTGTGGCAGCTTGTGAATATTGAAAACCCAGCAGCAGAGTGATTTGTTTTACGTGATGTACTATAGTCGATATTTTTAGCTGTTCACGTGATTGTTCGAAAGACATGTGCCACACCCTCTGACTGGCAACTTATGAACACAAACCTGCACATATACATACAGTACACCCTCTGTTTTATTGAGGAACCCACTTTTAATTACTGCCTGGGTTTCCCTCTGTTGCCATTCAATTTAAACACGGATCCCGAGCCCCAACGATCGATTTACCCTCAGTGCATTATGCTCAGTGCCCTGCTGTCAATATATCACAACTGACTCGTTAGCATCGAGAAGCCCAATCACTGGAAGGTGGAGAAGAGCTAGGGGAGGGTGACAACGCTAGTCATTCCTGGAGAGCCCCCTAAAGGATAACAAGGTGAATGACAGTTCAAAGGTTTATGTTGTACATGGCAGCACTATATTAACATGTATCTTTTGAGAAATCAACTGTACATATCAGGACATTTAAAGAAGATGTGAATCAGTATGCTTCTGTTCCAGTGACAGTGCCTAGGCTTTCATTTTCATTGATCAATAAAGTGTTTGTGATTCTGACTCAGATGGGTTTGCAGCTGATTCAATTGTCTGATGTGCTGCCATCCAGAATGAATGCCTCTGTTTGACATTATACTTCCTGTATCCTGTCTTTATTGGGAAACAAAAACATGAGTTCAGGTAATTCGAGCCCGCCAGCACACCTCTGTGCACATTGACGAATGAGGTTAGTGTTGAAATCCTGTGAGGGAAAGTTCCACAGTGGGGCAGGGTGCAGATTGACAACTGTTGTGCTGCCCTGCCTGTACAAGACTGCACTAGTCAGTGTCCTCAGGGAGAGGGGCGAGAGACAATAACAACATCCCCTTCCAGGGTCATGCAAGTCATCGCCACGTCTACCACTCCAGCTCTCACATTTTTTGCTCCTTCCCCAGACTGAGGCCCAAAAGGTTTTGATCGGATCCCAAGATACACACTCTTGGCAGGGCTGGCAGGGAGATGAATGCAGCATGCAATCACAAGCAGAAACAGACACACATATTCACACGTCTATGTGCTTGTCTTTTCTCTCACTCTCTCTCCTTTCTATCTCAAACACACACACAGTCTCTCTGTTCCACATACACACACACACATACATAAGCCTCCGGCCTAATCTGCATATCTACTTTATCTTTCATGTGTGTTTAAAAATGTATTCACAAAATTTCCCTTTAGAACTTCATTCCACTCTTACCGTATGGCAAAAAAACCCATTCATACACATTGTTATTGATACGCTACTCTTACCCTTGTGTCACTGCACAATGTGATGCAAATAAACACGGCTGTAATCTCCTGTCCAGTTATTCACAGCTATGGCAGGGGATAAAACAAACACACAGTGGGAGATGTGTTCGGCTTTGGTAGCAAGCCTGGAGCGAGAAGCCTTTGCTAGGATGAGAGGGATGCTGTGTAGTCGAGATGCTCATCTGCTATTCTGTTTGTCTGTGGCACGATGAAAAACATTCTTACCAAATCCAGTGGAGGAGAGGCATATTGGAGAGGGATTGGTCTTGCTACTGGTTGGCATGGCAGCGGAGTCGTGCTTGACGGCTCACAGACATGACTTTAGTCTGAAAGTAAATGACTGAAAAACTGTTTGTGTTGCTTATCTGCATCTAGCGGTGCAGTGGTATTGCATTTATAATATAATAAAACTATGTAGGAGAAAGCTTTGTGAATATTAAACACAGTTTCCTTGCAGTGTGCAGGAAGGTAATCCTATGTGCTAGAACTGTATATGAGATTCCTTTGTTGTTCTGATTCTGTTCACTGTGACTGCACGTACAGTTTGGCATGCATGTCAGTGCATTTGTAAATCTGATAAACCGCTGTTCGACATGGGGATTCTGAACACATGGCAATGTGTAATGATGAGGGCGTCTTGCATTATTGATGAGCCATCTGTCAAAGCTCTGGAGCTGTCTGAGGGCTGATTTTTAGAGAGGAAAGCTTCTCCCTTCACTGACCCCCATCAAGAAGGCAGAGAGAAGCTAAACTGACATTTTATCCCTTTCCAGGAAACATTTCATGCCAGTCTGGTTTGCATTTATATAAATGAATGTTTCACAGTTCATGCAGTTGTCTAGCAGGTGTGCATTTAAACAGAATATATGATTTTGCAAAATAACGCTTTCGTTTTACATTTCCCAATATGTTTGTTTGTGCAGATTACAAACTTCCTGTATAACTTTTCAAATCAAAGGCAACAGAGTCATTAAATGTATCGACCCCCCCCCCTCCCATTCAGTTTATTTGACATCACAGAAAAGCCATTTTTAGTCGTGCTCATATCCCTCCATGTTGTTTTATTGAAACCAGCTTGAACTGAATCTGTCAAGCTTGTGCAATGTAAACAATGTCCTTGAAATCCAAATATTCAAATTGGCAGCAATGAATGAGAGGTTAGCATGCCTGTTGATGCAAATGGCGAAGTGATTAATCCCAGACTTTGAAGAGTCAGTGAAACAAGGCTGTATTGAATGCAGTGCAGCCACTGGTTAACACACAGGTATAAATAATAAAGGCTGAACTCCTGAACTGCGTGTCTTAAGTGCTGAGGTTGGCCGATGTTAGCCTTGGCACACCAAAGGAGTCTGGAGACATATGCTTCTGTACTTCATACATTCTACATCATGTTTACTGGTATTATGGTTTGGCAGGGTGGCCAGTAAAGAGAGACTGTCATGTAATTACAGGGATGCAAAGTTTGATCCCCACAACAAGCAACATAATGCATTTGTATATAGTTTTCTCAATTTAATTTTTTATCATTTTGTTAAGTGAAATTGAAAATTACACTAAATCCTTGAAACCTGTTTAACCCATCATGTTAAAACTAAACATTATTCCAAAAATGCCTGGGATTTTCTCACATACAATGTTTGATTTTCAACCACCAATAGCTTCTGCATCTTTTAGTAATTGTTATGTTTGTAGCCAGAAAAATACTGTGTAATATAAACTCTGTTGCAGTCCAATTACCTGAGTTATTTACGTGGGCATTGAAGAGGTTGCACAGGAGCCAGACGAATCTGCGGCTATTAAAGAGGAGTGGCTGACATTGAAAATAGAAATATGAACACTCAATATGATAAAGGTTAAGAGTTAAAAGTACATTATTGCAGAATGATTTTGCAAAATACCTTCATATAGCTATTCGTACTGTATTTTTTTGTCCATATTGATATCCAAACCTCATAGTCTGGTCAATGCCGCCCACCTAGAGACAGCTATGAGGTGTCTGCCATGTGAAAAGTGAGACAACTGAGAATTTGTTTTGGAGTCCAGGCAAAGAGGCCTGCAGTCTCCCACAGTCAACATACAATATATTACAGTATAATGAGCCCAAAGTCTAATTAAAAACTATATTTCAATGACAGCAGTGTAATAGGCTTGTCAAAAGGTTGCATCAGCAGCCATAACTGCAAAATAGCAAGAATAGATGCTTATGCTGCACTGTCAACCTGAGATTTGTCCTACATTGGCAATATCCAGTTCATTTTTTATAGATTTAATTCAAGCAGTAAATAAGAGACAAAACTCATCTCTCACAGCTGAGATATTGTAACTTTTTTTTTATAAGGTTAAACCTTTATTTCCCTGGGCAGCTTTATTGATATTAACAATCTCATCTTCAAAAGGGCAACACAGAGCTGAGGAGACAGCACCATGGCAAACATTTAAAGTGCTGACGAGTTTACAACAATCAAGAATACATTCAAAGGTCTAAATCTACCATATGAAAGCTCAAACAAAGCCATTATAGCTGGAAGTTGTGGCATAACTTGGACAAAGACAATTTCATGATAATAGAGCGGAGTGGGCCGAATAACTGGTGATGTCTCTGAGACTAAAATAATCTTTAGTTTCTGCACTTTGCCTGTCTCACTCTACCAGATACGACTTTGTGGAGATAGAGGATCCAACTGAGAAGACCATCCTGGGTCGCTGGTGTGGGTCACAGTCGGCACCAGCTAGTCACACTTCCAAAGGCAGTCAGATCAGGATCCGCTTCATCTCTGATGAGTACTTCCCCACTGAGCCGGGATTCTGCATCCGCTACTCCCTTCTGCCTGTGGTATGTACAGTGTCAATACTCAGGACTTTACGAATGTGCATTGTACGTTGTTGTGCGCTTACGTAAGCTGACATAGCATTTCTCAGCATCTATCTCCAACTTCAGGGAGTTCACATGGCAGTAAGCAATGCCTGTCCACGCATGCACAATTAAAATAATGTGCTTGTTACATTACATGGTGTCTTAATTTGCAATCATCCATTTCTGCTTATGTGGACCCAAGGTTTAAAGCATCGTTGGGGAGAGATTATGTTTAAGCACTACAGAACATCTGTCACCTGTACTATCATTTATTTTAGTTATGATGATGATACACACAAGCCAGGGCTGCTTATACACTCATACACAGACAAAACAAAGTGTCCACAATCTCTGCAATGACAGTAGTGAGTACAGCTAAGTTATCAAATCTAAAACAACCTAAGTTTTTTCCCTCAAGAATTTGAATGGACCCTGGAATCTTTCTACAGCGTCAGACGGCACTAAACAAATACAAATATATTGACTTTGAATGGTTTCAAACTGTACTTTTCTCATTTCCTGGCTCTAGTATTGTTTCCATTTTTAAATGAACTGTTATGTTCTATATTACTCTTCTCTATAAAACCATATACCCCGTTAACCTACACTGTATTTTTAGACTCAGTCTGACAGATGAGGTGTCTCAATTTCACTACTTCTTGAGACTGAGATGGAGAAAATAAGTGGCTTCACATTCACAAAGAGGTCCTATGACCCTCGGGGGGATTCATTCAAGCCCCTGAAATGAAAGTAGGAATTAAGAGATAGAAGTGCTTTTTGTGTGGAAAATTGCCACACTGATGTCTGTCTGTTACATTTTCTCTTTGCGTTTTATCATCAGTAGTTCACAAGTAATATCTCTTTTTATGTGTTTTTACAGTACCCCACTTAACAAAGATACCTATGTTATTTTACTCTATACTTAGGACTGAAATATATTTCTGGCACTAAACCAACCTTTCCTCCTTTCTGCTCTTTCCTGTTACTTTACTTGTTCTTGCCTGTAACATAGACTATAATCACTATTTGCTAATCTTTGTTTCCATTCACCTTTTAGACTTTTCCAATTGTATCTAATTAAAGTTAAAGTGTGTGCATAGCATACGATTAAACTCATTCAGTACATCACCAGCTTTGCTTGAAGAGCTCAAGACTCAAGAAACAGCCAAAGTACCAATATACAAAAAAGTGAATGACAAAAAGTGACACCCTTTTCAGCTTCTTCCTTTTGTGCCTCATGGCCTCTCACTTGACTTTAGTTTCGACATTAGCCAGATAATCAAACTGAATTGCCATTTTGTTTTACTTCATTAATTCAGCTAAATACACACTAAAATGTGATTCAGGAGGGCTAGCTGGATTTTGCCATACCAGAAACACTACAGTTCTTTGGCTCCATTCTTTGAATTTTTACTTAATAGAGCAGCTCTGCCTCAAAGACATGCTTGCATAACTACTGTAAAAAAATTTGAAAAGACTTCTGTGACTGCTTTACTTCTTGTCATCTTTGTCTGATCCTTCCTCTCCCTATTCCTCATTCTTTTTTACTCTCTTGCCTTTTTCTGTCCTGGTCTTTAGACCACACACACACAGAGAATCCCTTCATCCCTGGTGCCTTCACTGACAAAAGCCCGGAGATAAACTGAAGAGACGACTGCCATGTTTTAAGCTGTCATGTCTTAGCACTGTTCACTTGCTTTAAGTAAACTCTACTCCTCATTAATCCCTAATGGCCTGCAGTGCTGTGAAATCTGACAAGCACAAATAGGCAACTGAAGTCACTGATGGCACTTTGTGTTTTGTCTGTAACTTTTTTTTCTGCTTCAAATGCTGTTTTGTTCTCTTATTCCTCATTTACGTTTTAATGGCATTCTTAAAACCCTTAAAACCCAAAACAACTGACATGATGAGAACATGCCGAGTGTCAAGCTGAGTATCAAAGATGTATTTCTCAAAAGATATAAGTGGAAAGTCAGTCATTACGTGTGCTAGCTGCTACCTGTGGTATGACAGTGGTTAAGTTATTGCTGACCGCTAAATTACTGAAAACAAAATTGCTCAGTCAATCTCCAGTAATGATAATCTTCATGTTAGGAATGAATTGTATCAAACTGTACCATATATTTACCACCAAAAGACTGCAGTAGATTGTGATGTTTGAGCCACAAGCAATGCCTTGCTTTATCTAATGGAGATTAATTAATCCAATAAGACACTATTACAAGGAGTTACACGACTCCAAAATCCCTTAAGTGGAGTAAAGGGTTATCTAATTACCAATTTTCACTGGTGTTCTTTTTATTTGAGCAGCAGTCTATGCTATAGTAAAATCTGCAGAGGGTATGTACATTCATTTGAATTGTTTTGTAGATATTTTTCACATTAATCATTTCAATCATTAGGTTGGGTATCATTTGAAATTCCTCGTAAGCATTGATGCGATACCTGAGTGTCAGTACCATCAGGTCAAGTGAAATCGTAGCCCCTAATCACAGATTTGCCTCAAAGGGCTTAATAATTTACACAAGCCCTGGAAGCTCACCTGGTTGAGTGCGCCCCATATACTGTTCTAAGGCTCCGTCCTTACAGCAGCGTCTCTGGTTTGACTCCAAACCGCAGCCCCTTGCTGTTATTCCCCCCCCCTCTCCCCTTTCCTGTCTTCAGCTATTCTATCAAAAAAAGCCATAACAGAAAAATAAAAATGAATAAATATGGAATTAAAACACCACACACAACTGTGGATGTTTTGGCATTTACAATTAAAATGTGATTATGCTGTATTAGAATGAAAGTCTTCTGTGGTGTTCAAATGTCTGCCACTAAGTATATAATGGAATAAGAGACCGGGTTTGTCTTTCATATTCCAACTCAAGAAGGTGCGGAAACCATGAGAGGGGGGAAAGGAAGCTTTGGCCTCTGCACGTTCAGTCTGGCTTCCCTTTGAACTTTCCTCTGACAGAGGAGCAGCACGCTAGAACAGCAGCACTCTGTTTCCTCTGTGGTCAACCAGCAGCTACTGGAACCTCGTGCCACGCAGGGGCCAGCACTTTAGTTTATATTTAAACAAGCAATAATTCCTCCCCACCACTTCCATGGAATGGATGGGGGTGGGAAAATAAAAACCCGGTCTGTAATTCACAGGAAGAGATTTTAGGAAAAGCGAAAGGGCCGAGGCAGAGGTTGTTAAAACATAGAAGAGAAGGAGTCTGTTGAAGGGAGCATGAGGGGTGTTGAGTGGTGGGTCGATGGAGCAAATAAATCATGCATCATTGTCTCTGTGAGGTCCCAATCCAGAATGAAACCCCACTGCTACCTAGGCATGAAGATCGCTATGCCAGTTTTGTTTAATTTAATGGATTGAAGAGTGTTTTACACACTCTGACTGAGTATCTGACTCAGGAGCTAGGACAGAAGAAGTAAGGGACTGTTCGTTATTTATTTAAGGGGCCACTGGAGGAGTTTTGGGACCTTTAGGCTAAAAAGACTTGACCCTCCCCTCGCCAGTAATCATTTTTCTATGATCCTCCAAAATGATTTGAAAAAAAGAAGCATGACCCTCCCCTTATGTGCTAGTTTGCATTTAGCAAAAATGTACAAACACCATTTTTTTTTTTTATAGCCACAACATACATGAGTTAACCTCTGCATTTTCATCTTACACATCCCACTCCTCTGTTATGGTGTGGTGGCCATTTCAGTAGATTTACTCACTAACATTGTTGTGGAAACACAATAAGCATGGAAACTAAATTCATACTACCTGCATTACTGCATTACTTCAAATACTAAGTTACTCCTCTAGTAAACTAGTATTCACATGAAATAAAACAATAAAACATTGAGACCATTCAGCAAAGGACACTGGGAAATAACAAATTCAACACTGGTTGCTATGGACTCATCACTAGGCTTCCTCAGTCATTGGATATTTTAGCACATAGGTAAAGCTGCCGAAGCTGAACATTATATTCCAAAACGTATACAGTTGTGTTCAAAATAATAGCAGTCCAACATCACTAACCTCATGAATCTAATTTTTTGGTAGAAGTGATATTTCTACATGGCAAATAATTTACTAGTAAGTGTTGTAGAGTCATAGAAAACCAACAGACCCAACGGTCATGACATGCATGCTGCTCATTCTGTGTAATTGAATCTGTAATTGAAAGGGGCATGTTCAAAATAATAGCAGTGTTGTGTTCAATTAGTGAGGTGATTGATTCTGTGAAGAAACAGGTGTCAATTATGGCCCATATTTAAGGAAGGAAAGAAGCAAATGGTGTGCATGCTGGTTATAATGCATTTCACACTGAAATACTCAGCAAAATGGGTCGTTCCAGACATTGCTCTGAGGAACAGTGAACTTTGATTAAAAAGTTGATTGGAGAGGGGAAAACATATAAAGAAGTGCAGAAAATTATAGGCTGCTCAGCCAAAATGATTTCAAATGCCTTGAAATGGCATCCAAAGCCTGAACGACGTGGGAAAAAAACCGTCAACTACCATTCGAATGGATCGAAGAATGGCAAAGGCTCAACCAATGAGCAGCTGCAGGAAAATCAAAGAAGACCTCAAAGTTACCTGTGAGTACTGTTAGGATCAGAAGAAGGCTATGTGAAGCAAAGCTATCAGCTAGAAGCCCCCGCAAAGTCCCATTGCTGAAAAAAAGACATTGAGTACTGAATAGGTTGAAATTTGCCAAAGGGCACATTGACTGGCCAAAGGAGAAATGGGGCAACATTCTGTGGACTGATGAGAGCAAAATTGTTCTTTTTGGGTCTAGGGGCCACAGACAGTTTGTCCGATGACTCCCATGCACTGAATTCAAGCCACAGTACACTGTGAAGAGAGTTAAGCATGGTGGTGCAAAACTCATGTTATGGGGATGGTTCTCATACTGTGGTGTTGGGCCTATTTATCGCATACCAGGGATCATGGATCAGTTTCAATACATCAAAATACTTGAAGAAGTCATGTTGCCTTATGCTGAAGATGAAATGGTTCTTTCAACAAGACAATGACCCAAAACACACCAGAAAACAAGTCTTGGTTCCAGATGAACAAGATTGATATTATGGAGTGGCCAGCCCAATCCCCAGACCTCAATCCCATAGAAAACTTGTGGGGTGACATCAAAAATGCTGTTTCTGAGGCAAAACCCAGTAATGCAGAGGAATTGTGGAATGTAGTTCAATCGTCCGGGGCTGGAATACCTGTTCACAGGTGCCAGAAGTCGGTCGACTCCATGCAACACAGATGTGAAGCAGTTCTCAGAAATAATGGTTATGCAACTAAATATTAGTGCAGTGATTCAAAGTAAAGCACACCCTTGAGACATTTTTCAGTTGATACAGTAAATGTTTGAGTTTGTAAAGACAAATGAAAACACTGCTATTTTTTTAACGGCCTGATATTCCTTTTTCTTCACTTTCTGTAAAGGTGTAACACAAACTTGATCAATGCTGGCCATGTTTTGATTTGGAATTGAATGTGCAGTGTTCCCAATGCATTGATATTATGGAATTAACAGCTATTCTAAGGATTTTGAGCATTATTCACTTTTTTTTAAACACACTGCTATTATTCTGAACACAACTGTATGTATATTTTTAAAGCAGATTTTAAATTACATTGTAACAATTAAACAATTTGCCCGATTGAAATCCACAGCTGTCTTGGAACGCAATAGACAGACGGTGGCGGAATGCTCCGACACTTAAATTCAACTAAAATGTAACAGTGAACAATCAGTGTTCGACCTACAGTCTGTTGAGATGCCTCTCCAAACGCAGAAACCAAGCTCAGTCACACCATAAAACATTAATACACGTTGGGAAAAAAGATCCGTATTTTGCCGTAATCCAATGACACGGAGAAAAAAAAAAGTAATCCACAGCGATCAGCAGATCCACAAAAAGGGTGTATCCAGCAAGGCCTATACGAGTGTCACATTCACCAGCCAGCTCCAAACAGGTGAACGAGGCCTCTCCACTTCGCCGTATAAACAAAGTGGAATAAACGTATAAAAGTTCAAATCTACTAAAAACCCGCAATCAATTAGTAAGCTGACATCACATTTATATACATGGCATTTAGGAAACCTTTATTGCAAGGTTGGCACGGCAAGATGGCCAGACTAGTGCTACAGTAATTGCACTACTACATTACACCACATTACACCACTGCTGCTCCAGTCGTCACCCAGGTAATATCTTTTTTACTAAAGCAGTATATGAAATCTGATGTATTACCTACCTTTAGTTATTTTGTGTTATTTAAGATATTTATAAAATATCTGGTCATGCCAGATGTAATTATTCCACTCATTTTTTAAACAATGCAATTACCCGTTTCAGCCACCAGGGGGGCAGCCCCCCAGCAAACTCATGGGTCAGACCCATCTGGTAGCAAAGGAGGGCCAAGACTACGAGCTACATGAAAAAATATGCACCAAACAAGCCACTTGGAAATTTTGCTGTTCATGAATACAAAAGTTGGGTGACCCCCCCCCCACACACACACACACACTACAAAATGTTGGGTGACCCTCCCCTCAACAAAGAATACAAAGACATGACCCTCCCCTATTTTCCTCCGGTGGTCCATTCCATAAATACCGAACGGTCCCTAAGGAATGAAATTCTATAAGCAGATTGCAATGACTGGTAAAAGCCATGCAGGAGGCTTACCATTGGCATGATGACATTGAGGTCTGTTTTTACACCAACCTCAATTGCAGTGTGTAGCGTATAGTAAGAGAAAAAAACACTTTGTTCACGCACAACAGACCTTGTTGCTTACTCAAAGCTCTCTTGTGCAAGGAAGTGGTTTGCAACTCCATGTGAAAGAGAAGATATTGTTTTCCAGAGCTCTCCCAAGATGCTATTTCAGAAGTCTCATCTCAACGTAGTTAGCTGAACCTGTCATTTTAGTTACCAGAAATAAGAGCATGTGGTTGTGCTCTGTAAGAACAAGGAGAGCTGGAAATGAGGTAATCACAGCTTGAAAACAAGGTTATTTCTTGAGGGGTAGGGGGTTCAGAGAGTTTGATAAAAATGATAAGAGGTACATTACAAGCTTTCACACTTTGATTCTGTCTTAGGGTCATCAAGAAGAATACAAACACATTCAGCCTTTTTCCATTTATAAAGCAAGTGCTCTTTTCACAACATAATTATTTCAATAGAGTTACATTGCAATCTTGTTAAATAAGCTGCTGCTGCCCATACATCATATGTATGTGCTTATATTGTAAGGTTCACAATTGCAAACATTTTGGAACATTGGTTGAGCATATTACCTCCACCGAGTCTGTAATTTCTACTTTGAGCGTGGCCAGGCCTGCTGGCTCAGCTATTTTTTCATAAAAGATTGACATAAACTGCAACTTACTGGCAGCTAAGAACATCAAATGCCAGTATAGATTTGAGTTTACAACCTTAAGTAAACAGCAAGTTGTTAAGTCCGAAGGAGAATAATTAGCATTGTATTAGATAACTTAAGAAAAATGCAATTTATGTGCATAATTATGCCAGAAAATGTTTTAATTTAGTCATAGACATTTCAAACTCTTTACCAGAATCATGTATTTTCCTGATCATGTAGAAATAAGGATTTTTAATGTAAATTATGTAAAAATGTAAATAAATTCATCTTCTGTTATATACTGCAAGCCATACATAAAAGGGCCTCATTCTTAACTAAACAGTGCCGCCCACTTTAACACTGCTACACTATCATGGCCTTTATTTATGTAGGAGACTAACTATTTGATTCAAGACATTCTTGTGTCCCTGTGTACCTATCTTGTCAGTGTCAGCTTTTAGGAAGCGAGACATTTTGCACAGGCTTATGCCTTTTATTTCCTAATGTCAGACACAAAGAAAATACCTGCAACTGGTCCTCTCTGTTCAGGTAACTCAGTGGCCAAAGTACATCTGTCATCTCAACATTTTATGTCAAATCAGCATCCTGTCTCTTCCACAGCTTTGTTAAATGTAATTTCATGCACTCTGTTCTTTCTTATTAACACAAAATGGCAACAAATGATCTAGATTAATTGTTGTTCAACTTATTCCATTGCTCCTCCAATATTGTATGTGTTCATGCATCAAGTCTTAAAGTGTGACACGTGACACATGGGCGCTGCTCTGAGTTCATGCCAGCAAGTTGGTGGTCCATTTAAGTACTTTGTTTGTGAATTTCTTAAACAGGAGCTCTCAGCTTTATTCACACCATCTTGATGTGTCTATGAAGGATTGCCTGGCTTCTCTATCTGAAGCCGAGCTTGCAGAGCGCAGCTAATTGGGGGAGTGTTGCACCATCGACATTCACAAGCTGTTAATGGCTTCCAGTCCACGCCGTAAGCCACTGCCAAGGCTCAACTAATAAGAATCAGAGCTCTGCTCAGAAAAAGAGCTGTTAGATTTACTCTTACTATTTATGACTAGTCCTTTCTCCATAAGCATTCCTTTTGTGTTTGTGTCTGTTTATCTCAGTAGGTGACACATGAACCAAAGATATGTTCAGTGGTTATGAAGGCAGCCTCATTAGAATGAGTCAAATCTGTGGCATGAATACAGCTGCGCATCAGCAGTATTTTTCTAGCCTGTGGTGCAGTCATGTCAAACCACTGGCATCTTATTTTAACATCTATGCCAAAGGGACTTGGGGTTTAAGTGAATTGCATGGACTAACATTGCCAATAAATCTAATAGGTGGTTACAGTACAGATGCCAATACACTTGCCGATCTGTTTTACTAACTAATAACCTGTCCATTGTGCCTAGACAAGCTGAAAAAAGGATTATATGTCAATCTTAAATATCTCTGCTGGCTCTTCTGGTGGATATAAAAAGCACTTTTGTCCCGGTGGTTTTACAATGCCATGAATACTAGTGTTTAGCATAGGTAGTTAGTTAGTGTCATGGCCTCTGACGAAAGGAAAACTTTTCCTCTTATAACCCCCATTTCTTTCTGGATTCCTTTCTAATTCAGCCATATAAGTCATCAAAGGGAAGACACAGATTCCTGGAATCATTTTTTTTCTTTTCTAACATTTCTGCCTTTCCAAAAGCTTAAAGATGCAGCTGCCAGAAGGCGATGTTTTCAATGTTGTTCTTTTTTTTGTGTAAGTGTCACAATGTTTCCTTCTACCTGTCAGTCACATAAGATTAGGGAGACCAGCGAGCTGACATGTTGGACAAACACAGCGTCACAGGACTGAAAGGTTTAACAGATTAGCCCTTCTCTTGTGGGAGCACCACCATCCCAGGTATCAGTATTCTCTGTTACCGCACGCTGTAGCCTGGAGGGCTGGGAGCTAGAAACAAATAATACTGCTGCCTATGGGAGCTAAAGGGACAAATGCAAAGTTGTTATGTAAAGTGGGCAGAGGAGGTGACAGTGATGTGATGAAATTTGACAACGTAAAAACTAATACCATTAATTGACATTTTCTTCTCAACTTAAATGCATTGAACAATTTCAGATAGGGTCAATAGACAGTCATATGTGCCTTCTTGGAGTCCAGATGCATGATGACCTCGCTATTTATTTCTCAACCAGAGAATATAAGCAGAGCCCCAGCCTTATATGCAAGATAACAGACTTTAGCTGAGGCAGGTACACCCACAGTGACAGTTTGTCTTATATCAGGGATTGAACAAGAACTGAAGTTAAAAATATATTTAAATCCATATTTTTTCACTTAGGTTTCCTACTTCCCACAGTGTTTATTCAATGCATTGGTCAGTGTGGGAATGCTTTGCAAAATATCAGGCTGTCTGTAATCTTTAGGCGCTTTAGTCACAACTCTTCTAAACATTACCAGGTCTAAAACATAGAGCTTAAATTGGGTCCCAGATGGCCTGAACCATCATGGTTTTTGTTTAAACTCAACTCAAGTCCAAACCACTGTATCATTTAATGAGCCTGAACCCAATTTAAACCCATTTTTACCATGAATGTAAAAAAAGAATGTAGCATACCGTTGCAGAGTCAAACTCCCCTTCTTTTTATGCCTTTACAGTTTTTCACATTGTAGAAATAAAGCACAATGTGTCACTCCTGACAAAGTTGTTCCTTCTGTGTAATTTTCCTGTTTTAGTATTTGTAACCGAGAGCAAGCTTACAAGCTCTTAAATGTCACAGAAAGTGTATGCTCTGTTAGTATTCTAAGACATTTGGTGCGATGAGGCGGTTTGGGGCATGGAAGCTACATTATGTGTCTATGTTACAAGCTTTATATTGCTCTGGCAGAGAAAAAGAATACTCTCTTAGTGTACAGGTCCATATCATAGGGCATTTTCCTGTTGTAACTTTACAGATAAGCACTGCAATTACTGAATACATGACCTTTCCACTCTGTCTCATTCCATTTCATCTACTGGTTTTCCCACAGAGTGTATCAGAACCCGTGGTTCTCCCTGCATCCCAGCAGGGTATTGAAGAGTTGTCAGAGGCTGTGGCAGGGCTGGGCACCATGGAGGAGGTCATGCAGTACCTGGAGCCGGAGCGATGGCAGCTGGATATGGAGGAGTTATACAAACCTACATGGCATGTGCTGGGGAAATCCTTCATCCATAATAAGAAGGCCAGAGGTAGGACACTTTCCAACTTGTACATGTTTATTAAATGAAATACAAAGGTTAAGAATACAATATGATAGTTTACAATTGCAGTAGATATAAGAGTCAAGCATAGTCAAAAAAAGTACAATTTTAAAACATGGCATATTAGAGGAGTCATTGGATATAAACTGAAACTACTCAATTATTAATTATTTGTCATTAAAACATTACAAACTTTGTTTCGACAGGAAGTGATTCTGATCATGTCTTTGTGTCTTTGAGGAGGAGCTGATCTCAATCTGTTGAGGGAGGACGTTCGACTGTACAGCTGCACTCCACGCAACTTCTCTGTATCCTTGCGTGAGGAGCTGAAGAGGACAGATGCCATTTTCTGGCCAAGCTGCCTCCTGGTGAAGCGCTGTGGTGGAAACTGTGCCTGCTGCTCCCACCGTTGCTATGACTGCCAGTGTGTTCCCACCAGGGTCACCAAGAAATACCACGAGGTAAATATCAATCCCATCATGAAATGCTACGAGGAACATGAAACATGTTAATACTTTTTACAATTTTACATTTACGTCTTTGGATTTTTAAGTGAATGCCAGTTCAGAATTTCAGAGGTTAAATTATGAAGCAGCAAAGACTGGAATTGGATATGTTGGCTGAACCCTCTGTATGGTTTAATATTTACGCTTGCACTTGTCTTACATTGCCAGACCTATCTCCACAGCGCTGTGGAGTAAGGTCTGGCTACACCACACGTACATTCCAGGATAGGAGAAAGAAATGCTCTGGGTTGTTTGCATTTCTTTAAACCAATCACAATCGTCTTGGGCAGCGCTAAGCTCCGGACACAGAGACAGGGGATCTGCATAATGGTCTTGGGAAGGAACTTGTTTTGGTGGAACATTTGCACCCCGCAAAAGAAAACTCCACATACAATATTAAATAAAGTTATTTGTTCACTCAATACAATGACATGAGCTATTTAAATTAGCTGGATACATGGTTAAACATAATTTGATCTTACCAGTGTATCGTCTTGTGTACTTACGTCCATAGCAATCTCCACCAATCGGTACCAAAACGTCCCAATTAGTAAATGCCGTGAACGTGTTATTTGTAAATTTTTACAATTATTCCCCAAAAGAACTAAGCAGGCCTTCCTTGTTGCGTGATCCAAATTTTCAAGACCTTCAAAAGTAGCAATTTTCAGCGTGTAGCTTACTAGCTCAAAGTTAGTTGTTGTTTCCTGAAGCAAACAGAGTTTGAGAATGGCAACACACAGACAGCGGAAGGTGAGGGACTTGCACCGGATGTCAGCCATTTATACTGGAAATGTACTTCCATTGATCCAGACTACCCTTGCACAAACCTTAGATCTTAGACCAAATTATCAACTTGATATAGATAAATAGTCATGAAAAAGCATTGAATTTTCTAGTTCCACCCTTTAACCAATATATTTTCCAATTTAACACAAGTTACAGCATAATGTAATAGACTGATTGACATGATCTTTGTTGAGCACATTCATACTTACAATTTTCATAGTATTTCCATGAACCTTTTTTTATGTAGTGCAACAATCAGGCCAACATTTTTACCCCACACCTACTGTAGCAGTAAGGGTCTAAGAAAAGCAATCTTGACATTACAGTGCAAAATACTAGTGATTTAATTTTCTTGTCAGTTGCATACTTGGCTTCAGATAATATGTAATGCCAGGCATTTGTCATGGTATGGTTTGGAAATCAAGATTTGAAAGAAATGCGATGCAATTAAGTCACTGGCATTATAAAACCTCTTTGGACAAATTATCTTTTTGTGCAATGGGTTTAGGCCTTCACTGGAAAAGAAAAAATGGTTACATTTCTGAATAATGTACCCACTGAGCATGCTTCCAGCTGTTAACTAAAGCATCCTCCTTTTTCACAGGTTCTACTGTTGAAACACCAAAGCGGTGTCAGAGGCCTGCAGAAGTCTATGACTGATGTGCCCTTGGAGCACCATGAGGAGTGTGCCTGTGTGTGTAAAGATGACTGGGACTGACCTCAGACATGTGTAATAGCTGCCACTGGAGTCACACAGGACATTAGAGATGAACCTCTGCCGCTGTTGCAACATTCTGTATCTCATCCACTTCCACTGAGCGCTAACAAGATTGTCCCTTTATTCCATTTTCTTTTCGCTAATTGGATGAATCAGAAAAGACTGGAATCTAATAACTCTTCTGAATGGATTCGAACTGCTGTGGAATACCAATAGTGTGCTCTGAGTGCATTTTAGAGAGACAAAAATTCACTGGAGCAGATCTGGACTATTATTGCTCTGAAGACTCTTTTCTTCAGCTCAGAGATAAGAACATTGAGGCATTTTTGCCTCTTCTTGAGCTCTCTTTTAAAGTTCAGCCAGCGTGGGCTGATAGTGTCATGGAAAATGGGAGCTTCTTTGTTCAAGTACTTTTTTATGTCAATAAGTAAGCTGGCTCCAGCTGCATTACTCCCTCTGCTCCTCTATTATTACCTTCAAGGCAAAGAAAGGTGCTTTTTCATGAGCAGTTTTCCTTTGCTCCCCTTTTGTTTCACTACATATTTAATCTGCAGCCACAGTATCGCTGAAATGCCTTGCTAATAAGACTGTATTATGTGTAAATATTTCATTTACATTTACTTTCTGTACTACCGTACCTTTTCTACCAAATATTCTCAAGGAGAAGATAAAAGTTGCACATGTAGAATCAATTGGGTGTTGTTCATTACAACTCTTCATTCAACCCATCTCAGCAATCTCAAATCTACTTCTTTCAGGAAGGCCTAGCGTCAAGCCATTCTTGCTGCATTTGAGAATATTCATATTTGATATTTATTTGTTTAAAGAAAGGGACATTTACATCAAAACTGTCTTGTTTGCTATATGTGTCACTGTACAGTAGTATTGGCCTCCAGTTTTCATTCTAAGTCATTTTACATTGCCATTGTGTCATGAATGTTTTTCATTTTCTGTATGCCAAAGTTATTTATCTCTTTTGCAATAACTGTTTGTGTATTTCATTGTACTGAACATCAAAAATAAATTCTTCAATTTCTAATTGTAGGTACAGTACTTGTGGCTGGTGAACAGTGAACAAACTCAACAGAGAAGATATACCGACAATCTAAAACAATAACAAACAATGTTCAAATAGTGGTATTTAGCTAAAGCTAGACATGTGTTTAAAGACGTCACTGGCAGAAATGATTGTAATATTTGGAGAAGAAAATACTAGGCTATATGTAGTTTCCGGTATGTTATTAGTGTCTGTATTAGTACAAGTAGGAGAAACTCTGAAGATTGGTAAATAAAGTAGGTTGAGAGGTTCTCTGTGAAGGATAAAAGCCTAATGTATATCATTCCACAAATGTGAAATGTGAGTCAAGAACCATATTCATCTGTGCAACATATTTGGCAAACTCACATAGTTAGTCTTCAATTCATTAGGTTTGAATGGATGAGCGGTGGGGGAGGATAAGAAGGGCATATGCATGTTGCACTGAATTATTAATCAGATTTTCTTTCAACACAAAACAGGGGGTTTCATAACAGTAAGCCATTTTTTTCTTCATAGCATTCCTCTAAATGTACTTTACAAGTACTTCACAGAATATCCACAACAAGACCAAGAGAACTTGGGTTAAATTACCACATACAAAAAAGAGTAGGAGAAATTGAAGTAGATTTATTTGTGCAAGGCTTACCTAATGGTTACTCACAGTAGAGTTTGAGGCACCAGGTTTTATTGTGAACGTTTAACATATCAATCGCATCCAAAACATTAACTATGTTCCCAAGTTGGTGCATGCCACGTAATTCATTAACCAGGATTGCTGTGATGGGACTCTACAATGCTTCAATTTTGTACTAAAATGTCAAAGGGGGCAAGTGAGTTGCCCAAGTGCCCCTCTTGTGTGACCTTATAGGGCAAAAATGAAACGTTACCTCTATCCTAAATGCCAATCTTGAAACACTTGACTGTGATTTTGTGTAATTATATACTGTAGGTAGTACAGAGATGAACGTAAACCTTCAGCTCATTTATCACAATAAGCTGAGCAAGAAAAAACGAAACCATCAGGAAAAGTAAATTAAAGAATCAAGAAAACCTTTAGGTTGCCAATGTGTTTTTTTATCTTCAGTGTGTTGGTGAGTAAGTTGGGATTCGGCACACAAAATGATCTATTGGCTTTGTGCATGAGTGAGTAAGCATGTGAGAGAGTGTGAGAGATGAAAATACAGTATGATAGAGAATCAGTTAGAGGACATCACTTGCCATTATGGTAACCGTCTATTTGTGAGTTACTCATGAGTTTTTCTCATATCCTTACTAATATTATAAGGATTACCTTAAAACATAACGAGTAAGCACTTCTCCCTTAAGCCTTATCTATTGTTTCTTTAATTCACAAGCTCCTTATCAGACACTGAGCAGCGTTGTTCATTTCCCCCCTCAGCCATCAGGTCACCAAGGAGGAGGTTCTCATTTGTCCATCTCACGCTGCTGTCCAGGCCAATTATTCTGATCTAATGTGCGCCCTGGCAGGCATCTGCGGTGACGCCAGATGCTTCTGCATAAACCCGCCGGCTCCCAGTTCCCAGTGTGGTTTTTGTAATATTAAACAGACTGCCTTCCTTAGCCGGTGCAGTGTTTCTTTTCAAAGGGAACCTCACTGCACTGGCACAATATGTGACACAGCATGGGCAGTTGGCTGGTTCTTTGTGTGTGTGTGTGTGTGTGTGTGTGTGTGTGTGTGTGTGTGTGTGTGTGTGTGTGTGTGTGTGTGTGTGTGTGTGTGTGTGTGTGTGTGTGTGTGTGTGTGTGTGTGTGTGTGTTTGTGTGTGTGTTTGTGCAACTGCAGCTGGACCGCAGCATCACGGTGCAATTTAAGTGTCCCTACTTTACGCAAAAAACAACATTTTTAATTAATTTAGTTTCTGAGGAAAAACAATCTCTTAACCTGAACCCAACTTGTGGGCTGAACAGACAAAGAAAAGTGCAGTGTGAATAGAAACTCAAACTTTTCTAACAGGAAATCCAACCTGTACTGTCACTGTGCAGTACATTTCAAAGGGTAGTGCAGACATTACACCGGTGGTTCCAAAGCACCACATACGTTACCCAAAAAAACAGAAAAGCACAGAATCTCAAAGTCTTTTAATGCTTTTGGAGTTTGACGCTAGCTCTGCCCTATGGCTGAGGCACAATGACAGTCTCTTTCAGCCTCCTCTACTCATGAATCATCTTTACAACAGGCCCAGCACTCTCAGCTCCACAACCCCTCCCACTAAGACTCATTTAATGAAATCACTGGACTAACCTCTAATGAATTACAGGTTTGACCTTTCCTCTGCATATCCAATAGCTGAAAAGATGGTGCCTCCTACACCTCTACACACATAATTTGGGAAAATAATAGATCAAAACTCACAGTACAACACCTAACAGTGTTTCACAGATGTGAGAGTTGTCCCTGACATTCTTCTGTCAGTGGAAAGTGTGGAGGTTGCATCGTTTTTGTATTCATCAGTCAGTATTTTGTTACAAAAATATGACATTTCTGTGTACTGGGAAGGGATTATAGGTTTTTGAAAGGACCCTATTTTAATTGCGCAAGCATATTGACAAGTGCAAGGCGGTAAGTTCTGGGCACACAGACTGTGTGGGTGTCTCTAAGAACAACTGTTCATGTGCAGCAGCGCAAAGTACTAAAGGGCTATGTGAATAGGTACACTGTCAGCCAGTCACATTTCTGGTATAGTTGCTCTGAATCTTTGTCAATCACAGTGAAGCATGACAACAACAGCTCAGCAAATGGAAAGACTTTCTTCAGGAAATCGTGTTTTTGTCTGTATGGTGCAGAGAGGCCTAATGTGGACACAGAGCACCACAAATGATGCAGCCAGAGGTGTGTGGTTTTTATCTCATTTGTACAACAATGATAGAAATAAATAATAAAACATGTTGATGGAGCTGTTTACATGACCGCATGATTCCAATGATATTTCAGTGCTCATTCTACTGTATCTCACGTTATGAATGGTCACATCATAAAGTAAAATGAGACACAACAGTCTTTGCGCTGTTAAAACATGAAGTGCTAAAAAGAAAGTTGGGAAGCAGGCTGTGACGGAATTACATCACATAATGTTTTCATGAGAATCTTTAGTAATTTCATTACGATTAAAGTTTGCTTGCTTTCTTTCTGCTTGTTTTGCAGAATATAGAGAATATACTCCATCTGTCACACGTCTGTTCCCGAAAGTTTAAAAACCCTGTGGCCCTGTCTCAACATCTCAACCGCCAGCACTTTAGCCAGCAACAACTGTGGTCTTGCAGTTTCCCCTTATCTCGGTAATTTCCCATCACTGCAAAGTATTCCCTTTACTACTCTGGTACTCAGTGCATATGCACTGCCTTCAAATATATGCATCTAAATTTTCCCTTCACATAAAACTGACATTTTGATTTCCACTTACGTAGCCATCGAGGGATATTGTGACATTTGTATGTCTATGTATCTATTCTCCAAGTGTTTTCCTTGAAGTGGCTTGCAAGTGCTTTTAGTATGCCCCCAATAAAACCATGGGTCACACCTTGCTGCAAGTGCATAGTTAGCTGTGCCTGTATGTAGAATGCTAATAATGCCAACAGGACATTTTAGAAACAATAAAGCAAAGAT
Organism: Sander vitreus; assembly: GCF_031162955.1. Classification (NCBI taxonomy): domain Eukaryota; kingdom Metazoa; phylum Chordata; class Actinopteri; order Perciformes; family Percidae; genus Sander; species Sander vitreus. Next base: position 8,369,006 of record NC_135864.1, read on the forward strand.
ATAAAAGCTTCTCTTTCCCCAAGTGTTACAGATGTCTGGTGAAAAAAAGGAACAACTACATTTAAAAATGTAATCCCAACAAACAAACTCAACAAAACATATTCAGTGTGAAACATCATCACCTATGCTGCAGAAAACAAACAGATGTGTCCTGTCCTATTTTCCTTCAAGTCACATTGTTGTATCTACAAGAGGATACCTTGGAAGATACACTACAGCCTTTGCAGACCCCTCACATTTGCAACCATCCATCTCCTGTAACTGGCAACTGTCTATAAATCTTGACATGCAGTCTGGGAATCAATCGCAACTTGAGGTTGTTTATAACAGTGCTGGGTCTTTGCGCACTGACTGATGGGGAAAATATGGCAGCCCTATCCGGATAACATCTCCAGCATCCCTAAATGGTTCACAGTATGGAGAGAAAGGCCAAATTGACGGGTGCATGTTATGTTTTGATAATTATAGGGTGCTGCAGCAGTGGTCTTTCGGAGAACCGGCTGTTGTTCCTGGGAATGTAAGGTCCTCGACTTTAGTGTAGTATTAATCATAGGTCAGGAAATCATTTACAAAGCAGCCCGGCAGAGGAGAGCTCTATGTTAAATATACTGTAGGTTGAATCATTTGACAGATGTCTCCCATTTCAGCCTTCATCTCCTCATTACGTTGAACGTTTAACCACTCTACGTTACCACACCAAGATGAAAGGTTTTTACTCTGAACTCTATAATACACCATGCATTAAACATCCTGCCATAAATCAAATATGTAAGTGTACAGTGTACAACAATTTTACCAAACAGAAACCACAGGCAAAGTAGAATACTATACCTGAATGTACTAAAACTACTTGAAAGTTCAACATTTAGATTCTGTAGCATCAGGTGTAAATTGTATTGAGTCTGGAAAGTTGTCACCTCCCCTGCCTCAATTGTACTTTGTATGATGTCAATCTCAAATCGCTTAGCAAATGCCATCAGACTGAGACTTTATTCACGAGCTGGCACATCTGGGCCAGTGATGGTGTGTGAGCTACTTTCCTGTCATATCATATTTCCTACAATACACACACACACACACATACACACACATACAATATGGTGGCAGTGTTGAAGATATACCCAGGGTCCAGGACTGATGAGGTCTGACAAGCCTCTCACAGCTGACACTATTACTCACAGAGGTCCAACCCCGCCGACGGCCATAAGGGAAATGCATCCTTAATAGAAAGCAAGGCCAAAAGTCACAGAAGTCACGGATTCGTGTGTCATCCAGTTAATTGGCAGTGTGTTTTGCTAACCCTGGAGGAACCTTTTGTGGGTCTCTAATGATGAATTCAAACTAAGGGGAATGAAGCTCACTCTTTTTTTTTAGTCTTTGGCATGCTATTTCAATATTCTTGAGGGCAAAAATAAAAGTATTAAATAAAGTTCCATGGAATGAAATAAATGTTGTTGTTTTTATTTCTCTGAGTAAAACAAAAGATGCGTGAGCTCCAAGCCTGAACAGTCAAACGGAATGTATTAGGATGAAACCAAATTCTCCAATTCAGTAGTCGTGTCCTCAGTATGTAATCTAATGGAAAGGGGTTCGGTCATGTAAGTGAATCACTGAAATTAAAGTGGAAAGCTTCACATAATGGTAATTAAGGTGGAATTGTCAAAACTAAATGTGTACAAGCCACAGCAGCCATTTAGTCATAGCAGGAAAAGTGCAGGTGTAATTTTTCATTAAGATGTGCCAGTTCCAGGGCCCATGTTCTGTGCATGCTGGCTCTTTGACATGGCTTACTGGGAATAGAGGCATTAATGTTACTGATTACATCTGTGTTTTTCCTGATCATTAAAACTGTGTTCTGTGGGGGGGGGCTAAACAGCTATCCACATATTGTCGCGGTTGGGCAGAAAACTTGTATCTCCATATTCATCATTTTCATTTTTTTCATAAATCAATGCTATTGGTCACCCTTGACATCTGTCTGTGGGTTTACAAATATTTAAACAGTGACAAGGCGATTTCCTCTGACTTCTGAGGTAAATAAATACAAATCTTTTCAAGTTAGCCTTTTTTTCATTTCCTGAAAAACAATGGTTTTGGACATACACGGTTTTTGCCTAACAGAGTTTTAAAATTTTGAGCAATAAAGTTGTACTAATGTTGTTAAATGAAATACATTGTTTATATCGGCCTAAATTTAATGGCCTGCAAAAAAAGGACTGATTACTCTTTTGGAATTGGATACTGTCATGGCAGGTGACTGATGTTGTAACATGCATGCTCCATATGATCCTATGTGGTAAAGGTCACTCTCCCAGGGGGCTGTGGGTAATCATCCACTAGGAGTATTAGCTAAACACAAGGGCTCTCTGTCAGATGCCAGACCGAGATTGATGGTTTCTAATGCCACTTTATGTTTCTTTCTGAGGGTGACAAGGTACCACGTGTAAACAAGACTTTTCCATAGTGTTATTTTAGAGATGTGTGTAAGGGTATTTTAAGCTTCACTGCATGGATGACCTCTTGATTTCTATCCTGTAAACAGATCCAGTGTGAGGGAAAAGGACGTACTCAAGAAAAAAATAATATGCACAATATCATGGTATTTGTTTTACTTTTTTCAAGTGAATTTCTTAAACATATATTACACTGCATAAAAGAGATTAGCAGAACTAATCTTCGCTGTTATCTAAATTCTCTGAAGTGACAAAATGGCCTAAAGTTAAAATATTGGCATAAAAATTACAAGATAAAAAGATGGTACACTAAGTTAAATTAAGGAGGAACTGTTTCTAATTGCAGTATCTCCTTGTAAAAATTGTGATGTTGAAGCTAAAATGCTAAAATGTCTAGATGAATATTTAATATTCTCTGAAGACATTCTTTCTCTGACAGAAGGTTGGTTTCACAGGAAGGGTAAAATATACGCACAGGATTGTGTGAAAGGTTTTGGAGGTTGCTTTGCATTTCAAGAGTTGAGCATAACACCATGGATCAAGCGCCGGAGGCACAGGAGACTCTGACCATCAAATTATTTTCTTTGCTACATGCCTGGACTTGCCCCATTGCCTCATTTTTAGTCACACGCACAAATGGGCCGAGTCAAATGGTTTACGCATCCTGTTTTCTTTTTTCGACACTGTTTGAAATGAGGGTCACAGACCACATGTGAGGCACAACACTGGTCCCAGTCAGCAGTCCTCTAAATGTCCCATTCATGTCGAGGCACTGCTGGCCAGTTCTTAAAAATCTAGTCGACTGATGTGGTCACTGGGAAAGAAAAAAACACAACGGACGGGGTCATTTTACACTCCGGTAGCGAAGGTGTACACATTTAGGAAACCAGCCTTGGCTGATGACATGGGGCGTCTTCTTTCCTGCAGACTTTCCAGTCATCCAGCTTCTGGAAAATCTCTACACAACATCGCTTATAATTATACGAGGTACCAGTGAACACCCAACATCAGTGCTGATAGCATCAGCACAGCACTAATCTGAAGCAAATGTTTGTCTTCCTTGAAATCATTCGAGCACACTGCACAACTAGAAATTAGTGGCAGCCCTAAATATCCTGTTTTATTTAGTGAGACACACACCAAAGGCAAGCTCTGAATAAGTCAGCCTCTCTGTGTTTCCTCTCTCTCTGTTAACAATGTGGACAAGTATTTCAAATTAAGTCCTGAGTGAAGCTAAAATAAACTCTCCCATTGCATAACCTTGTAAACATAGACTGGCCGGTCTCCTTTTAAGGAAGAAAAAACAATAGTTGAACATACCACCATTTCTGAAACATAACGGTGGGCAACATGTACTTTGAAGGGAGAGCAATGACACCATTAGATGCCAAGTGTTTGTCTCTCCTGCCAATCTCTTAAACTAACTAAGCCTCTTTACATTTATAAACTCATAGTGCCACTCTTTTCAAGCTTGCTTACATTTTTCCCTGTTAAATGTATGTTTTGTGGTAGCATTTTCTTCCACAAATACCCAGTCTGGTCCAAAGGGGGTGCGCTTGACTTTGATCACCAGCTGTGTTTCTCTAAGCAGAACGTCAGGGGAGCTTGGTACATATCTTCAGCTGTGATTCCTTGAAGGCTGAGGAGTGTATGAGGTAAACCAATTTACCTCACACTCTTCATTATTCATATAATAGGCAAAATGGCGCACTTAATATCTTAATATCTAAATGTGTGTAGAAGTTTTGTTGTATTTACTACTGGTTTATCCTTTGCTTCTGTTACCCTACAAAAGGTAAGTCAAAGTTGTACTTATCTTTGGTAAATAAATAATGATACTGACCATATTTGACAGACTTGGTATTGATTTTGATGTAGTCTCGCTTTGCCAGACCTTCTTCCACAGGAGGGTCTTGCTAGTCCACACAGCATTCCGGGATGGGAGAAAAACCTGCTCTGGTTTATTCGCATTTCTTTACACCAATCACAATCGTCATGGGCGGCGCTAAGCTCCGCACGGAGCCTCTGCAAAATAGCCTCAGGAAGGAACTTGTTTTGGTGGAATGTGTATGTTCAAAAGTTGTTTTAGTCATGCGAGAGCAAACTCAGAATGGACAGATAGTCTAGGTAGCTGTCTCAAATTACCCTGCAGAGATCTGAGGAGCAGTTAACCATAGTCCTCATAAATGCACCGAAGTTTAAAATTCCAACACAAAGAAAGCGGAAGGAAACATACATCTGCGAAAAGACATGCATCCGGCGGAATTTCCTGCGGCACCGGAGCAATCCCAGAAGTGGAACGTCGAGGATATAGACTAATTGTGATGTAACCTATCCACATTAAACACAGATCATTATAAAATGCAGTGTTTCTGCAATCAGTTGCATCCATTTAGTCACAGCAGGGCGGCAGGCAAATGTAGCAGGTTAAACACGAATATATACTGTAATATTGACTTACACCTTCCAGTGGATTTTTCAGCGGTGTAGATAAAGGCAAAGATTGACTGGTGACGGTCAACTATTGCATGTGTAAATATGAGTCAATGTGGTTACCACTGTGCTTCAAATTGAGGCAAAACAAGGCTGCCTTGAAATGGGACAGGCCTTATCGAGCTGTTATGATGTCTTCGGTCTGGAAATGCAGACTTTGGAAGATCCAGTCCCTGAACTGGGACACAGCTATTGTTTAAGTGAACGCTCTTTCCATCAAATGCAACTGAGACTTCTGAGTATTCATGTCTGCAAACACCCCCTGATACTAGGTGCTGAAAATCCATCTTGTTCCAAATTGCTATATATATATATATATATATATATAATACAACATTAAGGCTGCACAATAAATACATTTAATTAAATGAATAGCTATATTGATTACTGCAATCTGAAAATCAAAAGATGCTATAACCTAGTTTTAACAGGGAAATATATGACAGTCAAATGGTATATGTCAAGCTGCTTGAATTAAATTGTTTAAATGCTGAAATAAAAATGAAATGGAAAACTGTGTCCACAGTTCACTGCAATTCATGTTGCAATTACTGAAACAGTTGCATCATGTTTTTGTCGGTAATGTGTTGCAGCTGTTATCCAGTAGAGAGGATACCCTCGGTCAATTACTGCTATCCTTTGTTGTAGGCGATCTTCTACTTTCCAATTAAGACTTTGTCACAACCTTTAGAGAGATTTGCTATCAGGATTTCAATATATGTTGTAGAAGAATAACCTTTGATGTCCGAATGACAAAATTCACTCCTCAATACAAAAGGTTTGCTTTGGTTTTCCAGTTCTCTTTTTCTCTTTGGACTATCTGGCATTTAGTGAACTGCATGGATTTCATACTGTAACTGCTGCAGTTTTCCCAATAAAATGTCTTTGAAGTCTGACTCAGATAAGATCAAACATTCTAATATAAAACTGTTACAGAATTATTAAATGCCCAACGTATCAACAAAAAAAAGAATTCCTATCCCTCTTTGTCGGTAAAGGCATCAAAGGCTTCTGACTCCCCCAGGTATTTGCTTGAATAGGTTAAAGTAGCATGATAGGACTTGTGCATTAGTGATGTTCCACTGCTCTCTGACAAAAGTCACCAACAAGTAAACTTTTTACACACAGAAAGAGTTTCTTGGTAATGACAGTGTAATATTGAAATTAGTCAACAAGTTTGAAGAGCTTGAGGTTAATGAATGCCACAAAAATAAACTGGCAATCTGTTCAGTAACGCTTTAGTGCTTTTATTTCTGTAGCAACACAACATTTTCTGTGTACTGAGCCACCCAGCAATCCATAGAAACATTCAAAAGGGTTTAACATTGTTATCAAGCTCTGGATAATGGCAGGGCAAATAAAAAAATGATTTTCCAGCAATAGAAATCTGTAATTCCTTTTTTTTTCCAGTGGCATAGTTGTTAAAAAGATTCTTAATAGTGATAAAAAAAGTTGTACTTTGGCATTGGCAGATCTTTTTAACAGAGTCTTAGCCTTCTGTTATTTATATTGACCGTTCAAAGAACAAGTACTGACTTCACTTTACATCTAACTATGATTTTTGCTCAGCTTGCACACTGTACATGCAAAGCAGTACATGAAGTTGACGGGGCGTAGAGGCTGTTTTCATCTGAAAGCAGTGTGCCAAGTAACTGCAGCTTAAATGAGGCTGTTTTTATTGGCTCCTTAGTGCTTGGCTCAGGGAGAGTTTAGCTTGAGCAGGCATAGCCCGCAGTGTCTTAAATAGCTTGTGAGGTCCTGACTTTGCTTTCAACTTCACTAGTGAGTGAGTCGCTTTGTAATTATTTTAACCACGAAACAATTATTTACATTCCATTTAATTGATAAAAGCTTCACCTCCACATGTGTTAGGGTTTTTTACAACATTGCATGATGCACAAGGTGTTACTAGCTCATACCACTGAACCCTCGTAAAAGCTCTACTGAATATTACTGTGGCAAATGTGATGAGACTTTTCATTTAAGACCCAGGCTCAGCTACCATTTACAACGCAATGTGTCCGTGGTAGGAGCCTGTATTAAACGAGAAAATAACTTCACAGTAGTGTACTGTAAGTCAGATGCTGTTGCTTTATGTTTAAAATATGTGAGCGGAGCATTTACCATGCAGCGCTTTGAACCCACAACACTTACGGTACATAAAGAACCTATATAAAACCCCCTTAGGCAATTCTAATGTGATATTGCCCAAAGGCAAAGAACATCAAACCTTTTGACCTTGTCAATGCATGACACTTTGGTCTGAATGATTATCTAAGATTAATGATGTCTCTGTAGTTTGTGGATATCTCAGTCCTAGTCCACGCGTACAGGGGTCTCTTTTTAAACAGTGTTTTTCCCTCATTTATTTTCAAAAAATATTACATTACATTATTGGGGGTGGCAGTAGCTCAGTCAGTAGGGAGTTGGGTTGGGAAGTCCCCATACGGACCAGCGTATGTATGTAAGTACAAGCAAGTGTAAGTATGGTGGTGGACTAGTAGCTGGAGAGGTGCCAGCACTGCCAAGGTGCTCTTGAACAAGGCACCAAACCCCCAACAGCTCGGGGCGCCTTTCCATGGGCAGCTCCCTCACTCTGACTCTCTCCATTAGTGCATGTAGGAGTACTGAGCATGTGTGTAATTCAGGCCTGTATGTAATGTGTGTTGCAGGATCAATAAAGTATACGTTATTATTATTATTATTATTATTATTATTATTATTATTATTATTATTATTATCATTACATCCACACATGCACTGTTTAAAAAATTGAAGAGCTGTCAAAAGCATGCCAAACCAACAGGCTGTGATATAACCCTAACCCTTTAGTCATGTTGGCGAATCAGAAGCATGGAAAAAAGCTATTATACTGGAAGGCTACTGCAATAGTGCATTGATCACTCCGTAGCACATTCTGACGCCTCTGTTCCCTTAATATCGTCAAAGAGTAACTGTACATATATCACCCATTGGTTTGTGGACTGTCGTTTTGAAGTCAGGAGTTTGCATTTTGGCCGTCACCATCTTGGTATTTTGGAGCCAGAAGTGATCATATTTGGACAAAAGGGCAAGGCTGGGGAGGATGATGCGTCTAATAGTACACGTCCACTGTCAAGTATATTATAGTGTGTTACAAACCATTTGTTAAATAGTTCTATACTAGCCTGGTCCTACCAGACTCTCGTACATTTCATTTGTACAGAGAGTGAGGCCACTCTCCATTGACAAGTGTTAACTTCCTTGAAGGCGGGTACTCTGTTGAAGTTTAAAACTATTGGATCTGCCCAGAGCCACTCTGGATCTGCCATAACCAATCACTAATGTTTGCTCGTGACGTATGTCATGTGCATGTGCAACAAGAGGAGAGACCGACAAACTACCGGCTTAGCATCGCTAGCATTCGCCTTAGCCATCTCCTTCACCACTAACGGAGCGAGCTGGAAGATCAAACTTTTCCCGAACCCCGTGGGGAGGAGGGCCACAACATCATGACCACCAACAAAACTCAGCAAAGCTTGTTCTTGCTCGGGCTTTAACTTCTGGATATTCGGCAGCGTTGCCACAACGGACCGAATGGCTTTGCTCGCATCTTTCTCCGCCACCATTACGGAACTACAACTCAAACTAGCACACAGCCTCAATGTCATCGTTCTCAGCCACTCTCTCTGTTCGCTGATTGGACCGCCAAATATTTGGCCGGAGAAAACCCAAGAAAATACCGCAAACCCAGACGGTGTACTGAAGGAAAATGAAAATTGAGCGCAAGTATGTAGGAGGGCGGAGCCAGGCTAGTTCTATACTGCTTATAAATGCTAAATAGGGGGAGTTAACAAAGAAAACTGTACCTAAAACCACATATGCACATGCTTACTCTCTCTGTTTTGTATTTGGCAACACTACAGTGTTAGCAATCAGCCAATCCTGGATTAATCTTAATTGAGAGTTGTAAGTTATATGCATGTGTAAATCCAATTAAAAACATTGCAATTATTAATAAAGTCTAATTCTATGGCGACCTACTAGATTATTAGATTTTTTTATTTCCAACTACATCAGGGTGATGTTACACGTTGTTTGTGTGATTGTTTAACTATTTTGCATTGAAAAGGAAATCCTGTGTGTGGTAAGACTGATGATAGAGCAGAGTTGATATAAAAATGAACTCTGTGGTAGGAAGCATGCAGGCATTGGTGGTCTGCCACTGCTGGCACCGACTCAAAGTGTTTCCACTGGAGATGCCAAATGCAGGCTGTGCCAAGAGAGAGATGGATCAAGGCGACGGGCCTTGGTATTCCCATGTCTCTGATCACAGAAGGTAGACTCTGCAGGGGAACTTGGGAAAATCCGGAGGTGGGAACGGTTTCTGATTTGCTCTCTGAGCAGAGCTTCAACTCAAACCTCTGCGGTGCATTTCCATTTAGATCAAAGGGCCCAACCCCAATTCCAAGCATGCAAACACAGTGAAACATCTGCAGGAGAATCCATGATATTTCCCCTGAGGATTTTCCGAGTGCACATATTAAAACAAACTTCTCCATGTTGCCGGCCACACCCCTGACCACTGGGGCTCTGACCACTCCGTGTCCACATCTGTGCTGGTTTGAGAGGAAAAAAAACAAGAATGGTCTTCCTAATCGTGAGAAAATGAGCACAAACATTTTAAGTCTTTTGGATCTTTTTAGTTCACTCCATCTAAAATACAGTAGATAAATACTGCCACTCATTGACATATTTATAGCAATGATAGGATGGGAAAAGTATTTTCTTCCATTGAGCATTGCAAACACTTGTTTCTAATGCATATCAACTGCCATTTTTTTACGTACTTGAGGGATGATCTACGTTATGCTGCGATGTGTCAAACCAACTAATCTGCACACATAACATCTGCAATTATCTGATCCTTCAGACAGATTTCATTTCACATATATTCAGAAAAGGTTATATCACTAAATATGAGACTGAATCCTTTTTTTTCTTTTTCTTTTAAGATATTTTTTTTGGGGCATTTTAGGCCTTTATTCCCTCAGGACAGATGAAGACAGGTGCCGGTGAAATATGTGCGCCTGCGCTACCAACTGACTTAACCCGGCCACAGACTGAATCCTTTTTAATGGGCCTTTTTGCTCTGTATAACCCCCTTGAATACACTATTCATACTTACCTCACCCACTTGACAAGACAGAGGAGTCTATCTCATACATGTACTTTCAGAGGGTCTACACTCAACAACAAAAACACTTAATATGCTATTGTCAGACAATATATGTCTTGCCCTTGTGACAGTTGATTTCTAACTAACACAAGAATATTCTTTGTCTTTGATCAGATATGCATAGTTACAAACAAAATGGTAAAAAGCCCCTCTCTGGCTTTCTTGGAGATAGCGTTGCTATGGAAATAGGCATCCTGGCTGGCACACAGGAGAGCATAAGCAGTGTTACTGTATGCAAACATCTCCCTCAGGCAACACAGAAATGGGACTGAAAAGCTGCCTGTGGGCATGGTCGCTGAAAAATGGCATCATGAATGGCAGGATTTACGTGTGAATGCTTCATATGCTGACAGAAGTGAATAGGAAATGATTTCATCTCTCTCTCTCTCACTTACACGGAAATGGGTGCAAAAACATACATAGTGCCACTTACCTAAATCGCTTATTCAGAGCAACAAACATCTCTCCATCATTTAAAAAGAAATCTAGAGAATGCATATTCTGAAGGAAATGCAGAATGATTGCAGGAAGCTAAAGTGCATTGTTTGAAAAACTTCAGACAATATCAGAGTCAAACATTTGGATGCCTCTTTAGTCGATTTGAAACTTATAGCCTAAGATGTTTGTCCCATCACTCAGTTACATTGTGTTCGAGAGCAGAAATGAACATAAATTTTTAAGCAGAAATTGTGTGTGAAGGTAGTTTTTCAAAGTTGAAAAGTCAGAGAGGTAACGATAAGGAATGACATCACAAAGTACCTGTGATTACGGAAAACTGGCTGGAGTAATGTGAGAAAGTACAACATGTTGTCGTTAGACACGTTAATGTTGTTATGTGTGGTATGAATGAGTGAATAGATTGAAAGAGGGTTAAGTCATTAAAAAAAAGCCATAATGAACAAAAAAGCGTAGGTGTTACTGTTGCCAACAATCCCACCACTGAACTGATTTCACATTTTGTGTGTTTTACAGATTCCTTTTATGGATTTCACATTCTGGTCAAATCTGCATGGAAGCAAGTCAAATGAAATACAGCAACAGGGACACTTGAATGCCAGTTTGGCAGAGAGAAAATGTGCTTGGTGATTTTAAAAGACCGGGTTTACATCTTTGAGACTGCAGCTCTGGTCTGAGACACAACTGGTTGCCGAGCAACCACACTGCCAGCTCCTGGAACTGAAAGTCTCTTGAGCTAACCCTTCCTGCACAGCGGGTTTCACCAGGAAGCCTTCCAAACACAAGTCAGACATTTAATTTAAACAACTTGGTGTCAGTCTGGATTTTAAAACAATTAAGCAAGGGGAGAAGACACAAACAGAAACACACATTTAGCCAGTCATATGATTGCAGCGTATGGGTTCAACAGCAAATAAGCTTTATATTGTAGATCATCCATATTACCAGTCAGAGGAATGTATCTTTGACAGCAGATATTTATAGATTGTTTTAGGTGTGCCAGAGGGGAGTAGTTTGATGATGTTGGAGGCCCTGCCCGACATCAGCCTGGAAGATGTCCTTGACTGCCGGCAGTTGTGGCCCAATGATGCTTCTTAGACTAATGAAGCTCAATTCTTTCAGGAAGACTTCTAAACTTCATCCACCTCTCTCTCTTCCTAAAACTGATCAGCTGTTTAGAGGCGTTCACTTTTCAATTAAACCAACCAGAATTGGCCATGAATTTCACAAGCCAATCACAGCATGGCACCCCTGCTTTAATTCTGTTCTTGTCTCTGCTGCTGTCAGTTGTCATTTCAGGCAAAGCGTGCAACCCTCCTCCTCCACAGTCCTCCTCCGGCAGACCGCTCCCGTCGGCTCCTTCGGTCCAGTCTTTGGGCTCCTTCACCACCACCACTAGTGTCTAGACTCCATCAGGAGGATGTGCCTTGGCTTCTCTACCCCTTTAAAGTTATTTTATAACAATGGAGTCTAATCTCCAAAGAATCTGTACATTTCATATTATGCATATATACAAATAAACCTTTGCATATTTGCAACAAAGTCTCTCCTGATTGAATATGACTCGACTTCATAAAGTGGGTCCATGTTGTTGTTTGTTTCCCATTTACAGAGCCAGGACTGGCTCTGTAAATGGGAAACAAACAACAACACTATTCCATTCATGCTCGTGCACAGGACAGGGGAAAGGCCATGGATGTATGAAGAGAAAAGCAGTGGGAGCGAGAGGGTCGGTAAATCTGGCACATGCTAACTTTCTGAAGGAGCACTGACTGGAGGGGTGTATATGTTTGGGGGTTGAGTTCAAATATCAACAAACTTAATCCATGATTGCAGACTCCATCTTTCTTTTCTTTTCTCCATCTCCAAATGTCTGCTGCCTCATGGTCCTGTCCCACTACTGCATCATGTATATGTATTTTGACTTTTGAAATAACAGCACAGTGGAATGTATGTCTTTATAGCTTCCACGTTGTACCTTTGAGAAATGTCCTTTCTCAAGAGAAATGTTCTTACTAGAGCATCTAACAAACATTGTGTAGTTTCAATTAGCAATCCCTAAGAGGATGAATTATATGAGTGTCTGCAAAAACATGAAGAGCTCTGACAGAGTATCCACATCTATTTAATTAGTGGATGTTGTATTATCAATAGTATAATACATATTACATGTGCTATATACGATATTAATACACATCATTTGGGTCTAAAAAAGATTTTCACATAAACAGACATTCATAGTGCAAATGTATGTTTCCACTCAGGTGCGGACTTCAGTATTTGGATAGTTTCTGCTTCTGATATGATGTTTTACAATGAACTTTAAATGACTGTATACATTTTTGATTCCAGTTCCATGTCCTCTGAACAGCAATACATCTGCTGTATATATTTGTTTCAAACGACATTTTGTCAGCGATTGGTCACACAAAACAGTCTATTTTAAAGTTCTTACTATGACAGACAACTCCAAATTAAATTGGTCCCTGTCTCTGACTTGCAATTTTCCTTTAATTCATTAGTGCTTTTTTGTTTCATATGAGGCCATTGCTCAGAGATAATGACATCATGCTGCAAATTTAGTTTACAATATGAGGTTTTCTTTCTTCGGCACTTGGCTCTGACATTATACACTGTGCCTGTGGGTGAGTGTTGAGACCTGGAATATCTGTCCATTAAAATGCCTAGAGATATTTCAGGCCTCGTTAAAGATCTGCTGTCTGGAGTGGAGATGAATTCCACCCTCCTCTTCTTTGTGTTTTCCTCTTTCTCTCTTTGTAATCATGCTCTCTAAAAGGTTTGAGTATGAAAGTGGATTGATGGTTCGAAGGGTTTCAGGATGCTAAATAAATTCTCTCTGACTCCACAGAGTTAAGTAACAGAGTTTCCCCAGCTTGTTTACGAATCTGTAGCCTCGTCTCCCTGCTTCTACTCTGTAAAAAGGAATCATATAGTCTAAGAAACGTCAAAAGTGTCATTAATGCTATGCTAATGCTATGCTAATGACACAGTTTGGCCTGAATGTGATCAGTGTCCACACAGGTTCACATAGTAAAGGTATGTGGTTAACGTATAGCCTTCAAAGTACAAATTCTTTTCCAACTAGTAGGAAAAGATGTATCTAAACTTTAACTGCCCTACATGAATATATTAAACTGGAAGAACAAGTGTCAATATATAAAGGTCTTATATAGAAAAATAAAAACTTTACTTTAAATATGTTATTTAAATAAGAGGAAAGGAAATAAAGGTGTGAGATAACTGAATAATAGCATGTTATAAATTATAGTGATACAAATAACAAATGGTAAATGACAGTGGGAGAAAGACTAAGATGAAGTTCCTCCATCTGTGTTGGTGGCTGGAGTCGCACTGGGAAAGCACCTGTGTGAGACAGAGCCCATTATAGAGCCGTTACAAGGCCATTTCCACAGAGGGAGGACCACGAGTGGCCAATTAGATAATTAGAGCATCCCTTTTCTCCATGTCTTCCCCTCTGCTTCTCCTTTTTTATCTCTAGCTCAGAAAAGAAATTGTACAGATGGAAAATGAAATCTGTAACCGTAGGCCCAGCTGGATGCACAGGGAAAAAAACAGGGTTAAGGGTAGGAGGAGTATGTCATTTGTCTTTGTCAGCATGCCACAGGACATGTTTACTTTCTTAACCTAAGTCATTACTACTGCAGACTGTGAAGAATAATTATGTCTGGATGCATCTGGATTGTAGCATGCACTTAAAACTGGCCATTTGTGGAACTAAATAACACTTTTGACTTCATTTCAAGCACAGACTTATTCTTATCTATTTTAGTTTTTGTTGTGATTTAGAAATACTACATATTTAACTTATGTTGTGTCACAGTATGTTTACAGTTTGTTTAGATTCAATGCCAAAGGAGGAAATAGTACAACCTGGGTGTGGTGGTCAGAGTGGTGGTTGGACAGCATTTTATTTCAACTCTGGGACTTATTGTCCTATCTCTCCATAAACGTCAATGTTGGTTTCTTTCAAAAATGAAGGTAGTAGTTTGCAATTTGCCATAAATCCATTACCTATATTCAACATGTGCAGAGCCATAGGGAGCTGAAGCCTATCCCAGCCCTATCCCAGGGCAAAAGGCAAGGTTCATCCAGGACAGGTCACCGTAACTGTATCTTGGACTGTGGCCCAGAAATAGTCCCACCATAAAACGACAATATGTCATTTTTACCCAGTTACACGGATTAAACGAACAAGATATGTCTTAATTAGTGAGGAATATACTATGTCTCCGTTGAAATTAAATTGCATCCACATAAAACTTTTTATGAGATCTGGACAATTTAAATTGATGGGTGTGTAAAGCTCTCTTTAGCTCTGTGTTTTGTCTCTACCAACTCCTTAGGAAAACATCTGGCTCTTTAGCTGCTAAATGCTTCACTATCTTCACCAGCTAAATTAGCTGAAACTCACTTTAAAGCTCTTTATACCATGGTCTGGGTGTTATAGGACACCTACTGAAGGAGTTCCAGTGAAACTGTTTACTGTTCTAAATTAATGCGCTACATTAAAACAAAAAGGAAATGTGAATCTGTCATTTCCAACACTGTTGTGCTTCAGTGCCTCGTCCTCTGAACACCACAGGATGGCGCTACACACAAGCTGCAAGAACTAAGTTACACTGCCCCTCTGAACTGACTTTGTTCCACAGCGAATAACGCTATCTCACATCCCGTTCGCTGTTCAGGTCGCTACTTCAGGCTGCGGCCGACAGTAACGTTACACATCGCGGATAAAATTGTTCATAAAAGTCATTGTATTGTTTTGGGGACAATGACATGGCTGGAAGCTTGTCTTGATGTTAAACATACTGTCACATAATTTTTTACTGATTTCCAACTAGACACAATGTTATTGACTTTGAATCTTGCTAGCATAGCGTTAGCTTTCTGGGTCGTAGCTGAGCTGAAGGGTTCTACGAGCTGAGCGGACTATAAATATCTCCGGTTGCTAAGGGTGGCAAGTCGTATCTAAGGTCCGTTCTATTCCCTGGAGCAGTGACCAACGTTTGCATTGCATAAGAACCTTATGGCATCGAAATGATTGTTCCAGGTATTAGTCAAACCCTCAGGCGCAACCAGGGAAACAGAGTTATTGTTTGGAAAAACTTATGATTTCGATTGTAAAACATATTAAAATATGAATTCATGTTTAAAAAGAAAAAAATTTGCCAAGTGACCATGGTATAAGCGGGTTAATGCCCTTCCAGGTGTCCATTGCTTCGGACGGTTCACGTCTCGCCGTCGTCCATTAATACCTGACAATGGACATCTCATCGGGCATTAACCCTTACTTAAAGCTGAGGGGAGCAGCATATTCAGGTGATAATTCCCTGTAGGTTTATCCCTATGAGCGATCCCTTTGACATTGTCAAATTGTTCTCACTTTTTCATTTGATACATTTTAAGAATAAAAATATTGATTATAGCCACTTTGAGGTAATACAATGCAGCATTAATTACATTCTAAAGAATGGTTGTAGATATAGTGCATGTTAAAGCTGACAACCAAACTTCATAATTCAAACTAATTAGGTATTATTATTGTTGAAAACAATGAACAGAGAGAGATGTTATGCTGCCAAAGCAATGATGCTCACTGAAACAGACCAATTAAAACTCACACCGACACTGAGCACACTAGCATCCCTGTGAGTTGTGAGAGGCGGTGTATCAAAGAATAATAGAAGATGAGACTTGTTTTCCCTCGTCTTCCCTTCCCTTTTAAGCCCTGTGACACCCAGTGATAAATAATATAACTCAAATGCAGCCTGAGGCGGCAAAGAACACAGCAGCTACCCAAAAATCAAGGCCTCAGATCAAAGGATAAGCTGTGGAAATCTATGCACAGAGCAAAGTAATGACCGTGTGCATGTGCAGGTGTGTGATTATCTCAGAACTGTATAAGTGAGGGAG
Organism: Sander vitreus; assembly: GCF_031162955.1. NCBI lineage: Eukaryota > Metazoa > Chordata > Actinopteri > Perciformes > Percidae > Sander > Sander vitreus. Next base: position 8,385,581 of record NC_135864.1, read on the forward strand.
AGAGAGAGAGAGAGAGAGAGAGAGAGAGAGAGAGACAGATATAATTAAAATGGTAGTGTTACAAGGCTAAAGCTAACCTGGGCTCATATAACAAAGAAACGCAGCTACTAAAGGCTAACCCAGTTCATAACATTAAATATATTGTCTCCTCCCTGCGTGTTTGCATTTAAATGAGACCTGAACTGGCCTGGATGAGTGTATATCGTTACTACTTCTAGAGGGGTTGTGCTGCGTTAACTAACTTAGGTTTCCACTTAAGTGGGAGGGTTTCTTTACTTTATGGGTTCCAAGCCTTCAGTTGGCTTGCCAAGTCTGCACTAGGTCATCCATGTGCTAAACAGACAAATAGGATGACATAACAAATGTAGAAGGCTATCATCTGGTGGGAGGTTTTTCAGCTGGTGACTGGTTGCGAACGTCAGCTGGAAGTCTGCTGTGTGTTGTCAAACCACAGATGGACCTGAACACAAAGCCAACTAGAAGGGTACTTTGCGAAAGTGAGAAATAAGTTGTGTATCTGATTTGGATCTGCTATACAAATTTCAATAGGTTCTCTCTTGGACCATACTACATCCTTCCACCAAGTTTCAGGGAAATTGGGCCAGTAGTTTTTTTCCGTAATCCTGCTGTCAAACAGACAAACAAACAGAACTTAAACCCTAACCCCCTTGGCAGAGATAATACATGATCATTAACTTGAGCCTGGAACTAGTCTACTATAGAATCAAAAAAACAAGATTTTTTTTTTTCTGTAGAGGCACTTGTGGATTGTGCCTGGAATAATGCACTAAATTCCTCTGGAACATTCCTTTTGTAGTATCTGCTTCAAAAGAAATTTTTCAAAGAATAGGTGGGTGTCACAAACTCCATGAAATGATGATTCAGAGCAGCGTGCATCGCTGATATCAAATGCAACATCAGTCCCTCTTTCAAGAACTGGTTAGATTGAATGTCGATCAGGACGCTTCATGTCTTCAAATGCAGTCTCCAGTGCAGTACAAATTGCTCTAAACCACTGACCTAAGCTCCTGAAAGTGCAAAATATGAGTTTTGTTCAAATCAAATCAAAATTATGAAACAGTTAAGAAATCTCAGAGAGGTGATTGAGACCAAAGCTTCAGTTCTGTTGTTGCTGCATGTCAGCACTTTCATTTATAAAGATGTGAATAGGTTTCTGCTCTATTATTATCAAGACAATATTTACGTGCATGGCTGAGCTCTGCGAATACATTCATTGAAATCGCGAGGAGTACAGTAAACATAATTTGTCAAAGAGATGTAGATTTATTCACTAACAAGTTGTTCAAAGGTAATATCAAGTTGTAGGCACTGGATTTTGCAACAGCAATGCCCTGCCTGGACAGTTTACTAAAATATACTAAAGATAGTTGTTAGACTGACTGGAATGATACTGTGTTGCGGTGCAATATATATTTTAGTAAAATCACAATGCAGTATAATTAGCTGTTACATGAGACAAACACATGGAGCGGGATGGGTCTGAAGGTATTTGCAGGTTTTTAAAAATTGAAATTTGGCTTCTAGACTGCTTTATGTATTTAGAATTAGTAAGTATTATTGTGAAATATGTGTGATGTTGTGTTGGTTTCATTACATGCTACCAGCTGATGAGCCCCATGTAAGGCTATACCCAATATTTTTTTTATTCATTCGCCTTCTACATTGTAAATAGAAAAAAATCACTTAAAACTGTCACGACTATAGTCTTAACATCTCCAAATCATCTTGTTTTCAGTTAATCATTCAGTGTCATTTGGCAGGGGTTGACTTGTTTGGAATAATAAACAAGGAGCTCTGCAAAATTATCTTTGTGACCAATTACAAAACAATTCCAATAGGTTTCTTTGTCAGCTGATTGATTGAGAAAAAAGTCAAATTTATAGATTCAAAGGCAATCTTTTGGCTGCATTTACTCTTTGCAGTCTACAATTATTGTAATCTCCAAGTGTAATAAATATACAGGAATTTAACTTGGCAGCATATAGTGCTAAAACAAATTTAGGCTATAAACATAACCTTACTTTTACTCAGTGTCCCAAATGGTCAGTAGAAAAATAAAAAAATAAATGGAAATGGGACCACTTTGTTTGGTGGGGTGCATACATGAAAATGAACAGTAATATTTGAGCATGGAAGTTTATTCTTGACCTGTTGGAACAAAATAAATTCAAGGATGTAGTGTTGCAATTAGTGCTGCCACTAACGACTAAGTTTCTAACGATTAATCTTTCAACTCATTTTTTGATTAGTTGACTAATCTTAAAAATCAAGTGTTTGTTATTTCGTCCATTTTATTTTGAACTCAACTGAAGGGCCAAAACATAAAATGTCACTTGTGCCATAAACAATATAAATAATGTAAATGTTACCAAATAAAAAAATGACTAAATAATAATAAATGATAATGTATAAAAAAAAGTAATTTAAAAAAAATTATAAATAATTATCGATTTTCAAATATTGCACCTGTCAATACAGAGCGAAATATTCTGTAGCCTATTTTGCCGTCAATACTGCCAACGTTGTCTTTGCTGTAATCAAATCAGTATATATTTATGTTTAACATGAAGTATACTACTGCTTGAGTGTAGTAAATCAAGAAACATACATGTGTACAGACAAGGCTAGCAGCAGCAGCGCCGCATCAGACACGTTTCTGGTGTGTAAAGACATAGAAAACGCCACGCAGCAGCCGCGCAGCTGACACACAACAGAAACACCACGCTCACTTGCATGCATGGCGGGGTTTAAAATATTACTGCCAAAGTTTAAGTAGCCTGTTTAATATCCAAATACAGTCATTGTACTTGTCAAGAGTTAATAAACAGTACAGACTTGCTCGCCGTTTCATTAATAATCATATACTATATATATATACTATACCGTTCAGAGGCGGAGTCAGGACTTTTCCCGGTGGGCCGGTAGTGTTTCAAGGCTGCGAGGGCCGGTCTGATAATAGTTATACGTTGCAAGTTCTTAGCAACACCATCCGGCGGCCTGGTGTGCTGCGGCCATGTTGCTGCCCGCTGGTCAAACTGTGCAGCCTCTGCTCAACACCATTTTTCAAATCAAAGCAGTGAAGGTGGGGTGGAGGGGGAAGGAAGAGGAGAGCAGATTAACCAGCAGCCGTTTGAGACAGGAGACCAAAAATAAATAGGCAGTCAATAGTAAAACAACGACGTTGACTAAAAAAATTGCCGTTGACTTATTTTAATGGTCAATTACGTCGACTAAGTCGACTAATCGTGGCAGCACTAGTTGCAATAGGGAACATTACATAAGTGAAACGGCAAAGACCCTGGGCTTAAAGGACAATTCCGGCACAAAATGAACCTAGGGGTTAATAACATATTTGTACCGAGTCAAACGTTCTCTGGAACATGTTTTCATGCTAATCGAATGCATCTCTAGCTTTAAACAAGCTACCGCAAACCGGTGATTAGCTGCTAACGCTAGCCTTTGGGGCACTTGATAAATCACTATTTTATACCACTAACAAGGCTCAAAATAGTACCACACTTACGGTAGCGTAATGAGGGTGTCTACATGCAAATCGAAGCATTGAGAACTTTGTAAGTGTACAGACAGTTTATTAAAAAGATAAACTATAAAGACAGTTGCGTTCGTGTTTATATTCGGGTGCCATCTTAGAAAACAGTCATGAGCAGTCGAATCACGAACGCTGTGTTTGAGCTATGTTACTGGTTACTGGTTGCACGGCGTTTGTGGTTCGACGAAGCTAGAGATGCATTCGATTAGCATGAAAACACGTCCCAGAGAACGTTCGACTCGGTACAAATATGTTATTAACCCCTAGGTTCATTTTGCGCCGGAATTGTCCTTTAAGACTGAAGAACTCTGGAAGCAGACAGCTACGGGCTCCTCAAATTCAAGATAGCATTCAAGGTTCTTGTGATCACTTATAGAGCTCTGCAGGGTCAGGCCCCTGTCTACATTAGAGATAAGAGATCTTAGCCCCCTGTGTCTCAAAGGTCTTCTATTTAGGGTTTGTTGGTTGTTAATCACTCCAGACTGAAGACATGAGGCAGTGCTTTTGAAGTTTTGGCTCCTTAACTTTGGAAATCTCTGCCTATGGACTTGAGATGTTGTGGACAAATGATGATGAAGGCGACTCCAATGCGACAAACCATCATTGAACAGAGACTGATTGCAATCTATCCCCCATATATAGCCACTTGTTATCACAGGACAAGTTTCATACGTAGGCCAAATGATGTTACTTGAGCCAACTTCACTTGTTGAATTTAGACAGGACAGGTCCGAGGTCTAGGTCAGCTACAGAACATGACAAACTCATGTCTTATTTAAAGAGTAACACCCTGATGACCTCTAACTCACCCGGTAGAGCGTGTAGCATCCCATGTAGGCTCAGTCTTTGGCAGCAGCCCGGGTTCGAATCTGACCAGCGGGCCCTTTGCTGCGTGCACTCTCTCCCTCCCCCATTTCCTGTCACTCGATTGAAGAAAACACCCTAAAAATAATTTTAAAAAAAAAGATTAACCCCCTGAAAAGCTTGTCTTTGCTGACCTCCAAGGGGATAATGTTTCACGGTGCTGCAGTTACGAAGATGTGGACTCCTGGTCCCAGTGACATCACTGTTGGGTGTGGTTACAGGTGAAAGAGAGCACCTTTCTAAACAATCACACCTATCAGTGATCCAGGGTGTGGTCAGAGGTGAAACAGGCATGAAACCTTTAACCAGAGAGGGCAGCGAAACACTGCTTCTCAGCCTGATATCAAACTGCTCTTTCAGGACACTTTAGCAGGGTAACTCTGGGTTTGAACCCTGTTCTGGTCTGACAACATTATACTGAGATTTCCTCCCTGAGCTATAGCTTCATGTCCATTACTGCAAGTGCCATCATTTACATCTAATTAAATGCACCATTATCAAATTAGTCTAACAGTAGGCTATGCACTGTATAGGGCTAATAGAGATTAGCCTCATACATATCGTTTCTGATGTTGTTATATGTATTTATTATTGCATTGCCACATTTTAAAGAGAGTTGTAAGGACCTCAGGAAGAATGCACTGCAGGAGCTAATGAGGATCCTAAATAAACAAACAAACAATAATGATGTAAACTGACAATTCACTTTTCTTCCTGACAGCACTTTGACTTTTGGATGAGCTCAAAAAGCTGGATGTCTGGATTTAAACTAATGCAGTTATTTTGATTCTTGGTGTCGCACCAATTCTCCCAATGACAAGTACAACTGGTGTGAGCGACGGGAAAGAAATTAGAGGTTTGGTCCAATTCCTTTAAGAAGAGAGCATTACTGATGAAGAAGGGAACACTGCCACCTAGAGGAGAAATAAGTTAATACTTAGTTAGTACTTTTCTTGCAGCCATTTTGTTCCGAATAAATCCATCACTATCATGTCAAAAGCCACTAACTTGGCTTTTGTGTCGTGCTGTTGACAGAGCTGTAGGGTGTCTGCTGTTTTACACAGAATATGTTCCCCCTTTGATTGCCTCTGACATGTGTGTATGAGTGTTTCTGTGATGTGTGTGTTGTTTTGTTGCAGCGATTGACTTCCCATTAAAAGAAACGGGGTTAGGTGTTTCCTGTGTTCCAGGTCATTCCATGGTGGACTCTGTACATGGCTTAACAGGCTTCACCCGCCCTGCTCAGCTGACCTCTTTATCTCCCAGTGGGCCTCCACATGTGAAAGGTGCTGTGTGTGAGTTGAGTGCTGGGATGTGGTTAGATGTGGTGAACTGGGCTGTGGAAGCCTGAGGAGGCAGCTCACTGCAAAAAAATGTACATCTTAATTTTTTTTTTTGAGTAGCGTGAGCAGCATACCTGTCATTTACATACTGTAGATGGAATAGCACTCTTCAGGATGTTTCCAGCTGAGAGGGCCAAACAAGGGGGACTTTCTTATGAAGGTATTAAGGGACTGTGTGTATGTTCATATGTTCAGGATGAAGTGGTGGAGTAGAGACTCACTAGCTGTTTGTTTTTTTTCCTTTTTATGTGTGATACTATTCACAACCCTTGACCAGTGAAAATACTGATGGAACAATAATAGAAATCCAAGAAGACACAATGAACATATTACATATGCTGGGCATTTAATAGACCATGTAGATTAGGGAGTAGGAGCTAGGAAAATATAGAAAATATTTTTAAAGATAACAGGATAAATCAAAAGTATGACGTTTAGAAACAGAAAGGTGTTACAGGATTTTTAAGCTTTTTTTATGCAACACATTCTACAATTTTCATTTCGGTGTTTATTTTAACTATTAGCCTCTGCTTTCTGACAAGATAAACATTTGATTAACCTTAAATTCCGAGAATGACAACATTATTGGAAGCATTCAAAAATGGCAATATGAATACGTACAGTGCCACTGCATTGTGTCCCTGGAATAATAAAGTATGATTGAGAAGTGCAAGATATGAACCAGAGAGAAAAGGCAGAAGTTTCCATATATATAGTTACCTAAATCATTTTACCACATTATATAGCATGTTCACATTTGGAGGGTTGCAAATGAGATGCCTTTAAAAATAGCATTATTAGCAGTCATCAGTTCCTGCCAAGCTGCTGGAGACACATTGAAATGTGACCCTGGTGCTGCATGTACTTTTGAAATCCCAGTTGCATAGCAACGCATCTCCATCTGCAGTTAAGCTTCTCTCCACCAAAGAAACAACTGCCATTTGTGCTTTACAGACAGTTTTATACAATACAACTTTTCCAGAGAAAAACATAAGCACCATTCTTTTTGAGGAGTGTGAGCCTATTTTTCTACACTGTTAAAAAGATTGTGCCATTTTCACACATCTTTAGTCAGTTTAAAAAACACATATTATAAGTAATTACCACCGCAGATTCTATGCAGTCCATGGCAAATCTGTACTTTCAAAATAAGACACTGTAACTTACAAACTATCCAAATATCCCAAATGGAAAGTGATTATTTTTTACAGAAAATACCTCGCTATGAGACAGAAATGGGAGAAAAAGACATTTAAAATCACATAGTTGACTTAACATTCCTTATAGTGTAAAAGTAATTAATTATGCACTGCAAGTCGATAGCCAGCTCATTGCTTTATGCTCCACTTCCCAGCAGTTGAATAGGCTCTTGATTCTTGTTTAACTTCAGACCTCGTGAAATATTCATGAAACAGCCACCTAGGCAGGCAGAATTGCAGTTTATTATCTATGTGTGTTTTAATATCAACAGCATTCTACACATACACACACAAACAGCTCATGAATACAACAGGTACATGCTCTAATGAATTGTGTCATGCATGTTTGTGAGAAAGTACAAGTTCATACGTACAAGAATGTGACCACAGATGGTGCACAAAAAGACATATGCATACATTTTTATACACCATATAAAGACAGTAACAGCTGCACGCCAACTGCAATCCCCCAAATTTCAAAAGGTTTTGGCAAGTCTCAAGACAGTTTGCATCATCCATTAGGCATCTCATAATGGTTCAATTGACAATGACATTTGTGGATTGGCGTTGCTGTGCAAGCTTGTACCTTCATTTAAAGTACATCTGTGTGTATCTCCTCTACGTGACACACACATAACACAGAGTAAAGAAGCACTGAGTTTTTGAGCTGTTGATCGACAGCCGTATCAAAATATTATTGTTGTCAGAAGTCCAAAGTTAAGTTATTTGTTACAGGAAAATCACCGGTTTGTCCAAGCATCCAGAAGCAAGGCAAGTGTTTGCAATGGGCACACTGAATGATATAACCAAAACATGACCAAAGACAATTTCAAGGCTCTTTGTCATGTGCACAACAATGCCAGAAGTAGTCGTTAGCAATTTATTTCATCCAAATGAAAACAAAACAATTTAACTCAAGCTGGCCGATACAATTCTGTGAGGGATATAAAATGTGCTGCAATAACATGCAAATTATGGTGAATTTAAAGTATTCTGAGATAGACAGCTGCTGATTCAAGAGTGCAATAGTTTTTATTAACAGATTTCCTTCAACACTGTGCCCCTAAAATGGCTAGATATACAGTATTAGCTTTGCAACAGGTACGATTAATTACATTATTATTTCAGTAATGATTCTACGCAATATTGACTGAGGGTAAAATAATCCAATTGCACAAAACAACATGTCAGTAGCTGTACATGATTATTGAGGTACATTTAGGTCAGTATATATTATATTCATATGACCATAGTATCTTGTAGTTGTGGCTAAAAAAGTTGAAGAGTTGTTGCAGAAGAATGAAAGTATGATTCCACGTGTACAATACTGCACTCAGCAATCAGCATACATGCACAGACAGACAAAATGCAGACACACCTCTGTTTGTACATGCACTAGGTAGAGTTGTCCAAACACATTCTGAGGATCCCCTTTGTCTTCCTCCTGTGTGTAACACCTGCGAGCACGGTGCATTTATCTTGACACACCTTGACACTTTCCCCCCCAGTGCTCATCAGTTTTCTGGTGACGCCTGGATGATCATCTAGATCCTGGAAAACTGTACTTCTGTAGCTGCACTTTTTACATTTAAGCTGACAAACTGCAAGGCCCTGTGTTGCTCGCTCCATTGAGTCTATGTTCGAGTGTAGTCTTAGAGGTTTCACTGTGGGAAAAAACACAACCTTTAAAGATGTTTAAGAGCCTACAGTATGCCCTTTCTTGTACTTAATCAAAGAAGATGCCACTGCCTTGATCTTCCAGCAAAACAAAATGAACAGTGAGATTTCTTGGTGAGGGTTGGTGTGGGGGCACATGAGCAACTAAAAGTTTCACAGTCCAAACTGGTGCACAAAGGAAAGCAGGGCAAACAGCAACGCACTGTCATGGCAAGGGGAGAGTGTATAGGACGTACAATAGACGTTAGGGTAAAAATTAGGGCTGTCAAAATAACGCGTTAATTTCGATTAATTAATCTGAGAATAAATAACGTGTTAAAAAAATTAACGCAGATTAATCCATTCCGTATTGACGTTTGCATACAGACGAAAATCTGGTGCCACTGATATGTCTGCGCTTCTCTCTGATGCTCTGAAACAGACGTTACAGGAAACACAAACCCCGCTGCATGTGACGCTAGTTAACACTATACTCGACAGCAGCTAACGTTAGCCTACCGCTAGCTAGTAGCTGGATTAAACACGGTTAAAATGCTGACAGCTAACGCTAAACGGTGTAAAGTTTGACTGTGTTTTACTGTAGAGGATTCAACACCGGGATGTAACAATCTGCAGCTGCCGTCGGAGAAACGACACAGACGGTGCGTTCAATGAAACTGGTAAACTACAGCCTCGTGGTGCATTTGAAGTTATTGTAAATGTCCTTTTCCTATCTGGTTGTTGTTTTTGTCGTTCAACAGCAATTTACTAGTGAAATAAGTTATTGTTATACATTATTATTAAATCACTTAATTTTGACCATATGGCCTTAGCAATAAACAAGCCGTTCTTTAATGTCACCGACTGTTGTTTAGTACCCTTTTTTTTCTTTTCTTTTTTTACTTTCTTAAAAAGTATCGGTTCAGGCACCGTTAATTATGTATGCAATTAATTTCGATTAATTAATCACAGAGTATGTAATTAATTAGATTAAATGTTTTAATCGATTGACAGCCCTAGTAAAAATGTCAAAGTATAAATTATCTATCAAGCACTGTTTACTCTCAGAAGACATGCCAAACATTGTGTTGTGTAGATCAGGTAAACTCAATAGACTAGAATCAGTTGGATAAAATAAATTTGAAGCAATATGAACATCTGTCTGTCCTTAGCTGCAGATACAACTTTAATACAAAGAAACCAGTATTTAGTCCACTATTGCAAAATGAGTGGATAGATATAGTTACTTAATTTATGCATGTGTTTGTGCTTTGTTGTTTTCTCAGAATTGACATGTACTCTTCAAATGTATCCCAACCTTTGACCACCTATTGTTCAACCCTTGGATGCAAGCACTAAGGTGAACTTAACAGACTGCTAATGTGAAAAGTTACATTAATATGGAATATATGTATTAATAGATTTGTCGTTCATCTTTTCGGTCATTGTGGTCATTTTCATCAGACGACATGGCAGGGAACTTGCTCTAATATGTCTCATTCTGTGTAGGGAGAATAACTCTGCAGATACTCAGGGGAACATGTTAGCTTTTATCCTGGGATACTGTAGGTCCTGGGGCAGGAGAGAGGACTGCAAGAGGGCACAAGTCGTTATTTTGTTCGCAACTTGGATTGAATTACATTATAATTGATTGGGTATGACCCAGCTTCAAGTGCACCATGTCCCTTGGAACCAATGCGAGAGAGCAGCTTTGGATGTTAACACACATTTTTGCTGAGTGTTGCCTTTTTTGAAGGAGGGCATGGCTGTACACTTGGCTGGAAAACATGGAGTCGGTCTATTTTTATCTGGGCCCACAGAAGGGCTTCTGGATGGTGAAACTGCAGAGCAAACAAGTTGTTGCAATTACGACAGCAAACCATGCAGAAAATCTTTTGACAATAATGCAAATTATAACTCCTTTGAATTTCTTTCAGCCAGATGGGACACCTTAAATGAACATGGAAGAGGTATGGAAGGTAGTATAATAAGGCCATAAGGCTCACATCTGGCAGTTAAATTCAACCTGGAAGATAATAGATGGAGTTGGGGTGACACATCAAGGACATTTTCCGAAATTTGAATGGACTACCATGTAGTGTAAAATAAAGGTCCAACAGTGTACTACTTGCTCTTTATATTTTACATTGACAGGACTGTGACCATGTGTGTGGATCAGTCACACTAAATAAGCCTATTTGTAATTCAGACTGAATACCCAAACATGGAGAAAAAGTCAACATTTTGAATACTTATTGTCATTCCCGTATATAAGTATGTACACCTTCATTCATGTCACATCACATATCCATCAATCTATCTATCTGTCTATCTATCTATCTATCTATCTGTCTATCTATCTATCTATCTATCTATCCATCTCATGAAACATATTATATTACTGGTTACATCACAGACATGTCTTTGTGTGGACAGCGGGCACAAGAATGATACACCAGTGCCCTCAAGTGGACAGTCAATAAAACAACTCCCTCCTTACATATACTTGGCACCTGTATGTTATCTCCAAAAATGAATGTCATAACAGGACAAAATACTTTAACACAATATGTTGGACTAAAGTAAATCCTTATATTTTAAGACTACAGTAAATATGTTACACTTTATCAAAGGTTTGCATATTGATAATGTTGATCTTTAGAATAGAATAGAATAGATTAGATCTTTATAGTCATTGTTTTCAACAACGAAACAGTTCAGCAGCTCCAAGAATAAAATAAAATAGCAAAATTTAAATAGTAAAATAAACAACAATGAGGTGAGGTGACACTACATATGGGGTATATTATTTGTGACCCTACATGCAAAAACATGTTGTAGGGGATAAAGATAATATCTTAAAAAATGCAATATAATGGTTCATATTCAAATGTAAAGTCCAATTGATCACTTATAAAGAGGTCCATTTCTGTTTGACTATCTAAATATATATTTAGGCCAACGCTTCAAGTTGATGGAACTTCATGCAAGAATATAAGCTTTACAACAAGGTGCCAAATAAGTTGAAAAATCAAAATGAGTCTGGATCTTTAGAAGACATCACAGCTTAGTACTCAAAAAGATTACACAAATTAGTTTAACATGTTATTTTAGTTTGTAGGTTGAGCTGTATAACAAAGGAAATAAATAAGTTATTATTACATTATCTGGAGATTAGGGAAAGTCTTTCCCATGGGTGTCCAACAAATTAGAGATCTCCATTGCTTGTATTCAATCTCCCATGATCGGTGAAGTATAAATGAATGAGTAAATAACTGAAGGGAATCGACATAGGCTATGTTAATAGAAATAGGCTTATACAATCATTTGTAGGCTGTCTGCATACGTTGTGCAACATACAATTTCCAATAATACTAGTTTTAAAAAATGCAAAAGTTGATTAATGTTGTGTGTGTGAGTTGTGATTTTTTGCGCCCGGTACATACATAGACAGTATATACGAATGGACCAACAGATCCCGTTGCTCTGGACGGAGACCAGTGAAGGATATTAGAAGCACTTTTCCAGTGATGGCTGAGCGTTACTGCGCAGCCTCCAACTGAGAGAGACGACGTAAATGTGACGTGAGCAACACGTCTGAAAGTTGTAAGTCTTCTGGTAGCTGTGCTAAGAGAAATCTCAATCATTCCGAATCTTGCAGAGACAGAGAGCGTAGGTATATGTAAGGAGATAACATAGGCACAGGCTAATTACTGCTAACTAAAATGCTAGTTAACATTAGTAATTACACTTAAACAGCTTATGTGAGACGAAACTGCCTGCGCGCTTCTCCTGTACTATACGGTAAGTCGCGTGGTTATGACACAATCGTTACCCTATTTTTACAAAAACGTCTGCTACGGAGCCATAACGTGAGCTACAAGGTAATGGAGCCTTTCATACATTGTCGTGTTTCTTTAGAAATAAAAAATGGACAAATAGAGTCTTTAAACGCTTCAGATGTAAAGTTATTCGCTGTCAAAGTGGCGCCAAAATGAATGGCAGTCAATGGAATGCTAACGGAAGGTGATGGCTTATTAGCATTGAAATGGCGCCATAGGAGGTTCGCGGTCCGAGGAGAAGCTTACCTCCTTGAGGGTACATACAAAGCCGGTCTACTTATTAGAAATTCTTTGGTACGTACAATATGCAACGCCTAGTTCCGGATACAAACCGTACTACGCATGAGCGAAATTGAATCCCGTGGCGGGGAATCAGGACAACAACAAACGTGTATGATATCGATGACATTCAAACGCAGCAGAGGACAGCTTTTAGTTACTTACATTATTTTTAATATCTGAAGTCGAAGATGGTTGAAGGTCCGGGCTGTACATTAAACGGAGAGAAAATCCGTTCTAAAGTCCAAAAAGGACAAAAACTGAAGGAGATCAAAGGCAGTTTGACAACATCCACCGTGAGTTAACGTTACGTTATGTCACAATTTGCGCTGGGGTTTGTTAAAGCTGGTTATTTAGATGGTCCCTGCTGCTGCATGCTGTTAATCATCTTGGGACTCTTTACAGAGAAACAACTCCGAGGGAAATGCCTTCCACAGGTTTAATGGTTGTCCGTACACTGGAGTTGAAACTCTGGGCAAGGAGCTCTTCATGTACTTCGGTCCAAGAGCGTTGAGGTAACGTTAAGTATAGCTAATGTGACTTTTAGCTAGCTCAGTCAATGCTCCCGGGTTTTGGGGTTAACGTTACGCCAAATCCGGTTTCAGATTATGTGACCTAATTGGGAATTTCACATTGCTACTAATCATACTTAGTTATTTTGATAACTGTTACTAAACGTGGTGCCTCCATCATTTTTAGGACTAACGTTAAGCTACATATGGTCACACATTTTGATAGCTGTGATTTCGGTGTAACGTTAACGTTAACCAAGATCTGTGTGACATTAGTGTTAATTTTGTATTATTTATTTTATTTGGCTCATTGCAGTTCTAAAATGTTTTAATCCTAGTTCAACCATGTAAAGCACTTACTTAGTTTTAAAAACTGCTGTATAAATACAGTTGTATTATTGATGTTATTAATATAGTGCCATAGAGGATGTATTAGGTAGTAACATAAAAAATGTTACCTTAATGCCAAATTTGTTTGTGTGTTTGTTTGCCTTTGTGTTGTTTGTTGTATGTTGACTATTGACTAATCAAGGATTTTACATCCCTGATTATTCTAAGATGGGGTGGCCAATATTGATATAATTCTCGATGTCATCTTAGATTGCAATATCAATATATAGATACAATTACATTTTCTATCAGGTCAATTGAGAAACTGTTTATGAAGAAAATAACTGAACATGATTTGTCTTTTTTTTGGCTAATCCAGTGAATCAGATATCCAACAAATATAGATACTTCTATAATTGATTTGCTTTGGACACAATAGTCTAATACAGCCAGAGATATTAAAGGCATAACGTTACTGTATCAACAATATTGTTTAATTTCTAACAGTTGACACCGTTTATATTGTCTCACAATATATATGTATATCTTCATATAACCCAACCCTAATTGTAACTGTAAGTCATAGTTATTTTAATCATCACATAAAATCAATCAGTCCTCTTTATAGGATATATAGCTGTATTGGTGTGAGTAAGCACTGGTAGATTAGTGCCTTGCGTGAGAGCACTTCACCAGTTTGTGTGGCTGTTAATAGACACACACACACACAAGCGACAGGTAGGTTGGGGCCATGTGACATTTCTATCGCACAATGGAGGCTACAACCACCGGGTCACCTTCATGTCCTTTTATCGCCAAGTCTTATATAAATTGAGACATTGCCGTCTGTCAGTGAAATTTGTCTTTTCTTTGCTTCTTTCTTGCATGCTCACGTTTTTTAGAGTCCACTTTGGTATGAATGGATCAATGCGTATAAACCCTGCTGAGAGGAAGGAGAGGACTGGCTCCGTACCAGTGCTGGAAATACACCTGACTAACGACATTGTGTGCTTCTTTGACAGCACTGTGGAAATAAGGTAATAGGCACACCAGCATAGCCTAGATAGATTGAGGTGACAGAAGTTCACCTTGGAGGTATGAGTCTCATTCAGTGAGTATGTCCTACATTAGGCTGTCTGAAGACAGTGGCTATTATTGCATGAAAAACACAGCCTCGGCATTTGTCCTGTTCATTGACTGTAAGGTCCTGGGGTACTATTCACTAGCCAGACAGACAGACAATTTATTTTTGCCGTCTGAAAATTTAACCTATGCTGTCCAATCTCATAACAAACACACTGAAACAGAATATATGAAAAACCAGTTTTGAGTTGTATAACCTCAAAAAATGCACCAGTTGACCTCGTGGCACACTTTCAGGAACAGCAGCCATATGTTTTCTAAATTCCTCCAGTACTCTAAAGCAATGTGCTTGCAGGTTGACAGAGGACTGTGAGCAAAGGGTGAGGGCCATGGAGAGTCTGGATGTGTGCTCCTCCAAGTTCGGCTTCTCCCGCTCTGAGGAGGCAGTGAGGAGCCAAAGTAGCAGGATGCTCTGTGACGTTCTCCTAGACCAGGCCGTTATGCCAGGAGTCGGCAACATTATTAAAAACGAAGCCCTGTTTGACTCGGGCCTCCACCCAGCCGTGAAGGTATGGACAAGATGATGGATTGTGTACAGCAGAGGAACAAAAAAGAAGACAATAAAAATGCGAGAGAACTCTCAGAAAAAAAAGTGTAAGCCCTTGTATTATTGAGTGATGCATTGAAATGAGAAGGGTGAAACAGGGAAATGACAAAGAAGCGCATTGCGACAGATGCACACAGACGTGCCTTCCACTGTGTGCAGTTTGGAATTGGAAATGTTTTTCATTTATTTCTATGAATGTATAGTCTTCATTGAGACTCAAATAGGGGTTACACCTTTTGATTTAGAACATGTTTATTTAAAAAAAAAAAAAAAAATCAAATATGTATTATTTCTGATCTGGAAATCATATCCTGTGAAATGGGAAAGAGACAATGCTTCACATTGCTCTTAGGGAATATTTTCATTATACAAAAAAGAAGGGTTTTTTGATTTTATTGATTGGCCTACCCGTTGCCAGTTTGAGATACTCTGCGCCATGAATGCTGCTATTACTATTACTACAACTATTACCAGGGGCTTTGCTCTGCTCCCCTTTTTAGAAAGTATAGTTGGGGTTTAAGAATATAACACACTCTTTTGGACTTTTGGCCCCTTCTTCTTTTGGGACCACTGGATCTTTATGAGCTTACCCTCCATTATCAAGCCCCTAGGTGTCCTGAAAGAGCTGCAAGTGGTCTGTGTTTGAGTGCTTCAGATCTTCTTTATTTTATCCTTTTTTACACTGTGTGAGCCAGAGTCAGCTCTTTGCTGCCCGGGCTTCAACTCTTGAAAATATATTGTATGTTGTTTTTCTTTGTTGCATCATTTTAAATCCAGTTTTTCATTCATGTCTGGTGTTTTTATTGTTTTATATGCTTGTATCATTGATTTGCTGACTGTGAAGTGCCTTTCGTCTCTGTTTTGAAATGAAGAGCTATACAAATAAGGTTTATTCACTCACTGCCTGTGAGCTGTAACTAACTGTGCAGCTTCATTCTTCTTTATTTAGGTTCAACAGCTGACAGACGAGCAGATCCACCACTTGGTGAAGATGACGCGTGATTTCACTCTTCTGTTTTACAAGGTTAGACGTTTTGTACGTACATCGCAAAAACATATGGATTTAAAATAGTTTTGGTGGCAATCGTAGCTCTGTATGTGCAGACACATTCACTTTAGGTATTTAGTTGATACCTCATTTAGACTGACTTGAAATAATGGATTAACTTAAAATCCTGTATTGCTGAGGAAGGAGAGAAAAGCCCAAAGCCCTACTGCCAGGAGAATAGATGAAACAAATGTTCCTGTCCATGCATAACAGACAAATTTCTCTTTATGCTCATCTTTTTATTCACTGGTCTACCCTCCTCAGTGTCGCAAATCTGGCTCTCCTCTCTACAAACATTACAAAGTCTACAAGCGTCCCCAGTGTGGCCAGTGCTTTCATGTCATCACAGCTTGTCGTCTTGGAGACAACGGCCGGGTGACTTACTTCTGCCAGAGCTGTCAGAAGGGAGATCCCAGCGGGGTTGACATCAGGTAGAAATCCTCATAGACCTTTGGCACTTTGAAAGAAAATGCATTGTCTTGCATTCTTGTTGCTCGAAAATATATGATACCAATAATGTTTCCAGTACCTGAAGTAAGACACCATGCCCCTTTTTCAGTAGTTTCAAGGGAAAGCATACTATATATTATAATTCTATATGAATAATAATAATTGTTTGGCTTACGTTACATTTAGTGTATTTACTTTTTAAAAATTAACTAGATGATGCTTAGTAAATTCTTGCCAATAAAATGTTCCAATATAGGATAAAACCTTTTTTGTAGGCTTTTGATTCTTCTTAATACACTTGGATGATTTTAATTGAATACCAAAGGGCAACACTGTAAGCTAGGTGTCATTTTTCCAAACCTAGTCTTTGCAGAAAGTTCTAAAGCCTTTTAGATAATATGTTCAAATTTAGAGAGGCCATCTTTGCAGGCAGATGGGCTTGGCAGGGAGTGGGAAGTGTTATGGGGTGGGGGGAAATGAGTGCGCATATAAGGCTGTGTTTGCCAGACAGGGCACAGGCTCAACACCTCCTGGGTTGTATTTGAGCAAAGCTTTGCGAGGGGTTAGAGCCTAAAGCCCTTACAACACATTACATAGCTGATAAAGCAATCTGTGAGGAAAGTTTCCCGAAAGCTGCTGCTACTTTCCTCCTCCATGGCTGTTGGCATTGCAGATTTGCCTTCTTGTCAAACATAGACGAGCTTCATGTCAGAGCACTAACATGTATGCTTGGAGCAATTATACGAAACACGTCGCCGTGTCGCATTTCTTCATTCTCAGCTTGAGCTGCAAATGTTTGTCTACTTAAAGTTGCCTCTTCTCTTTGCCTGTATTTTTACATAATTAGGTTCCAATAATAGCGGTTGAATATTTTATATTTGTTGCTCATTTTGCATTTGCAGTTCCTAAGGACTAAGTAATCAAGGGGACTGTATGTTTACATATGCACACATTACAAACCATTCTGGTAAACTGTAAGGTAATACAATGAAATAGTAATTTATGTCACATTTCCCTGTATGGAAGAGTAATTTCCCAAAAATCAAAATATACTCAGTTGGCAGTTTATTAGGTACACCTCGTTAAAGCTAATGCACTGTAATACAAAAGCCCTCCAGAAATCCTTCCATCATGAAGGTTATACTGTTCAGTTTTTGTTTAAACGTTTTAGAAAGTTGTTTCAACTGTATGGTCATTTTGGAGACTGTAGTTTGTAATATGTAGTCTACCATCATTGATATAAATGGGGTGGACAAAATATTAGAAAATGTAGAAATGATCCAAACATTTTGTCTGCCCTCATTGATGTGTCACGTATTTTAATAGTGTTCTAAAAGTGTGTGTGTCTGTGTAAACTCAAAGAAGTAACCTTATTTCTGCGTCAGTGCACACATTTTACTCATTAGTATGCCTGTTTAAGCAACAAAGGTTTGTAAGGATCACCATAGTCACTCTTGCGTTTCCTTTATCTAGTAAGCTCCCAGTCAGAAACAGTTTGATTGGCTGGGCCTACAATGAGAGAACCAATGACAACGTGGCTAAGAAGGAGGAAGAGGACTGGGCCTGTCAACTCTGCACGCTCATCAACCAGCCAGCAGCAAAAGCCTGTGATGCCTGCCTCACTCCAAGACCTGAGGGTGAGTGACATGTTCTGTTTAGGGTTTAATGGGGTGATAGAAGGTCCTTGTTAGCAAGAGTTAAAATAATAGTAGCTGTAGTTTAGTTGTTCAGCTGAATGCTCCCTGAATGATACTGTTTGCAATTGACCCCTAAGTACCTCTGAGTAAGGCACCAGACACCAAGCTGTCGAAGTAAAACTGCAGACAAGGGGTGTGTGTGTGTGTGTGTGTGTGTGTGTGTGTGTGTGTGTGTGTGTGTGTGTGTGTGTGTGTGTGTGTGTGTGTGTGTGTGTGTGTGTGTCCCATTTTTCTTTGACTTATCTTGAAATACAATATGGCAGCAGTAAACTAGTGTTTGAAAGAAATGTCCCCGGGTCTCTGTTGTAACCACCAAACCACAGTTGAATGGTTTATTTTGTTATATTTTAGAGTTTTTCTCCTTTTTTTAGGATTAGCATACTGCCAAATTTCTAATCAGTTTTTTGTTTTTTAATCACAGCTGATTGTACAGCTGTCTGAGAATCACTCAAGACTACACTTTGCCCAAGGTTCATCTAAGCGAGGCTAAATAGCGGACTATGATTTGTCAGGCGTTGACTCCTGCAGTTGGTTCAGATAATGTTGTCAATCTAAACAAATTACATTGCGTACATTATATTAGAAATTAATTGAGATTACTGTGTAGAGACCTACTAAAAGGGTATTTTCAATCCCCTCTGATTTGGTGTTTTAAAACAATAAAACATGACAACTTTTTAGGGGTATAAATACTTTGAGTTTTAATGGAGTTGTCCAGTAATATGAGTCTACTAGATCTAAATGTGCATACATGTACAAAGTTCCCTGATTTGCATTTGTACATTTCCACCTTCTACTATTGACCACTAAGCTGCTTCACTAAAACAGTTGGGGTTTAAGTGCCTTGCTCAATGGCACATTAATGGTTGTTGAGGGAGGCGAGAGTAATAGTTATTTACAGCTCTGTGTTAATGACTCTGATGTCAGGCATCGTAGTTCACCATTACTGAAAACATAAACTTATTTTCAGAGTTTTTTCATGCGGGGGCTTATTTCACAGAGTTTTGCATGAGGGCATCTTCAGCACAACATATTGTGCAGTATTTTATTTGAGGACACAGCGTGGCAGTCTGCTGCTTAATGGTAAATGCTATGGCAAGATAACCACTTAAAGCCAACAACAACCTGCATTTAATAAGAACAGCCAGTTCATCAGAATAAGCTCCAGCTGCCGAACATAAAATGAGTTTTATACTCTGGCTCCATCTCCACAGTCCACAAAGATGACGATAACACTGAGGCATCACCCTTCAACACTGATTTGATTAAATACCCCTGCACTGCCTTCAAGAAGCCACAAGAGGAGCTCAAAGTCAACTGGAGGAGTGCATTCGGCACTTCCACCCTTGTTTTCTCTGACTTGAGCAAGAAGCCAAAGCCTGTAAACTCCCCACTCTCCTCAGCCGGCAGTCATTTGAATTCCTTGGCGGCAGAGCGAGGTTTATATAAATACAGTGTCTGCCAAGGGACAACAAGCCCCAATTACGCCTCTGGTGGCTGGCAGAGGCAAAGTGCCGAGCTCTCCAATGGGGAATCACTGGCCTCCTACAGTCACCCGTCCAAGAAAATGAGAATTGATCACAGTCCCTTTCCCGGTAACAATGCTCAAAATGGAGCTCCCAACTCAGGGTGAGTGAATCTCTCGCTTGGCTATTCATGAATAAGTTTATAATATAATAAGTTTTTTGCAACCTCAGGGAGATAAGAGGGATAAAAAAAAAAAAAACATTTTTTATGCAACATGGTTAAAAAATAAGTTTGGATTGATGACTAGCCATAGTAGGATATTGCAAACCTTTATTTACCAACACATCACCACACACAGCTGAAGAGATGTTGTTTGCTCGCTAATGAGGTTTGACGTGACAGGTATACTTGTGTTTTGTTTTCAGTTTATTTCAAAAATAATAAGACTTTTTTTTTTTTCCCACTTCTGTCAGTATGCGCCATCTAGAAGCAACAAGCCACAGCTCCTCCATTTCTTCCAGTCCCAGTGTCCCTTGTTGTGCTTCCCATCGTCGTCCAGCTGTCCTCAGAGCCGTCCACAAGGAGGGGGAGAATAAGGGACGACAGTTCTACGCCTGCTCGCTTCCCAGAGAGACCAAGTGTAACTTCTTTGAGGTGAAAATGGAAAGCAACTCATCTCTACGGCATTGTGTGGCCTGGAAAATAAACAACTCTAATTTATTTGTTTTAAAGTGCCCATATTATGAAAAAAATCACTTTTTCTGGGATTTGGGGTGTTATTTTGTGTCTCTGGTGCTTCCACACGCATACAAACTTTGAAAAAAAATCCATCCATGCTGCTTTGAGTGAGATACGGGTTTCTGAATGTGTCCTGCCTTCAGTCTCCGGGTGAGCTGTTCAAAATCTGCACGGCTTTCTACGTAACTAGCCGAGACGAGGGGCCTAACCGTTAGCATGCTAGCGCTAGCATGCTAGCTCGTTCTCAATGGCAAAACACTGCTACAACACTAACGAATTCACCCTAATCTACAAAATAAATTGTATAGAACTACTTACATGTCCCTGTTCTGCAGGTATTCCACACAAAGTTGGAAGTGCGCCCTCGTTTAGAATGAGTCTCCCAGCTAATCCTGCCTTGTACAGGCCGAAGTTGCAGAAACGCCTAGCTAGCTCATGTAATCCTTACCTAGCTACTGCGCATGTGCGACTGACAACAAAGATGTTACAGAAGTTGCGAGGTCTCACTTGGTAGCTAAAACAGAGACCTGAACACAGGCCGAAGAGGCCTGTGTTCTGCAGCAATGTTGTTGTACTGCAGCAATGTGCAGTACAACAAAAATATGGTGTTTTTTTTTGAAAATTAAACCATGTAAACCTATTGTGATACAATCTCAAATTACAATTATGAACCTAAAAATGAGCATAATATGGCCAC
The DNA here is from genome assembly GCF_031162955.1 of Sander vitreus. Lineage (NCBI taxonomy): Eukaryota > Metazoa > Chordata > Actinopteri > Perciformes > Percidae > Sander > Sander vitreus. Next base: position 8,406,964 of record NC_135864.1, read on the forward strand.
TGTTGTATATTTAGTTGCAGCACTGCGTTGGCGATGTGTGGAGAAGGAACTTCTTTGACACTGTTCTTGATTATAAAAAGGTTTATTACATCAAAGATTCCAGCATCAATTTACAGACTCCATTGACATCTGGAGAGACGACCGACCCAATCTTCAAAATTTGTTGCTCTGCCTTTTCTTCATGTGAATTCAGTATATATCCTTTACATTGTAATAACATACGGCGTGATATGTGTAAGTATATGTTTGAAGTAGGGAACTGACCAATCGATGCCCCCTATCTGGCCCAACCCCAAAAACCGGACTCTTCTGTCTTGGCGGCCATCTGTTCATGTTAACAGCCTCCAGATGCCGTCAACACAAGTGGGGCAAAGTTCACGCATCTCCTCACACCAAATCCCAAGTCAAAGTGCAAATCGTCAGATACCACACCACTTTAACGTATCTCTAGTTTTAGCCCATCCACCCACATTGTAATATGTTGGCATCACATTTGAATGCTTGAAATAAAAGTTAACAACAAAGTTTATAAAGCCTTACTTTCTCTGTTGCAGTGGGCTGACTTGCATTTCCCTTCTTGTCACCATGGGAAACGCTGTTTAATGAGGACAGTTCTGAAACTGGGACCCAACAATGGCCGGAATTTCTACACCTGCAGCTTTCAAAAGGGTAAACAGTGTGACTTTTTCCAGTGGGCAGAGAATGGACCAGGGGTATCCATCCTCCCTGGTTGTTAGTGTGTTTTAGCAATGCATTACTTCTACATGAAACCCAGATGCCTATACTGTATGTTCATATACATTAATGGACATGGAAAGGGAACCGATAACTCATCAATCTAAAACATCGTGAAATTTGTAGATTTGTACTAAACATTTATTGGAGAATAACAAAATCAATTCTATGACCTTCAGAGCATGCTCAACCACGTTTGTACTAACATTTTACCTAATGTACTTAATCAAGTGTGTAATCCCATTTTGTTTGTATCATGTCCTATCAATGTCCATCTTTAAAGATGTATGTTCCACGTGTGCTTAATGAGGGACAGGTCAGATGTTTGTATTGTATGTTTTTTTTTTTTAGTGATTGCTGGAGGGTGACCTTACAGATGGTTTTTGTTGTTTTTATGTTTTGTCAATTGTTGGAGCATGTGTTGCAAGAACAATTTCCTTGTAAATGACAAGTTTATCTCATCTTAATTCAATTTTCACATTTGTTTGTACATTTTATTCATGAATTAAAACCAAAATCATCAGCATAAAAATGCAGGATGGAGAGTGTTAATTCATTTCATCATATAAGAGATGCACAAAATCATACACCATTTAAAAGCAGTCCACAGATTTCAGGAGTGGCGTGTCTGACTCCGAGTCTGACACCATGTAGTGGAACTGGGAGAAGCCAGGGGCTTTATTACAGGCCGCACCTTAGGAGATCAAAAGAGGAAAATAATTAAACAACATGTTTTACTCCTTTCTTAAGGCCAAATGTAATACTGCTATTAAAAATCAACATTCAAATATCACAAAATAACACCAAACAACGCCAAACAGGCTTTCATGCTCACTGTCCAAGTGCCATTGATCAGTCAATGTCAAATGGCCTAATTTCAATGTTACATTTTTTTTTGTTTATTACTGTAGCAAGGCTAGATACATTCATTATTTGTATATACATGATTTGTTCTGGTTAAGCATTTTGGTTAAAATAACCATTTAAAAAGAAGCTGTTGAGATTACAGCGAACGGTTTTATTTGTCATACAGATATTTTATCTGTTCAGGCCAAATTTATACTGGATTGTCTTGTAATTGTTTTGAATAATACTTTTTTCAGAACATTTATTAGGAAGTTTAACATGCTATCTGAATTATTTATAAAAATGAAAAGCAAATGCAATTAAAAAAGACTGCCCTTATCAATGTGATATGCACATACATCTGCTTGTCTCCATCTCTGTAGATGTGTGTGTGTGTGTGTGTATATCAGGTGTTTGTGTCTTAGTACATTTGGCAGTAGCTGAACAGTCTGTATTTGTCAACCTTAACACTCACCATAATGGCCACTTGTGTTAGCACAGATGATGGCTCCGAAGAACTCTGAGTAATGCCTCTTGATTCTGGAAATGGCCGTCTTGCAGGCTGCCGAGGGATCTGCCCCGGCCCTCATCAGCTCCACGGCCAAATAACTGTTGGCAGAATAACATGCAGTTCACATGAGGGAAAACTAACAAGTGCTGTCAGGGCCACAAACTAGGATGATGATGGGTATGTGCTTGCGCCTCGTGGATATGGCGTGGGATAAATCTGATGAAAACAAATCTGATGTCAAGAAACAGTGATTAAATATGATTTTATTTTTTTTTTTTTAAGTAATACTTGGAGCCTTACTCCGGAGAGTCGACTCGTCACACTACTTTTTAGGTGTTCCCAAGTGTGTAAAATCAGCAAATGGGGAGAAATTGTAGTAATTTACCATCACCGCAATGCAAATTGCTTGCTCTACACAGACACTATGAGTGCCATTGACTCCATTAGCCTAGGGTCAGATTTATAAAACAATGAGTAACATATTGCAATTTCCTATAATTGACTTTACAAAAGTTTGGGATTTTAAAGTGGAAAAGTTATAGTAACCTTATTCCCCAGTGAATACTTCTGACAGGAGATACTGTACCATGGTACCATGTTAGGTGTTATTTTCCACCAAAGATAGCAAGCTAATTAGTTTAAGTAAAATTCCCCTTTTTGGAGAGAGGTACTACAGTTGTTAAAGGGAAAAATCTGGATTTTTGGGACAGCAGATATAGGACCATAATACACGAGTGATGACTTTTTAAAATGGCCTATTGGCTGGTGATGATGTGTTGCTGCTTCATTTTGACAGTGAAGTCCCTAGGAAGGCTTGTAAACATACAAATGTGTCTGGCATGGAGAATTAATGATAAACACACTTCAGTTCACTAGTAGCAAGGTTTTTCTTGAAAAACAACCAACCCCAAATCATTACAGGAAGTGACTCAAAAAACTATGATTGAAATAGGCAGCCCCTTAGGTGTGGTTGTGTGTGTGACTAGGAATGTAAAGCTGAGTGCAACTTAAAAAAAAAACTAAAAAAACAGTTTGTGTACTCCACAAACTATTCTGGATAAATAAATCTTACAAACATAACCCTTCTGAGACTGCCGTATTCTCACGGCCTGGAAACAAACAGCAGCTTTAGTCTCTAAAAAAATCTTGCCTCTTCTGTGCAATGTAAAAATGACAGTTTTGGGGCAATGTAGTCATGCCTGCGCTCTCTATTGTTGCACTTGCAGCAAAAGGTTCACACCAGAAATTGGCTGTTAAAAAATGTGTCGCAGATGTCAATATTCTCTGAAACATAATTCTTCTGTCAAGGAAAAAGCCATGTAACAGTCCTACTATTCAAAGTACCACCAATAAACCCTGGTTATGGTGCACAAAGGAGTTGTGATCCAGTCAACATGTCTCATGGAATGAAATCCAACACTGTTAGAAACATTCTGACAGATGACTATCAATAATAGGAAAATGCTTGCATATACGTTTCGAACTGAGGAAGAAACCATAAAACCAGAAAACAATAGGTACCTCGGCAGAAAGCGCATCATGATGTCTCCATCTCCGGTAGCAGCAGCACCACCAGCTGAGCTATCTGCATAGGCCCCTGCTCCAACGATAGGAGAGTCCCCAACACGACTGCAGGACAGGAATAAGACAAGGGTTTAAACATTGGCTAAACAAGGCACAGGTGCTTTTGGGGAGTGTCCAAATCCACTTTTGCTAGTTTGACGGCGGAAAAAAAGGGTTTGTGCGCCGGGTAGGTAGCACATAGGTGTGTTTTGGGCATAACATGCAATAAACCAATCAGAGTGTCATCTCCCATTCCCTTTAAAAGCCTGGCACGTTTGTACCTTGGCGCATTGGTATTATGATGGCGGATTTGCACCGTAATCTTTTTATTTATAATCTTTTGCATGTTTGTGTGCTGCTGCTGCTCTTCACTGTGTGTGTATGTTCCAAGCATAGTGTGCGCGCGCTGTGCATAAGCCTAGGAGCATTTTACTAATTTGCTGTTAAATTAACAATAAAATGCTGCGCTATTGACTTTAGACCAGGTTTTTGTTGGTCAATGGCGTGATCACTTCCCGCTGCCTTAAGCTAGCAATACGCCAAGGATTCACCTGAACACGCCTCCCTGTAAGACCAGCACGCCCATGGGTGCAAAGATGGGCGCAGGTGCATTTGCTATTTAAACGACACGGGCGTTGGATGGGAAATTGACAACTGCGTCGGTCTAAAACTAGCAAAGACACTTGCGTCGGGGTTTGTGCTGCGCCGGGTGTAAGATAGGGCCCATAGTGCGTAGTTCCTTTCGCCCCCATGAGGAATTTTAAGTAATGACAACAACACTGTCGGCGCGTCCACATGATACACATGAGCCTTCAGTGATCGCGCACGTGCCCCCCACCCCTCCTCCACGCAGTGGCTAGTAGCCAAGGAGGACACGGAGGGTTAAAAAAACATGATGGACTCTTCAGAAGAGGTCATTATCTTCCCTCGAGCTTCTGCGCGGGAAAGTTGTCGGACGACACAATCTTCTGAACACGGCCATACTGAGAAATACAGAGAGTAGTGTGGAACTGATAGTCTTAATTAGCTTTGTAGCAACTCATTTGGCAATGGCTTGAATGTAACGGACGTTCATTAATATCAAAACGTTACACACGACAGCTTTAAATCTTTTTTTTTTATTATTATTATTATCTTCTATCGTTTGTATCTCTTGAAGACTTAATGAATGGCCACCATATAACTGCGACTCAGATTTGCAGCAACATCTCGTTTAGTATTGCAATTCATTATGGAACCTTTTCAACTGAACTGAAACGTGTCAAACAGGAAAGGAAAACAATTCCTAAACCTAAATGTTGAGCACTTATAACACAATTATTGTTCTATTAAGAGTTCTCTATCAAAAGCTCCCATATATTTAATTATTAATAGTAATACAACTGAAAAAGCATGCTAAAACATGATATAGATTATGACATTAATCCACATACCCTGGAACTTTGTGAGTTAGTCCATTGGTTGACGTACCAGCAGCCACGTGACCATCTTGATCAAGAGCAACCATTCCTAGTGCAAAGAAAAAAAAGGAAGAGTGGAATTGAAATGTCAGCCATCACCAGGGTATCCTAGTAGCTAAAGAAAGCTCAACAAAGTCGTTTAAAGCCCTTGTGTGAGATAGTGCTTATACTGCTGAAGGTTTTTGGGAGCGTATTAAATTTCTAGCGACTCCAGGTGCCCTGATCAGTACTTAAGTCTAGTTCAGACCATATTAAAATTGGGGCAGGTAAAAATAAAAGTTTTGTAGAAGCAATAATGAATCACTTTATTTTTTAGATTTGATTTTTTGGACAGAAACACAAATTCAAGCCCTCCAAACTGAATTGTTCCCTGCTTACCTGTACTTCAGTAGGTCTGTCTATGGTCCTTTTTGGCACATCATGCTGCTAAACTCTCTCATCCATCAAATACTTAAATACTAAACTGTATAAAATGCCTGAGGAAAGCTAACTTAACATTCTGTGTTAACAGAAAAAAAACCTACCTATGGTGTCATGGGAGCGCATATTAGCATGCTGCGCCCTGATGTTCTGTTTCACTGTTGCCCTGGGCTTGTAGGGTCCACAGGACTTGGAAGGATCTGGAAACACATTCTTTTGACAGGACAGAAAACATCACCTTCGGCACAATTTGATAATCCTTGGAGTTTATCCTTGTAAAAGCACACAAGACGCGTGGGAAATTTCAGGCATTTGCTTTGATTTGCTGTCGTGTAATCAAAGACAACTACCAGCACTATTGTCACCAAGTGGTTTGGCACCTAATAATAAACGGTACGGAGTCTTGTTATGATTGGACTATTTTTAAGTATCTTATTTACAGTGACTAAACCATTAAATGAGCAAAACATCCCCGTTTAAATTCCTGCTGCAGCCAAAATGTGTCCTTCCGCAATCAAATCCCATGTTTTATTGAGACAGACAACCTACACGTAGTGTACCTGAGGGTAGTGTAGTCTGAGAAAAGCTTTCCCTGTCTCTCTACCTCAAGGTGTCTTCTCTGCTCTTATGAGTGACTGAATGCAACAGCTTGACCTGCAGGGAGGTTTTAAAAAGTTCATTCTGCTCCTTTGATGTTACATCTAAGTGGAATTCTGCTAGAAAATGTCAAATGTTGAGTTAAAGTGGACATTCACAAAATGTGGGCCAAAAAAAGGTAAACTTCAATGCTAAAAGGTAATTTCATATATAATGTGTTTTTTTTTAATCCGCATTACCTTTGTACAGGGCTTCCATCATGCCAATGATAAACAAAAGCTGGGATCAACTAGTCCGATTATGGAAATGCCTGTGCGTTGTTCATAAATAAAAGTCTGTTATATGTAATTTCATGAAGGTAATTGTTAAACCCTTGAAAACATTCTCTTTAATGACATTAGGTACAGTTGTTGTCCTGTGACCTGAGCAACAATCTGAAATTTTACACTCACAAAAAAGTGCCAGCTGGATTACACAATGTGTTGAAGTATCAAATGCACGTATAACACTTTATACTGTGGCATCCGTTTTGTGTCTTGTACCATTTGCCAGCATTTACTGCTGAATGCTTTCTACGTCTCTTGACATTTTGGTATGTACTTGCTAAATGAAGAGACGACCGTGAAGATGCCACAGGCGGTAACAGGGACAGTATCCTTCCCCAAAGGGAGGCGTACATGTACTGTACATTGGATACACTTATGATACCAGGATTTCCAATGGAATGAATGAGGAGATTTCATTTGCTTGTTTCTTAGGAAGTGAATATATGTTTTTTCTTGGTTTTTCATGTTTTAGTATCCTACGTCATGAGAGACTCTCTGCCTGGAAAGGTTGTGGCCCATAACCCTAACCCCTGTTGTGATGTATTTGTTGTGCTGGTTGTGGCCACCTATAATGAACCCCACCTGTGTATATTGATTGTGAAATTGCCAGAATACACACTGAAGAATCTGGCATCTTGCATGAAACGTCCGAGGGGCAATATTAAAAAGTCAAATTGGAGTGCTGTCCCCGGTCTTTCCTTTTTCTTATTACTGAACTTCTAATTGACTGCTTTGCAGGAAGTGGGTGGTAGAAGTAATAAGACATGTCTCTTCCTCAACCGCTGTTGAGATAACCTTGAACAAGGCACCTAGTAACTCCTAAGTTGAAGTGAACACATTTGTTTTAAAGAATAGCAGCAACCCAGCGCTCTAGGACAAAAGCAGACTTTTCTTTTTTTCATGGTCTTTTTAAGTATGCTTGTCAGTTTTTCTACTTATTATCAATCTTTTAGAAGCAGCACGCCTGTAGCCAACACAAGTGAGGAAAAACACACTCTCTAATATACGCACACACACCTTTCGATAATTAGGTTGGCAGTTGCCCTTCAGCCACTGTGAGAAAATATTCACAGATTTGTTGGTAGTCAGGTCTTCGGCGATGAAGCCCATGTTTTCAGCAAACACGGAAGCTATAAACAGAGAAGTAATACTTTCAGGTCAAGTTACACATTCTGGTCCACACTGACCTTGGGTTATAGGAAAACAAAGGGTCACAGACAAAGGAGGGTATAGAGGCAATCTCATTTCATTAAGGCTTGTAGCTTTGGCTTGTGAGGGAGGACCTACATCGCTACTGTTTTGAACAGCAGTGACCTTACCGAATGGTATTTTAATTAAGATGATCTCTGAATTTGAATCAACAAATTGAATCTCAATGGGAAAACATGAAAACGGCTTTTGCTGAGGATTTCTTGACAAATGAGCCATATTATTTGGTCTATAAGTCACTTACCACAGTGGAATAAAACGTTTCTATATTGGCCTTCAGCTTTCTTTAAATTACCTGCAGATAGATCTGCTCCTCCCGCTTCTCTACTCACTTGTCTCTTATACAATCTATATATATATATCTGTCATGCATTCATCGCTAACTGCTGATGTTAGTGATATAGGGATCAAAGCTTTTTCTGTGTTTGCAAAAATACATGAAATGCCAAATGAAGATAACTAATGCAAATTCAAATACCAAAAAAGGGTCTCCTTTCGACATATGTTGAATCTCTTTTGTAAAATAATCAGTAAATAAGTGGATTTAGGATTGTGTTATGTTAAGATTATCCCCTCCAACATTAACCATGATTATATTTGACTTATACTTGTGGGCATTAATCCACACATACCTGACTCTCCCACTAGCAGTGTGTGGTCAGTGTGCTCCATCACAGCTCTTGCTACTCCAATGGCATTCTTGATTCTTCTCAGGTCTGCAACTGCACCCACCTCAATTGTATCCCTGGTAACCGAGAATACACAGGAAACAAACATTACTACTAGTTTAGTGGACACAAGTTGGCGTTTTTGACCTCAAGTAACTTACACATTATGGTTGAGATTGACTAATGAGTCAAGTCCATAAAATGCTACTCAGGCTAACATCAGTACCCAATGTCTGATATTGTTAAATTAGGTAATTATACAGAAAAATAGAAACCCCCTTTACAGTGTGATGCAATTTACTTGAAATGCCCTGCAATAAATACTGCATCTGTTAAACCTATAGCATAGTGTCCAGTTTCGTTTGAGACAGACAAAAGTTGAATTCTACTTTTTGAGGCTGTTGTTTGTTGTGGTGATGTAATGGATTGCATCATAGAGAGGTGTTTCAAATATTTATCCACCACAACAAACTAACGTCTCCATGTTGCCAAAGAGTTGAGTCAAATTCTCCCAGACGCAATATCAAAAATGCAACATTGTGCTTTAAGTATTTTACATAGCTAGTATTTGATTGCAGGGGTGTTCTATTGGATTGTATTAAACTGTACAGGTGTCGATTATTGTGCTCAGTTTCAATATGTCTGCCGGTGATAGCCACTGTATTTCTTATGCAGCTATATTGGATAGTGTGTGGGATACTCTCCCTTTCCCACAATGTATTAATGACTATGTAACCCAAAATAAAGTAATTTTTCCCGCAAAATGGTTAGAGTAATAATGCTTGTCTGTTGTTTGTCATCGTGAGCTGACATTTGCCTGCCATGATAACGACTTAGTGTGTAAATGTTTGTAGTTAGGTAGTACTTGATAACTGGCAAGCTTTCAGATCCTAATGAGCATCTGAATTAGTGCTTTGTTAGAGAAAGGTCAACCAGTTATAGGCATAGACAACACCAGCACAAATTGTAACAGTAATACATATACTGACAGCTGCAGGTGCCTAATTAGAGTGGCCATCATAAAATCAATACAGATTATTTCTTTTCATTCACAGCTCTTTCTTGCTTATCTTTTCTATGTTTTAGGGAATTCAGAATGATAGCCGCTTTCATCAAAAGTCCTTAAACATAAGATTGGCAAGGATAAAACTGGGCTTGTTCTGTCTTACACAGCTGCTTTTAGGATGCACATATGGCAGCTGGATAGAAAGGGAAAAAAAACAGCTGTTTAAATTCCTAATCCTTACGCACATATTCCATGTTTACAAATCTTCTGCTTAATCAAACTGCTTCATTATGCTCCATTACAAATATTCTTTACCATGTCATTTCCTATTTGTACTTTCAATTAAAGTGTTGTTTATGTCCATGGTTTACCCGTTCATGATCATGGCATCCAGCGTGGTCTCTCCAGACTCATCTGGGCTCCCGCCATAGCCTACACTGCCATCACACTGCTCCATTTCACAGCGGGCACAGCCCTTCTCCACTGCATCCAACACCGAGCCACCGGACTGCAGGGCACTCCATGCTACAGTATAAAACAACACAGTGGGACATTCATTATACTATATGCTACAAAACAGCCATATAAGAAGTAAACCCCCTCCACCAGCCTCATGATATCACAGTGAATTTTGGCCATGCTGTTGTCATCCGCCAAACATTTTGGATTCTTTAACTTAATCTTGGGAAAGGTTAGGGTCACTTAGAAACAACCATGCTGAGAAAGAGTTTGTGTCCTGTTCCAAGGAAACTTTACTGAGACACAATTTACATATTGGTTTATAGCAATTTTGACAGCTAATAGCCATTTTGCAAACTAGATATTGCTTTGGTTGAGTGTAATATGTTGTGTTGTTGTGTGTTGTTACAAAATACATCTGTATTGAATCTGGGTTTTAAAAAGTAATCTCTTATCCTAGAAATACCACACAACAATCTCCCAACTCGGCCTTGCTTTCCTTGAGATTGCGATTTTTTAATTGTGTTAAACATGTAGGTTAAGTAATGAAATAAATAGAACCTATTAGTCCCGTTTACATTTCTGGGCAGACGAGTTGAAGGTTCAAATGATGCATGAGATGACCAGTACGTATTCTAATTAACAAGGAATGTGAGCTGACAAGCATTTGGTCACTGATCCCCCAAGGGCCCATGGGGGATCAAAATACCAACTGGTAGCACTGTCACCAGCTTGCCAATAAATTATCAGACCATCACACTGTGTTTAGCAGAATACTACCACAAAATCCTCCTTTTATTATTTATGATTTAAACATCTATAAATTCTGTCTGTCTACCATATTTGGTAAGTGCTCTTGTCTCAGCATATAATTCTTTTTTATATCAAACTCAGCATTACAATCCTTTTCACTTAGAAAATGCAGCAGAATGGAAGAAGAGATTAGGCAGCTATTGTCAGCTGCTTCTGTAAGCCCCCTAGGGAAAAGAGATCTGCATGAGAGGATCAATAGTATGGGCTCACAGACTATACTTTTAAATATCTACCCACAGAACAGATAGATGGGTCAGTTTTTCATTCCCATACCCCACTCAGGGAAAAGAGTTGATGTACATCTGATAAATTAAAGGGTATCCATCTGTCAGATGGGGAGATTTGCAGGTTTTTATGTGTTGCTGGAGATGTTTTGAACACCATTTCTATCTTTCTATCTCTATCTATCTTTTAGCCTGCCAGGCTACCAGCACTCTGCTAGTGGGGGAGGGGCAGTGCATGGTCTGCACGTGAACTGCAGCGTCTCTAGCAACACAGAGCTGCCTGTCTGTAAATAATGCCAGGAAAAAACTATCGGCGAAAGCAGCAGCCGCGTATCGGCCGATATCAGCCCGATATATCGGTCGGCCAATAAAATCGGTCTATCACTAAAATCCACTTGACAGATAAGTCACAAGCAATGCCGAAATATTTTCAGTTTCAATTTGAACATGTCCAATGTATCATCCTGAAGGAAATCAAATTGACCTGGCAGACCTGGCAATGGTAGTTGGTTCTGCCCATTTCCTATCGCCACCTTTAACTCGGATGGTCTTACACCCTTGTACAGTTAAGCTGTAGTGGAAACACAAGTCTATTGCAAAAAAGCACTTTATAATAGTGTGAGGGGGAAAATCCTGAACATACTGGTTATGGAGCCTGCCAGGCATTGCACTGCACCACACATAGGCCTATAACACACTTACATTCTCTGTCTCCTTTCGTGATTGAAAATTCGCTCACAGGGTGCAATCTTGCAGTCATAAGTAAACATTTCTATTATTTTCATTATTTTTTTTTTATTGGAAAAATACAATACTTCCAATCACAGATACAATTTACCTTTTTTTTTTTTCAAACATATATGCATATGTACATGGACACATATACACACACACATAAAAACGAACACTAAGAAAGTAGAAGAAAATAATTTAATTAAATCACAGAGTCCCATGTGATAAACAATGAACAACCGCTCACCCTCAGCTCACCACGCACAACACACATATTACTGGTTATTTATGTAAAACAAAAGGTACGACAATAACAGGCACACATTCAATTGGGTAGTACCTCTAAATTAGTGAAATAGGAAAGAAAGGGTTGCCATTTATGGAAAAATTTAACTGTACATCCTCTCATCGTGTATTTAATTTTCTCAAGTTTAAAAAAAATACATGACGTCTTTGAGCCACCGGGAGATAGAAGGATATTTAGCAGACTTCCAATGTAACAATAAGGAGCGTCTTGCTAGTAAGGATGTGAAAGCTATAATGTCCTTTTGTGTAGGGTTAAGTGCAAGTGAGGGGTCAGGAATCCCAAATATAGCAATCAGAGAGCAAGGTTGGAGATTTACCCCAACAACCGAGTACATGATAGTAAAATAACCCACCCAGAAACCTTTCAAATCTGGACAAAGACAAAATATGTGGCTAAGGTGACAAGGAGAGCCATGGCATTTATCACATTTGTCTTCCACTTCCGGATACAGTTCAGATAGTCTAAACTTAGAGAAATGTACCCTGTATAAGACCTTAAATTGAATAAGTCCAAGACTAGCACAAGGGGTGGTAGATCATATCCTCTCTATGGCCTGTTCCCAGGACTCCTCGTGTATTTGTATTCCCAGTTCCCTTTCCCATGTACACTTAAGTTTAGCATTTCAGTGGTCGCTAAAAGCTAAGATAATATCATACAGCTTTGACATGATACCTCTGTGATGAGAGGACAAATGAAAGCAAGGTTTCCCACCGCTGCTCTGGAGGTAAAGAGGGGAAATTAGGGAAACACTTAGCCACAAAATTACGAGTTTGAAAATAGCGAAACAGATGAGTGACAGGGAGTTCATAACGAGATGACAAATTGGCAAAACTATCAAAGACACCATCTACATATAAATCTCTGAATTGTGTAATACCCTTGTCTTACCACAATGAAAATGTTGAGTCCGAAAGTGATGGAGGAAATAAATGGTTGTTATTCATAGGACCCAAGGAAGATGCAGCTACAAGTTTAAAGTGTCGTCTAAATTGATACCAGATTTTGAGTGTGTTAAGAACCACTTGATTATCAGTATATAGAGAAGGTTTTGTAGGTAAAGAGGAATAAAGGAGTAGAAGAAGAAAGTAGAGCAGGTATAGAAGATCGCCTACAGGATGATAGTTCCAATTTACACCAAGAGGATCCAGGGGATTTTAACCAGTAGCATAGTTTATGGATGTGAGCTGCCCAATAGTAAGTAAAAAAAATAGGTAATGCAAGTCCTCCAATAAGTCTGCATCTCTGCAGTAAAGTTGTATGAATCCTAGGTGATTTCCCACCCCAAATAAAAGAACAAATCATCTTATCAAGTGAGTCAAAAAAAAATTTGGCAAAAAAAGAGGAATTGACTGGAATAAAAATAGAAATTTTGGTAAAATCTTCATTTTAACAACATTGATCTTGCCGATTAATGAAAGGGGGAGGTTACCCCATCTTTGAATATTGGATGTAATCTTTGCGATAAGGGGAGTGAAGTTAGCAGATGCAAGGCTAGATAAAGAATGAGTCACGTTAATACCTAGGTATTTAAACCCTGATAGACTAAATCGAAAAGGCAAATCTGATTGTTGCATATGACATGCTGCAGTATTAAAGGGAAAACACTCACTTTTCCCCAAATTTAATTTATAACCTGAAAAGGAGCAGAAATTCTCCAGAACACTTAAAACAGCAGGGATAGAAAGTATAGGATCAGTTATATACAATAACAAATCATCCGCATACAGCAATAAGTTATGTTCAATTCCATTACGGGTAATTCCTTTGAATAAAAGGGGAAGATCTTAATGTAATAGATAGAGGCTCGATAGCAATAGCAAAGAGCAAAGGCGATAAAGGACAACCATGGCGAGTTCCACGTCCAAGGGCAAATAATCAGAATAAACATCATTAGTATGGACACTGGCCTTAGGTGACGAATCAAGGAGGCGAATCCAAGAAATAAATTTATCACCAAATCCAAATTTCTTTAAAACTGCAAACAAGTACTCCCACTCTACCCTATCGAATGCCTTTTCGGCATCTAAAGAAATCACAAGCTCAGGAAGTTCAGCCGAATGTTTTGAGTAAATTATATTGAAAAGTGTACGGGTATTAAAAAACAATTGACGTCCCATTATAAAACCATTTTGCTCTTCAGATATAATATGAGGAAGCACATTCTCTAAGCGGGAAGCAATTAATTTAGCCAACACCTTTACGTCAGCATTAAGCAGAGACAATGGTCTGTAGGAACAGACCAATAATGTGGCTTGTGTCAAGGTTGGTGGTAATGAACCACTTTCCAAGGATTCATTGAATACGGATAAAAGTAGCGGAGCCAATTTGCCATTAAATTTAAAAAAAAATTCAATCGGAAACCCGTCTGGGCCTGGGGCTTTGTTAGATTGCATAGCATTAATTGCATGTAATACTTCTTCAAGGGAGAGTGGAGAGTCCATTTGCCTGGCAGTATTAGTATCAATGACAGGATTCGAAAGGTTCTGAAGAAATGCATTCATTTTAGTGTTGTCTGTAGGAAATTCAGATTTACATAATAAAGAGTAAAATTATTTAAAAGTAGCATTCATTTCCAAGGGATCTGTAGTAATAGTGTCATAAGTGTTTTTAATACTAGGTATCAAACGGGAAGTGGCCTGTCGTCGTAACTGATGTGCCAGTAACCGACTTGCCTTGTCGCCATGTTCATAATATGAGCCACGGCTGCGTAGTAACAAACGCTCTGCCTCTTTAGTTGAAATGAGATCAAATTCTGCTTGCAAATCAAGACGCTGCTGAAGTAGTTCTGGAGAAGGGTTCAGTGCATATCTTTGTATCATCCTTGTAGATCAAGGTTACTAATCACAGATGTAAGTGCATTAAGCCTAGCATTAATCTTTTTATTAGAAAGAGCAGAGTAAGAAATGATTTGACCTCTCAGGTAACATTTAATCATCTCCCACAGCAATGAATATGAAGAGGAGTCATTTTGATTGAAAGACAAGAACTCATCAATAGAAAAAATTCTCGTCTGCCAAAAGAAGAGAGTTAAATCTCCAAAGTGGTGGGCTACGTTTATAGGTAGAAAGTTGAATATCTAATAATAAAGGTGAATGGTCAGATATTACAATACCTAAATAGTCAGAAGAATTTACACATGATTTAAGCGTACTGTCAATAAAAAAGTAATCAATCCTAGATTATGAATGGTGCACCTGGGAAAAGAAAGAGAATTTTTTAATAGAAGGGTTACGAGATCTCCATGGATCAATAAGACCATTCTGTTTCATAAAATCAGAGAATGTTTTAGACATAGCGGATTGAGTCAGATTTCGAGGATTAGACCCATCCAAGATTGGGTCAAAAACACAATTTAGATTCCCACCGAGGATCAGCAGGTGTGTATCCAAGAAGGGGATGTTACTCAGCAATCTGTTAGTGAATTCAACATCGTCGAAGTTCGGGGCATATACATTTACCAACAAAACCTTTCTTTGGATCAGGGTACCAGCAACCATGAGGTATCTACCATTCCTATCAGCAATAACATCAGTAGATGAGAACTGAACTTTTTTGTTAATTAAAATGGCGACTCCTCTAGCTTTTGAATTAAAGTTTGAGTGGAAGACTTGACCTACCCAAGGGAAATGTAACCTACTGTGATCTTTAACACGAAGGTGAGTCTCCTGCAAAAATACTACATCAGAGTTTAAACATTTCAAGTGCGCAAAAACCTTAGAATTCTTAACATGATTACCCATACCTCTGATATTCCAACTGATAAATCTGAGAGGTGTGCCTGACCCAGCAATGCTGGGATCTATATTGCCATTTACCATTTAAATAAAGAAAACAACAAAAATGAAAATGGTCATAAAGAGCTGAGGTGGGACACCCTCCCCACAACATACTCCTAAACACAAATACACCCAAAGTCCCCATATAACCACAGAACAAAGGAGACAGCAGTGTTTCCCACAATAACCAAAAGTTGTCCACAATAGCGTTGAACAACCCGGAGACCATGCAGAACAAACAAAAGTAGGAGAGAAAAAGAGAGGAAAAAACTCCCGCCGATCTCAACACTATTTAACACATGAATACAGTAAAGCACGTGAAAATACAAATTGACAGTAGTAGTAGGCCCTCAGTCCTGTACAAATAGATGCAGAGAGCATAACATGAAGGAGTGCTGATCAGATCTGAAGTACAAAAATACAAAATATGGTATAGCCTAGTTAACAGTATCCAGTAAGATTGAGGGAAAAATTACCTGCTATAAACAAACAATAGTGACACTAACCTAGTTAGTGCAGCAAGCCAGAATATTATTTTCATTATTAATTAATCTGCAGATCATTTTATTTATTATTGATTAATCAGTTGACAAAAAAAAAAAAAATAGGAAAACATGCCCTTTACAATTTCCTAAATCCCAAGGAGATGTCTTAAACTATTTTTTTTTGTTTAACCAACAATCCAAAACCTGAAGAGATTTTAATTACTTTCACATTTGAGAATCTGGAACCAGAGAATGGCTGATATATGTATTAATAATTTACAGAAACAATTAATAGGTAGATCAAAATAGTTACTGATTAATTTCCTGTCAATCGACTAATTGTTTCAGCTCTAAACATTTTCTACTAATTCTAATCAGGAATGAAATTAAACACAATATTAAACAAAATAATCAAGAAGGAAAAAATAAAAACATCACTGCCATTTAAGCCTATTGAATTAAATACAACTACATGTAGTTTTTTGGGGCATGATGACACAGTGTGCAAGTTACTTTTTTGCAACTAACACTTTTAGACATGTAGCCTAGCTAAGAATTTAAAGTAGATTCATTCCACAACAACAGCAGATGATATCCTAGAATAACAGCTCTGTGAGGATTCTCCCTGCATAAAAACACTTATTTACAGAATACATTTGAGACCATTTAAGATCAATATTATCAAATATAATAGCCTACTTAGCAATTAACCTGGTGACCAAACTACTTTTTTCATCTTCAAATTGAAAGTGAAAGTACAGTAAAAAGTTTAGAATAGCCTTCTGTATACTAATATAATACTAATCTACCGTATAAAGTAGAGTATATTGCAGCAATTCAACCGATCTGTCCAATTAATTATTTAACGCCCAGGCACATAAACAATGTGCTGGTGTTCAAAGCGATGAAAGCAAATAACCAACGTACACTATATATATTATATTAATTTTGGGTGCGTAATGTATTTGTTTGTGGGCAGATTTTGGGCACAATGTCACAACTGAACTCTAGGCTGGGGTGAATTAAACTTTTAAACAATTCCGTGTAAACACGTAGTAGGCTAACGTGTGGCCTACCTGCAGCCGTTGCATTCTTGAATGGCCACGTATTGATAACGAGAGGTAGTGATGTATGCCCAAGTGGAAACAGTACCGTTAAAGTAGGAATCAGGAGCGATACAAACATGTTGTCCTTACAAAACGCTGCATGAACATTACAACGACACAGAAGACTGCTAACGTTGTTTCCTATTCATTGCTATTGTTCACGCCACCGTAGTATGTATTGTCACAGCAGAATGCGCAACATAGGAAAGTGTAACATCTAGTATGTTTAAAAAGAGAATTCGCTACACTTCGGTTTAATGTAACTTTACAATTAAACTTCCTTGTTGTGTCACATGCTTAGTGGGCGGGTTCTTTTTTAAAGGGGCAGTACAAATACAATATTGGGAGATGGACTGTCTACTCGGTTGGGAATCTGTCATGCACCAGCGGCTTTGTGATACAAATGAGTTGGCTAGGATAACAAAACAATCAGATGCATAAAGCAGCCCTATATAGCTAATGCAGCAGTTGCCTATACCAGACTTTTGTTTAAAATCAGAACACTTCTAAACACTTCAAAATAATTGTGGGGAAATAACTGTATAGGCCTAGTGAATTAATTCTGAATTATTTTGTAGGTAGTCAATTATTCTGTATGATACACAGTTTTGAGTCGTGCGCTTGCGACTTACAATGACTTACAAAGAGCTACCAGCTACCCTACATAACAGCTACCAGTCCTTCCAGAAAAATGCAGAGTTTTTTTGTGATTGTTGCGGGCAAAAATCCTTGATTATGCGGCACGTTTTCTTAAAAAATGGAAAATGCGGGATACTTGCAAAAATTGTGGGTTTCATCATGGCTTCATTGCGGGGTCTGCAGCTTTTCGATGATGTTCACGTTGCGTAATTACGTCACTTCATAACATTCCCATGGCAACAGGGGAAAATGGCTGCTCTTGTGTGAAGTAAACGCAACATTTTTCAACTTTCTGCTAAGATATATGTGACTTTTTTGCAACGAAAATGTGGGGATTATGAAATCATGCAAGCCCCGCATATTTTGTGCGGAAATCGTCAATTTATGCGGTGAAAGTGCGGTGTATTTGAAAAAATATCCCCGCATAAATATGCAGACTTTGGCTGATTATGCATTGAATTATGCGATCGCATAATCACATTTTTCTGGAGGGACTGAGCTACAAGTGGATTACAGCACTATACAGGATTTACCCTATTATACTATCGACAGGAATTGATAGGTCAAACCACAAACAGCCACCCACACGTCTTTGAGATTTCACATAAACAACAGTTAAGTTACTCAGGCTACCGAAGACTACTGTAATGAGCTATACTAGCATTAGCGCTTGGTGGACTGTAAACACGATTATAAACACAGTCGTAAATTTGCGTGGAATGTAGAATGGTCGGCATTTAATAGTCACAAACTCCACCAGCAGTTAGCATTTAGTTGGATATAAGCAGCTAATTTCTGCACAAGTCCGTGTTAACACAGCACACCTCCACTCATACCCGGCAACAGAGAAACAGGCTGGATAGTCCGGTACACTGTTGTTTCCACAACAACAAAAACACAGCAGTCTCTGAACTCGCATTGGGAGTTTCGTTGAAGTTGGATGTAGTCCAGTTTGTTGTCTAATAAGCGGACACTTGCAAGCAGGATTGATGGAACAGGTGGCCGGCTAGCGTTAGCTTTCCACCTAGCTAGGTTATACTCCAGTCCCCGTTCGCGTTTCACCGCTGAGGATGTCCCCCCGTGATCGCCCGCTCCGGCCGCTGCCCGCTACAGCCGCTGCAGCTGCTCGCTCCGGCCACCGCTGCTGCTCGCTCCGGCCGCCGCTGCTGCCCGCTCCGGCCCGCTCCGGCCACCGCTGCTGCCCGCTCCGGCCACCGCTGCTGCCCGCTGGTCAAACTAACTTGTAAGGCGGGCCGCAGCAACCTCTTATTTCTGAACATTCATCTCTCCCCCGCCCCCCGAGGGCTGGTGGTCTACGAAATTTCCCGGTAGATTTTTTATCCCACTCCACCGCAGATTCCGTCTGTCTGATTGTCCGGTACACTGTTGTTCAGCCATGTTTCCACATCAACAAAAACACAGCAGTCTCTGAACTCGCGTTGGGAGTTTCGTTGAAGTTGGATGTAGTCCAGTTTGTTGTCTAATGAGCGGACACTTGCAAGCAGGATTGATGGAACAGGTGGCCGGCTAGCGTTAGCTTTCGAACCTAGCTGCTTTCCACTCCTGCACACCGCTGTCAAGGTCCCTTTCCCCGGCTAGCAGCATCGGGCAACACCGCAGGCTGAGGTGCTGGTCTCCGTAGCAGGCGAAGCTCGCGTAGTGTGTCGAGTAGTCCGTCTGTAATAAAGTGTCCTGCATATTCTCCGATCTGTACCAATATATCCCGCTGGTACACATGTGCGGTAGTTTAAATGGTGGTTTAAATGGAGCTCCCTGTTAGCGATGCTTCAAGATGGCTGACCTTCGTTTTGCCTCGGGAATACTCGGGGAAAGCCAACAGTCCAACCCCCTATGGGCGGGTTAGAAACATGCGGAAGTAGCTACTACTACTGGCTGTAGTCCATAGCCTCGGGGCAAAAATGCCTCTTATGACGCAAAATGATGATTTTTGCGTCATAAGAGGCTTTTTTCCAGACCCACAATACAGAGATCTCTCGTCTCAGGGGGACATGAGGAAGGGAAGCACGGTCATTCAAAAATACTACCGGATTTCTACTGATACAAAGCTTAATGCTAAATCGGTGAAGTATCCCTTTAAGGTAAAAACAAATTCATTTTATTAGCCTCTATTTCATTATTTGTCCTCTTTAGCCAATTTACAGTTCATGGTCTTCTTCCGTCTGACTGGTTTGTCGTCCAGTCCCTCCTGCCCGGTCTGGCACATAGCGCAGCCACTTTTGCACAGCCTGGGCAAGGAGGACGAAGTTACATTAACTTTGGCAGATTTTTACAGTGGTTTAACAAAATCTATTTCAGTGACTGTAGCACTGCATGGGTTACTACACTAACCATCATATTAACGAGTAACAGTACAGATTTGGTACAATTCAATCATATTGAACATTACATAAGCAAGCTTACCTGATCGTATGGGTCCCAAAGGTCAGAAATGAGATGTGTCGGTGCAGTACGTTGGTCTACCACCCTATAATCTCCCTTTCAACCAAAAATCGATGTATTTTTCCTGGTCAACTATACAGTATGTCGATGGCTTTTCAACAACAGGTAATTTCCCGGTCAACTCTAAATCAATGACTTTTTCAACACATTGGCAATATCGCCCGGTAAACCAAATATCAATGCTTAATCAATCATGAAGATAACTATAGATCAATGTTGTTCCAATGTTGTTGCCATCAACATTAATAACATCAGGTTTCATCGATATGGTAATGGTGATTCAACATTTATTTTTGCATTGAAATTTCAATATCAACCATAATAATGATTCAGATGGAAAATCAATATTTATTCAATGTTAACAAACAGCCATGTATATGGGCTCTTCCAGTCTCTCCACTGCTGGCTGTTCCAATTTAACGGGAGAGAGGAGCAGGAGGGGTTAGGATAATGACCGGCCTCTGACGAGCTGTTACCACCACCATCTTCAGTCAGAGAGGATATAATTTCTTCAGCTTCTTCTTGTGTTGTCACCCCGGCAGGAAGTGTGCCAACAGGGCTTGCAGCAGGTGAATCGGTCGTGCTATTTACGTCATCGCTACACAATTTCTTAGTAAAACCAAAAATCAATTAAACTTGCAATTTTTTTCTTTTTGCCATGGCTATATGATGCTAACTGCAGAATGGATTTCAAGGACTTTGCGTGCCGACTAATGGACTCCAACGTTTAATTTTTTTTCTACGAATCTTTGAGTTAACATGTACTAAACATGAGTTGAATTTGCATCGCAGCTCCGCCATGCCTTGACAAGAATAGCATGTACGTATAGTTGCAATTTTACACATAATAATCCACGATGATCACATTACACAAAACTGAAATTGCACGTCATAATGTTACTGCTGACCGGCTGCCAGCTGCCGGCATAACTATCATATATTTACAGTTTGAATTTCGTCATGGCATGTATATGACAGCTACCCTAAGGTCTTACAAAGCTTAGCTAACACTTTTGTCCGATTTCAATTTAGTGCATTTTTGTAAATTTCAGAGGTCTCGTTAGGAGGAGGCAAGCTAGCTCTCATTGATAGAGCTCCATCCAGCTCACTCGCGGACAAGAGGCGTTTATTTCCCCGATCGTTTGTTTAAATAACTCAACACACATATCCATTATAAGATTAACTGGAACCTGTGGTAAGAGATTGCGGGCGTAACAAGCTCGCTGACCGCGCTCTTACTCACAAACACTGGCCATTTAGCAGGAAGAGGGGAACTGCAGGCCCTGGAGCTCTGTCAGGGCAGCAGCGTTTGGTAGTCCAGTAACCCAGAAACGTTGACTTTGCGCGGGTATGGAGCACCGCGGGCTGCTGGCCGTGACGGAGATCCATCTAGCTCACAGCGGGCCGGGGTCTGTGAAGGAGGACAGGCCGGGCAGCGAGGCAGCAACCCAGGCAGCACCGGCCGCTAAATTCCGACACACAGTCGGACAGAATTTGCAATTAGCCATCAATTTTCGTAAAACGGCCCATATTTGACCTCTACATAGTTGATTTCTCGCATAAAAAAGTCTCAGAAGTGAATTTAGTGATAAAATAGCAGATGAACATAAATACAATTTCTGAGATCTGCACAACCTATTCAGAAGACTACCTGATCTCAGATCAGTGGTGTAGCCTATGTAAATGTTGGGGCGTGACAAAGATAGAGACTAGAGCCAAATAAGGAGGAGCCACCGAGTTGACGTCAACTATTAGCTTCATTGAGATTTGCCCGTTTTCAGAGGCAGTTTGAAATTGTGAGATTTGCAGAGGAAAGGGATGTCAATGGGATTCTGAGGTTTTATGTATGTCCTAATTACCCACCAAACTGTCGTTATTCAACTATGACAAGGTAAAATCAGTTTTGCATTCTATCACCCCTTTAAATGAGTGGGTCGACTAGAGCGCTCTTATAACATCTAGTAGTTTTCACTGGTTGCCCTCATTCACACCAGAGTACTAAGACCACTTCAGCTGAAACCTGACTGTTGGCAGCTTGGGTGATCATGATGACTTTTCTTAAGAGGTTCATTCACTGCAGAGATGCAGGGAAACCAAGGTAAGTATTTGCTGCTTTTGCTTTTAGTAGATGTTACTGCTTGTGCTTTTAGTAGATGTCTTGGCTCAGGACAGTATTGTTGTGCTTGGCAAATGTTAGCAAGCTGACTAAGCTGCCCTTGTTGCTTACTGTTTCTCTGTCCAGTTTCAGCTTTTCTGCTGTGTGCGTTACAAAGAGTCAGTTTGTTGGAGGCATGCATTTGTTGCAGGGTCTTTATGGCTGTGCTGTAGATCTGCTTATAGTAGATGTCATAGTGCCTTCTGTCTGCTTCTCTATCAAGCTACTGCATCTACCTATGATTATTTTCAAAGGTATTGATGGGGGGAATTATGTAGCATACAAGCTAATTTATTTGCTTTCCGTTTGGCACTGTATTCTTTCATGCTATTGATGACAGCAGTGAAGTATAAATATTCATAATAGAATATTTAAAGTCATTTTTATACTTACAGTATATGTTAATTTTAAGCATTATTTGGGGTTTTTCTAAGGTCTCACTGCAAACCAGGTAGAGGACAGTATTGTGTATTGGTAGAGTCATGTGAAAAAATTAGGACACCCATGCTAAAGTTGACTAAAAAGAGATAAAAAATCATCTTTTGGAAATTGATCTTAATGCCTTAATTAAAAAATGAGGAAAATCCAATCTTTAAGGACACCAATTTTCTTTGTGAATGAATAATGTATCGTAAATAAATAAATGTTTTTCCTTAAAATACAGGGGGCATAAGTATAGACACTCCTATGTTAAATTCCCATAGAGGCAGGCAGATTATTATTTTTAAAGGCCAGTTATTTCATGGATCCAGGATACTATGCATCCTGATTAAGTTCCCTTGGCCTTTGGAATTAAAATAGCCCCACATCATCACATACCCTTCACCATACCTAGAGATTGGCATGGGGTACTTTCCATAAAATCATCTCTCAATGCAAATAAAACCATGCCAATCTCTAGGTATGGTGAACGGTATGTGATGATGTGGGGCTATTTTAATTACAAAGGCCAAGGGAACTTTATCAGGATGCATAGTATCATGGATCCATGAAATAACTGGCCTTTAAAAATAAAAATCTGGTGTCCTTAAAGATTGGATTTTTCCTAATTTTTTTAATTAAGGCATTAAGATTAATTTCCTAAAGATGATTTTTTTTATTCCTCTTTTTAGTCAACTTTAGCATGGGTGTCCTAATTTGTTCACATGATTGTACATGACATGTATGGAAATGATGGCTATTTTCATACATACAATTTATTACTACATAGATTCACAAAGTATTGGTTGTATGTGCTTTGCTGTTCTTTATGGGATCTAAAAAGTTATTTGCTAATTTAGTTAGTTTTCAGGGTAGTGAGAGCACCTTGATTGCCTCTAAACCAACATGCATTGCATGTATAAATTATAGCATGTTTCCCTTGTATGATGATACTATTATCTTGAATCTTGCAGCATGTTCATTTGAGAGTATGTCAGCCCGATTAATGAGCTACAGCTCACTGCTTGCATTATGAAGAGTAGAGCATAACTGTATGACAATCAGACACTTGTTTGATGTGTCTGACTGATCTGATGTTAACAAAGTACAAAACTAAACTAAAGAGAGCTGAAAGTCCAAATAGATGTGTCCCTATTCAGAGACTGATTCCTCCAAAGGAAAGGTTTGTCCCTCAGAAGATCTGAAGTCTAAACTGAGCCTGCACCTTTTCCCAAAATGAGATGGTCTAATGAAGACCAAAACTAATTGGACATTCAGGGAGCGGTCCTCATCAACTCGAAAAGTAGAAGTTCAAGTTGATTATCAGGCAGTTGCTCTCAAACAAACAGAGTAGTTACTTGGGATAATGATAATAATAATAATTAAACAAAAAAGATGAGAAAAAAAATACAAATATCTAGTTGACAAGAATGTCTATTACTCCACTGTCAAAGTCCAAAAAGTAACTTTACTGTAACTCATTCAAAGTTTTAGATTAGCCTCAGACAGATATAAATCATCAAAACATAGAAATGTCAGTTCAGAAAGAGGCAGCAAAGGTTTTGTTTCCTATAAAGGAATGTCAGAAAAAGAAGATGACCCCTTTGAAATGAAAGAATATAGTGTAGCCCAAATGTATCATGATTGATTACTTTGTTTGTATGCTATAAATAAAGAGCAGACAATCAATACCGAAGCCCAGAAAAGTCCAACAGGCTCACAGATTATTATTTATGTGCATGTATCATACAGTGGCAGTGTAGTTTAAGTCCTGTTCAAACCTGTGCTCCACTCCTTGTTTTTTTATGCTGGGTTCTGTTCATAAAAATAAATGACATAACCACCTGACACAGTTCACTCATACCTGCTGCTCAATATAGTTATTATTGGCCTATCAAAGAGTGAACAAATGATGAATGTAAACCTTTAGATTTAATGGTTTGGATTTTGATTACAAGTCACACAAACTAAAATTCCCTTGCAGAGCAATTTAAGCATGAAGTCATCAGTTATCTTTAATAATTTGAGCATATAACTCAATGTGCCATCAGTCCTTTCCTCATCTCCTTCAATTTACCTCCTGATAAGAAGCAGTTGATTTTGACAGAGTGAAGGAAGTTTTGGCATACTCTCCAAATTACACCATATGGCACTGCCTTGACACTCCATACCTCATGCTGGGTCTGGAATTTTTTCTTTTCAAGTTCCTGGAATAATATATCCTGGCAGAGGAGGCAAAGTGTCCATCAGAATAGAAAAAGATGATAGAATTGGATCCTCTCATTTCTTACCAAACAAGAAGAAAGCATAGGCCAGGCAGCGGAAACCCACAATATAGTCTAACCTTGAGACGTGGACGCCAACAGCGTGCCCTCTTTTACATTATTCATATGAAAAACACAATTTTCACTTATATTTTATTCATTGGTTTTTCCTTAAACAATGGAAAGTCCTATTGTGATTTTGACAGGGGTGTCTGACGGAGAGAAAATGGATGAGAGAGAAAGAGAGTATTATTACTTTCACCTGTGTTATTGATCGAAATTAAAGAACAGCCGCTAAAAGAATAGCTTTTTAATAATAACTTCATCAGTCACCGATGTCCTTTGTAAATCATTGCATAATGTCCTTCATAACAGTCTCAGAGGACATACACAAAGTAGTATGGGTGAGGGCAATGGCATCTTGATGCATGTGTGGATATCCAAACCACTCCACTGCTGTGTATATAACACCTGATGGACAATATCTGATGCTGATCGACAGCTGCTGACAAAATGTTATTGCAATATACAGTAGGTGATACAAACTATAGAACGAGTGATACTGGATTTCTGAGGCAGATACCAATGTAGACGTTTTTTTACATAACATAAACAATGTTTTTTTTATTGTTTTTCCTAAAGAATTGTACCTACAATATGTATGCTACTAAGCAGGACATTTTGTATTTAAAAATATAAACTCGCCAGTGCTCTCTAGTGGACAAACTATGTTAAGAAGGTACTTTCTAAATGACCAGAAACATCTTGGAATTTACTGTACAGCAGTATTTTGTCAACTAGCAGTCAACTTAACTACACAGACACTCAATATGATATATCTTTAACAAGCCAATATACCTCCCAATAGGTATTGGCCCATCCGATTTATTAGTCATCCTTAACTGAAAATAAATAATATTGAACACATGGAGTTGGCAACATAGCACACAAGTGAAATTGCTAGTCTCGCTTTGCCAGACCTTCCTCCACTGTGGCGCTGCGGAGGAAGGTCTGGCTAGTCCACACAGCATTCCGGGATGGGAGAAAAACGTGCTCTGGTTTATTGGCATTTCTTTGAACCAATCACAATCGTCTTGCTAAGTACCAGGAAAAGCAGCGGTGCCGCTGCAAAATAGCCTCGGAAAGGATCTTGTTTTTGTGGAACATGTGTACGTTCAAAAGTTGTTTTAGTTGCAAATCTGTCTGTACACTTACAATGTTCTCAATGCTTTGGTTAACATTTATGGACCCTCATTATGCTACCTTTGAAGTTTGGTGATATTTTGAGCCTTTTTAGTGGTATAAATAGCGATTCGTTTTTACTTTTCTTGTGCCCCGATATACTAGCGTTGTAAGCTAATCAGCAGTCCGCGCTAGCTTGTTTCAAGCTACAAACACATTCGATTAGCATGAAAACATGTCCCAGAGAGAGATCGAGTGGGTACACATCTGTTATTAACCCCTAGGTTTGTTTTGCGCCGGAATTGTCCTTTAATATCATGTTTAAAAATATGTAGTGTGGTTGAAAAAAAGAAAAATTAGGATTGTAGTAGTGGTAAATGGTATGTAACATGATCAGCTAACCAAACCTATCCGTGACCTTATCTAGTTGCCTAATTTTACCTTAGTCATACTGTATGTCCCATGCATGTATGGTAATAAATTATCCAATAGCAAAACTTTTTTTAAAATGTTTAAATTTTTAATATTCATAACACTGAGAAAAGTCAATAAGACCTTTTTTTTTCCATAGAAATCATTGTTGTATCAGTCAATTTAGTTTCTCAAAAGAAATGGTATTTTTGAAGTTTGGATATTTCTGAATATAAATGATGGAAATCTGCTTCTGAAATAAAGCTGTTCATTGTGTACAAGTTGCATCCAGGCATGAGTAGGGGACTTTTTTCATACTTTTGTTAAAACTTCTTCATGAACCTGTTGATGTTGCAGATGCTATAATAAACAGTTAATGAGGTAATACTATCTCAGACTTATTTTTTGCCATATTTTACACAAATAAGAAAGTCAACCTTTTTCAATGTAATCAGAACAAAAAAGAAATCCACGGAGTTTTTCTAATTATCTTGAATGCCAGCAAAGTCAATTGGCGCTTACTGTACGTTTTTTTTCTTTCCTGGTGGTGTCCAAAACAGATGGTACGAAGGTTTGTCCAGAGACCTGCCTTTGTAACACAGTTGCAAACGGAGAAGTTCAGATGGTGGCATTGACGGTCTGTTAAACGATAAGTCGTCGTTCAAAGGCAATAAATGGGGTAAAATGCCAGCTAGGGTAAGCTGTCGGCCACAAGAACAAGTAAAAATTCTCCATTGATGGCTGGCACTGGACGAAGTATTCTGTGGAACAGATCTGACCTCAGAGAAAACAACCTTAATCTATCAAACATCAGTTCATAAAGTACTCCCATCAGATTTTTTTTTTATAAAGTCACAAAAATACTGAAGAAATTGTCATTTTTTCCCCTTTTTAAAGCATAGCCAAGAAATCCCAAGTACCTAGCTAATTGCTAATTTATACACACCTTCTCTGTCTGACATTTAGTGGCCAACTGTGCTACTCACTGCTCATTAAACAATTGTTGGGGCGAACGTCGGTTGTAAGCTTTCTTTTTTTTTTTGTCAATGAGAAAACCTTGTTTATATAAGTGGATCAACATTTAATTAATTTATATACAGTATTGCAGCAGAATATACATCATTGTAAACATGCCTTTATGAACTTATCATGCTTTTCATTTTAGTCTTGAGACACCAATCATAAAAAATGTAAACCTTTATTGCTACATTATTGCTTTTCCTATATTAAAGTGCTCCTATTATGCTCATTTTCAGGTTCATAATTGTATTTAGAGATTGTACCAGAATAGGGTTTTGTGTTTTAATATGTGTTTAATAGGTGTTAATATGTGTTTTAATTTTCAAAAAACACCATATTTTGTTGTACTGCACATTGCTGCAGCTCCTATTTTCTCCCTGTGTGTTGAGCTCTCTGTTTTAGCTACAGAGTGAGGTATCTCACTTCTGTTCCATCTTTGTTGGGAGTCGCACATGCGCAGTATCTAGGTAAGGACTGCTAGTTAGTCCATTGCAGAGTATGAGGGCGTGCCACGCTAGCAGCTAGGCGAGCATTATAATGTGTGTTACAAAGGAACGCACGTTTGTCACGAAGTAAATGCTGGACTACAATAGAGCTGTTTGGAGTAGTTTGTGAACAGTGGTTTTTCTGGAAGATGGTAAGTCCCCTTTGGTACGGTGGCCGACAGGGGCAAACGCCCTGCAACTTAAGAAAACACACACAAATAGACAAAACACAAGCAAATTAAGAAAACAACTTCATTAATTTGACAACACATGCGCAGCATTCAGCAAACGCGCTGCAAATGCACACAACACAACCAAATACATAAACGCACTGCAAATACACACAACACAACCAAATACATAAACGCGCAATTACACAACGGAAGTTCTCCAGACCTCTAGACGGAGAAGCTAAGTGGAACAGCTTGATTTTTGACCCCACGGGGAGAGAGAGAGAGAGAGAGAGAGACTGCATAGACTGTAAATATTAATATGTTTGAGATATGTTTTCTCTCGTTTGGTGGGTGTGTCTCGGCTCACAGGTGATACTCAATCAGCAGAGACGTCTGTAAACTTGTGGAAATAAAACATTTAAAACTGCATCAGCGTTTAACGTTGACGTTTGTTTAAGCCATATTACATGAGAGGGTTTAATTTTGAGATCCGAAAGTCGCATTACTGAAGTATAGGCCTCCTCAAGTGTAATATTGTGATTATACAACAACGGTTACCAACAAAATAAGTGATCAATCTGTATTCATATTGTGGAGCAATTCGCTCTTGAAATACTAAAAAACAGACAGGATTTATAGTCCCTCCCTGTTTAGTAAACCAGCCAATTTACCGTGGGATTTATCAAACTGAATAAATCCCGCTTACACATATAAACACAAAACTGCTTTGCTAACTCCAACGTGTTGTAACTAAGACATCTGGTGAAAAAGGTATTGTATTCATTAGCATGATTGCCGTACTGTTTAGTTCACAAACAAACATCCAACACACCAAAGTACAAACACATAGTGGACCAGACGTGAGCTTTTATTTTGAAAAGCCGAAGCTCGGGGACGGCACCAGCTGGGAGGGCATGAGACGGGAGCGTAGACTGTATATTATTAATATGTTATTAATAATAATAATATGAATGTAATATACAGTCTATGGAGTTCTCCAGGCTGCAGCCATACCCGACTCTAATAAAAAGGCAGAGCGCTCTCTCCCCGTGGGGTCGAAAATCCAGCTGTTCCACTTAGCTGCTCCCTCTGGAGGTCTGGAGAACTTCCGTTGTGTAATCTGGATGCTGTGTTTTTTTGTTGCATTTGTTTTCTGGGTTTGTGTGCTTTTCTTTTTGCATCGTTTCATATTTGCAGCGCGTTCATCTATTTGGTTGTGTTGTGTGTATTTGCAGTGCGTTTATCTATTTGGTTGTGTTGTGTGTATTTGCAGTGCGTTTATCTATTTGGTTGTGTTGTGTGTATTTGCAGTGCGTTTATGTATTTGGTTGTGTTGTGTGTATTTGCAGTGCGTTTATCTATTTGGTTGTGTTGTGTGCATTTGCAGTGCGTTTATGTATTTGGTTGTGTTGTGTGTATTTGCAGTGCGTTTATCTATTTGGTTGTGTTGTGTGCATTTGCAGTGCGTTTATGTATTAGGTTGTGTTGTGTGCATTTGCAGCACGTTTGCTGAATGCTGCGCATGTGTTGTCAAAATAATGAAGTTGTTTTTCTTTTTGCATCGCTTCTTTTTTCTGAGTTTGCGTGCTTTTCCTTTTGCATTGTTTTTTATTTGCAGCGCTTTGCTGAATGCTGCACGTGTTGTCAAATTAATGAAGTTGTTTTCTTAATTTGCTTGTGTTTGTTCTATTTGGGTGTGTTTTCTTAAGTTGCAGGGCGTTGTGTTGCCACCGTACTTTGGGGTGGACTTTGGGCTGTTTCACTTTGTAAACCTATAGCTAATGTGCACAAAAAGATATATAACACAATAAAGGAAAGGAAAAAAAGCCCAAAAGCACAACATGAGCACAATATACTTGCAACAATAAGTCGAAAAAGTTATACAACTGATAAATCTTTAAGTTAATTTAAAAGGAAGTGATTCACTTTATTTTTCTAAATCTCAAATGCATTTAGATTTGCAAAGCTCTTCTGCTCAGACATTTTAGCAGGAAGAGAAAATACCTCCCTGGCTCTTTTCAGTGCAGTGGGGGCCAGCTTTTCATAATGCTCATGTTTTCAGTCATCTTTGAAATAAGTCACACAAACTCCTACGTTGCATTTCACTGAATGTCAATACACTGTTGTACAGAGTTTTACATACTATGCACATATGTTAAAAATGGCAATGTCATTCAATAACAACCTTATTTGAGCCAATCCATTGCATAGAACATTTCAATATTTTTTTAAACAGTCATGTCAGCTCTTGAGATCATGTTAGGAAATCTGCATAGTGAGTCAGCCATCTAGGCTTCAGGAGCTTAGATACAGCTGTATTATTTGTGATTGAATATATGTGTTTGAGTCTCATGCAAACTAGAGTTTCAGGGCATCCAGTGTTTTCTTTTTCATTTAGTGGAAGCTTGCTGAACAGACTCAGATATAACGGATTAAAGGTAAATCCATGCATGCATTTCAAACTAACTGGAAGACTTTGCCTAGCTAGATACCATGTACACTGTGCTGCAGCTCCAGGGGGAAAATAGGCAAGTCTAGCAGAGTGTGCTGTACAGTGTGGACCACTGTGTGGTTTGTTGTCATGATCCAATCCTGTCTGTTGGTGGATGAATTCTTGGGAGAAACTTACAACCTAGTGTACATTCTGTTTTCTTTTACAGAAACTCAGATATGCTCAAGAAATAAAGAGCCTGTTTCTGTGTGTACGGTGGGGCACAGTGTACTCTGCTACATTTGATTTACGTTTGATTTAATTTAATTGTAGTATGAAATATTCTCTATTCTACTCTTCCATTTTTTGTAGTATACAGAATTATTTTTTCCAGATCTCTTTTTGTTATCATCGTGTCCTTGGTAATTGGTAGCCTTTGAGTAATACTCCATTAATGGCATACAGTCCAGACATATTTTTCTCTGACATGTATTTTTGTACAAAAAGTGCCAACTGACAATTTATTTTCCATAATATATAGTAAGCAACATTCGTCATAAGGCAATACAAGATCATGTATAATCTCACCCTTCTTACACTGTACTCTAGTATTAATGTACTATGGTTTGGTGTACTCTCTTTTGTATACTGCAGTTTTGTGATAATGATGCAATAGGTTGTAGCTTTTTTGCTGAAAGATGGGAACAGAAAATGTAAGTATTACTCTTATTTATTTTGCATTTAATTTAAGGGAGATTCATCTCTCAGGAATCAATTTGAATAAAATTGAACAACGAAGGCTCTCAAGCACATCAATGAAAAAAAATTGGACTTGCAGATTAACTTAAAAAATACATTAAAGATCCCTTGCAAAGTAGCATTTGGGACAAGGCTCCTTAATTCTATTACGTACATTTCTGTGCTGCTCCTTCCATTTATCGAAATCAGTGTTCACTGCGCTTCTTGTTGTCACAACTAACACATGTAAACCCCTCAGGAAAGGATTTAAATGCCCTCCACATGTTGCAGGTCTATTAAAGTCACTCTGCTGGGAGGGGAAATGCTGTTTAGACAAAGGGAAGTGACAGAACCGTGCTCATCATAGCTTTAATAATCAAGCTAAGTCAATTACAATGTAATTGTGCCTCTGATCCAGAGGATGGGGCTGAAGCATTAACCACATAGTGTTGTTCTGCTATTCTGTTTATGATAGATGTATATCTAATGATAAAGCTGAAGTCGTGGACTTGCATGACAATCGCATAATTGTAAATTGAATTTCAGCTCACATCAAAACAAAAATGGATGTTGAAGTGGATGTTGGACTATTCTTATGAAAATACAGTGTTACCCAACTACTGCAAAAAAATGATCCCTAAACATCTTTGAACAATGTTTCAGGGGGGTTGAGATGTCTTTAGAGGAAAACAAATGTCTTGGTAAATGTATCACAAAACCACAGGTATTACTCTGGAGATTTTAATTCCTCTTCACGCATAAGAGAGCAAGAAGAGGCACTTTTTCCAGCATTGGCAGGGGCACGTCTCTTTTCTTTTTTCGCTGTCTATTACCTGCTGCCTGAGAAGTACTGATAAGACACACAAGTATCTGGGGAGGAGTAACCTCAGCATGCTGAGGTGGGATTCAAATTGTTTGATTGAGTGACTGATTAACGGTTTTTATTTATTTTTATTTCTATTTTTTAACTCCCTGGTGTTGCTGTGGAACACGTACCTTTGAAGTTCTGATGGTGGTGCCGTTGCAGTTTTTCTGCCAAGCCACTGTGAATGATGGTAGGGATTAAATTATTTCTGTCATTGTATTACTGGCAGACACATCATTTGCTCTCAAGCACAACTACAGTAGGGCCATTCACAAGGCTGTGGCAGATAGAGTTATAGAGTTATAGACTATATAGTTATAGTTAATAGAGTTATATTGAGAACATGTTTTCTGTTGCAGAAAATCTATGCAAATTTGTTCATTTTAAACCTGTAAAAATGCAATCCAGAATACTAGATTGCAGCAAAAAATCAAACCACATTAACTGTACTCCCCCCCCTCTCAAGACAGCACATTATAACTAGTTTTAATCGTACCACTGGGACTGTCATAAGCCCTGAGAAGAGGCCTTAGACGTTCTTTTAATTAGATCAAATAGATGTTTTTTGAATGTACCTAAATTAACTATGTTCTACTGTATGTGTTTTCTAGATGCATGCAAAACTCCCATTATGAGTTGATTAGTACCTGTTATATAACAGTTGCAGTTTAGGTTGTAAATTAACTTCCAAGGGCAATGTTTTAGCCATAGTTAAACGAGAGACATTTCGATCAAAATTAAAGGAAGAGGCTGCTGATATTTTCTATTTGTGTTATTGCCAACATAATCCATGAAAATACAAATTCTAACAATGTCTTAGTCCATCTCTTAATACTCTCTGACTTCAACCCCAAGCACTAGAGTTTTTAGCAAATGTTACTCAAGCAGTAAATGGTGCATTTTGGGGATGTTTACTGCACTAGTGAGTAATTAAGGCAGCAGGCCATATGTGGGATTGTCTCACAATAAACTACAGGGGCCATGGTCATTGCATTAAAGGAACATGTCACCCAGTTTGTCACTGTCAGCCCAGTGTGGCTTATTGATGTGTTTGTAATAGGTTTTGGAGGTTTATGGCACAGCTACAAATAGAGTTTGGATACATAGACAATCTTTAGTCAGATCAATCAATTGTTGCTTTTGGTCTTTTGATAGGATTTCTTGATAATAAGGAAAATCTAGAATATCCCGGCCCAGCCTTATTTTTTAAATACAATAAGCCATACAGTCATAACTCTCCAAAATACTATAATAATATTATACCATTAGGATGGAACTGAAGATGACCACCACCCTCATATGTTACTATGACATCAAACTATTCCCTTTAATGTAGTCATCAATGTAATCCTTTTGTGGTTGGGAAACTTAATCAGAGCACAGTATCCACTGTTTGCATTTTAAGACATTATGTCTTGATAAGTTTGGGGTCAAGGGCCTTTGTCGATGACTTTGTATCAGTGTTTTTCTGTACTAAAGAAGTAACTCTTAGAAGCCCTCAGTCACTGGCTCACAGAGGGAATACAGCCTCCCATTAGGGATTGAGCCAACTACCTTATTAATTAGCCTTTGCAGCTTTAGGCCAACCTGCTAACCCATTTAATGAGTAAATAATTGCTTCTTAGGTCTTATGTCATCATGTCTTTTATTAATATGGGAAGTTATCTCAAAATTACTCTTGAACCCTCGGAGTGTCAAAACGAATTTGGAGCAGAGGGGAGTTTGGCCCAAAGATCGTTCTTTGGGCTATAAATCTTGGAGGATTGGTTCCAAAATGAAATAAATTCCGATTTGATTCCTTAAGGATTTTCAGACTTGTCGAAATACTTTTTGACAAGGGATTGTTATCAAATAATTGGAAAAGTACATCCAATTTAAATATCTTTGTACAATTTGTACAAAAATATAAAATAAATAATATTGGCTCCATTTCAGTTGTCCTCTTTCAGTTGTTCACGGTTATTCCTTTTACCTTACTTTGTTTTCACTTTCAAACTTACTTTTACAAAGTACGAATAATAATGACCATACAAAGTACACAAAGTCACATGCACAGTGATAAATAGATGCTTTACCATCCCCAGGGTCAAAGAGGCAGCAGAGAGAAACGGGTAATTCTAGTAACTCGTATCATTTTACATGTTAACTTAACTTTGAGCAATTCTCTATGGCCTTAGTGACTCTTTGCTAAGCGAGGAATAGCCATCCCTCTTTCCACTGCAAATCAATAACTTGTCTTTCTTGGTCTATAGCCGACTTGTGAAATCAATAAGGGTTTTTATGAAGTTGATATCTTTGTTACACTGCACTGATGTGATGTCATCCATTCATTGTGTCAGTGTTGAATGGTGTTCCTCAGCAGTGAATCATGTCATGAAATGGATGTGCAATTTTGTCTTTTAAAGTAAATGTTTCGTTTTGTTGCTAACTGAGTCTAAGAACCCTGGCAATCTGGGGCTGTTTGGGTGTCCGTCTATATACAGGGAAGGTGCAGTGGGGAAAGCTGGACTTTTTTTGGAAAGCTAAATTATGTTTCTTACATCAGCCTAATTTTTTTTTTTTCAATTTATTGGCATAACATAAGACTTAACACACAGTATTCATATTACATTGGTCAGAGTAGCCTATTGTCAATTCAGTAAGATATTGGAGGCAACTGTGTAACACAGTGTAATGATGCATACTGTCAGCAGTTCAAGTTGCTCTTGTTAAGTAAAAAAAAACATGCCTAATTTACTGATTTTATTAAGTTTCTACAGCTCGGATTACATGACCTCCTTTCTCTAAATAGAAAATGTATAAAAGCCCTGAAAGTTAGTAAATCTGTTTAAATCACCTTCTCACCTTATAAAATCTGCACTTAATTTAGCTGCTAAAGTAATGACCGTCAATGGGTTTGTAAATAAGCTACTTAGAGGACATTATGCTGGAAGATTTGCTAATTAGCAAGAACAATGCTTGCACTGGCAGTGTAAAAGCATCTAATCCTTGTCCTCTAAAGCTTAATGTTTGTCTTTAGTATGTCAGGATCCATTTTCTAACATTATAAGGGTAAATGAATCATTTATTTGGTGTTTGTGCCTGACTGTGATGCCAAAAAGTGTATAAGCCTATGTTAATGCTGGAAGGCCCTTTAGATAAATGTGTCCAATATTGAAAGAAAGGCATGCTGCTGTTTATGTACCCCATCACCAGAAAGTGTTACAGCAAGTGCATCTGCTCACCTTCTTTCCTTCAGGATGTTATTCAGATGTTTAAAATATGAGAGAAGGGAAACCATGCTCCCTGCAAGTTGAGGAATCGTTTCAAACGTATGAAACATTAATTACAATGTCTTTGGGTTCCATAAATGGACCAAATATCTGAAAAACTGAGAAGAAACATTACCACCTATTACACGTTACTATATGTAGTCATGTCATTGTCCTTTTTACATGAGTTGCTTTCCCATTTGTTTATCACATGACTGCAACACAGAAAATTAAAATGAAATGACATAAGGACACAAGCCCACCTCAGCAAAAATGTGCAGAACAAACTCTGAACAAACTCCAAATGAGAGGAGTGAAGCATGATCAGCCCTTGAAAGATCTTCACATTACTTTGCACTACACATTTATGCTGACTTGGGCTTCCTTATTATGTAATTTCATTAAAATGTTTTTCAGTCATGGAATGATAAACAAATGGGAAAACTGAAGCAATAAGGTGAAACAAATCATAGGCAACATTAAGGTCAGTACTTGACTTTTCAGTTTGATCCGAACCAAAATTGCAGGTGTGAAAGAGTCGATCTCTGAATGCAACGTAACAGGGAGGAGAGTAAAGAAGGAAAGCTCCTAAAGCTTAGTTCCATATAAATGCACGGATAATTTGTTGTTTTGTCGTTAGTGAAAAACAATATTGACCTTGTAGTTGAAAAAGGAGCCTCATATAAGAATGACATTTCCTCCTTTGGAGTCCGTTCATTCGCATTCGGAGATCGACACTTGTTGACTGACAAGATGGCGGCGAGCAGAAAAACAAACTGCTAAAGTGAGTTGTTCAAAACCTTTCTTTTTAGTAAACTCTGTGTACACAAACAATGTTCTCAATGCTCGTGTTCATGTGCAGAGCCCCTGGTGATACTTCGAGCATAGTTTCATGTTGTGTCGAGCCTTCTTGGTGTTTAATAAATAGCGATTTTGATGTGATCACAGTAGTGCCCCTAGCTCTCCCATTGAAAAGGCCATTTGATCGAAAACGAAAATATGGGAAATCTTAAAAGTGGCGCTTACGTCCTAATTATGCTTTTAAACGCTTTTTAATTAATTATGCTTTTATGCTTTTAAACGGGTACATTCACAAAAGGACCCTAGGTTGCATTTTGGCGAATCACGTTCTAACACTCTCTCATATAAGTTAACATGTAGGAAAAAAAAATTCAAATCGAATGGGGTGAGGTCAAAGTTATTGATTTCTGACAGAATGCCCAACCTATTTTTTTTCTATGAGCCCTGGTATCATGTTACGATGTGACCAAGCATTATACATACATACACATATACACAGGAAATGTATTCTGAACCCTGTGAACATATGACAGTGTAGAGGTAGTGATAATAATTCAACGGGAAGGCTGTTGACTAGCTACAGTGTGTCCGTGGACATTAGAAAATGCTCTTTTGCTGCTATTCATGCGGATGCCTAACCGATATGACAACAGCTGCTTTTTGACTGGCTGGTTATGAGGTAATTTGTCAAGAATCCTGACAACCTAGACTAAGCATTCTGCAATAGAGTGATGTAAGTGTCAGTCCAGGCTTTGTAAAGTAGACAGGCAGCAATGAGTCAAGATGTGGTGCTAAAGACT
Organism: Sander vitreus; assembly: GCF_031162955.1. Taxonomy (NCBI): domain Eukaryota; kingdom Metazoa; phylum Chordata; class Actinopteri; order Perciformes; family Percidae; genus Sander; species Sander vitreus. The sequence goes on from NC_135864.1 coordinate 8,444,302, forward strand.
GAATGAATATCGGGCCCATTCCTGAAGGACTGATCCTGTGGATAAAACACACGAGTGATGGACATGTATTAAGATTTCTCTTTCAGGAGAAAAAGCCTGATGGCAGGTATAGATAAAGTATGTGTACGTATATAGTGCTGAAAGTACAACTGGTTCTATACTCAGTTAACTTGTTTAAGTTGTTTAAAAGGCAAACAAAACAAAACAAAAAACTAGCTGTTTTTCTCAGTTTTTTTAAAACCAATATTGTTTTATTTAACAAAAAAAGTTAATCATCAATAAAATATTTTCACTTTTTGTACTGTTAGAGAAAAACAGCGATTTAAAGGACAATTTTGACATTTTAAAATATACGCTTATTGGCTTTCTTGCCAAGAGTTACATGAGAAGAATATTACAGTTCTCCTGTCTGTGAGGTAAATATGAAATATTAAGCTATGGCATGCTGCCGGCTTACTTGGCAAAGCACAGAGACTGTAAACGGCTAACCTGGCTCTGGCCAAAGCTAACAAAATCCACCTCTAGAGCTCACTAATTAACGTTATATCAACATTTTTGTTTGATCTGAACAAAAATCAAAATGTAAAAAATTCCATTTTATGGTGAGTTATGTGCTGATTTATTTCTTGCCTGGGAACCAGTGGTGGTGACTCCAGGAAATGATTGGTCCCGACAAAGAAATAGTCCCAGTCTTTCTGTCAGGTTAAGTTAGTTGGCTGCTCGTGGTAGCAGACTACAGATATGACAGTATTTTCATCTAACTGTCAGCAATAATGCAAAGAAGTGTATTTCCCAAAATGTTTCCTTTTAAAGATGTCACTTTAGGCTCTGGGAACTTGAATTTTTTTGAGGGGGGGTCCTTTTTTCAGAAATTGTTGCATCAGGGCAATTTCATAAAAATGTAAAAGTCCAGTTACTATAACATATAATATATATTTAAACTGTAAAACTGAGAGCTGCTTAACTGTGTTTCGTTGTTGAAAACAATTAAAGTAAAGATCTATTCTATTCTCTTCCATAATATCCTCCCAGCAAAGGTCAGTTTGGTTATTTTGCATAACCTCACTTCAATACTTCTGTGGATACATTTGCTCAAAATATGTGCTTTGTCTCGTAGTGGTGCTTCATTCACATTGCCGCTTTTGATAAATGCCCCACATTGGGAATGTATGAGACAGGGTTAGAACTGGCTGCCATAAGAATGCACATATATGTCCATTCATCTTTAAAAGCGCAGTTTTTCTGCATCTATTTTCCTTATTTTGGAGCAAGCCATGCTTTCATCTCTCTCACATCTCCTTTACGCTGTTGTTCTCCCTAGCAAACTCTTAATGTACAGTAAACAATATATTTAATTGGCTCAATTGAGTGAAGCTATTGCTGTATTAACTGGATGAGCTCTGCCCGTGGTCTACAGCGGCAGAGCTGTGAATGTTTGAATGTTTCATTTGTGTTTGTCGGTGTCAATCTGATTGGACCATGCCACACTTTTGAGGTGAAAGAGAAGGAAAAATGTCATGTATTTTTGCTTAAGCCTATTGAATGCCTCCTTTATGAAATATCTGTCTGATCATCCTAGATAACATAGTGGCTCAATGTTTTCAAAGTCATCTTTCACTCCACGGAGTATTTAAAAACACTGAAAATTGAATATAAATTACGGCAAAGTAATCAAATCAGCCTCAGTATCTTTTGAGCACTGACCGCTGTTACAACTGGTTCCTAGAACACAACCAGTTTAATTGAAGTTAATTAGAATGAATGTAGCAGGAATTGTTTGGACGATTGAGACAAATAACCAATCTGTGCACTGCAATTGAATTGTTTTGTCGGCAATAGAGCTTCCAATCAGGGTTGGACACCTCTCCTCTCCCTGCTGACTTCAGATACCAAAAGACAATGTACACTCATTGGCTTAGTAATGATTTTTTTTTTAGCCATGCTTATTTCCAAATTCAATTTAAGGCCACTTACTTGCCAAGCTAAAGAAAAGGTCCTCTGGAGTGCTGAGAGTCCCTATTTTGATAATTGTTTTCTTTCAGGAGAGAGAATTATTGATTTGGATTCAGTTGAAGCTGTTGTGAAGGCGAGAGCGTGCGTCACTCCAGATTATGAGGAAGCTTAATGAAGCATGTTAACTCTACGTTGCGTCCTCATCAAAGTCGTCAGCGACAGCAGTTTGATTGGCACCTGTCGCCAAATCAATGGAATTGGCTATTATGCATGCCTCGCCATCTGTGTTGTTGTCGTACAGTATGGGTTTTTGAATGAGTGGGAAGAAGCTATGATAATTCCCTTCCTCTGTCATTTTTTCCTGACAGTTTCAGGTGCCTAAATGAGCATATTTTGCAGTGTAGGGCTATGTCATCTCCAGTTCTCCACACAGATGAAACAATGCGTAATGTCATGTTGGAAAGAGCGCATAAAATCATGTTGACGTGTGAATCGGCGTGTGCTTTATTCTCACTTAGATACAGCGGGAGGACTCTCCCATAAATCTGCCAAATATAGAATCTCTAAGCAGTCAAATCACAACGAACTCAGTTGCACAAATAAGCTTACATATATCTCCAAAGGTGAAAGAAGAGGTGTGCTGTTGTTTCATGAACAAGGGTGGTGTGGCATACAGATGAAACAGTTGAGTTAGTCCTCCCATGAGGGGCTATCCCTTAGATCTTTAATTAGGGCAAGAGAAGGCAGGGAAATGTAATCAATCCTCTCACCTCTGGGGTTTGTGTAGTGGGAATATGCAATAATGTATATTCCCGCAGGACAGTATTTTCATCAATATTCTATTTAACAAAGCCTTTTTTTGTAATCGCAGATATCTTTGGCCAAGTTTTAGCAATTGTATAGATCACCAAATCTGAAATTTTCTTATAACCGTCTCACAACAATTTATTTACACCTGATTACTGTTAATTGTGAGATAAACAATATGAGATGGCAATATTTAGTCTAATAGCTTTAGCAAATGGCTCCTAACCAGCAGACTTGCTCTAATTTCACACATTATAATATGGATCAACTAAAGTTAACACGTTTTATGTAAAGAATACTGAACCACTTGCTGTTTGTGAGGATATGTGAGGATAAAACAAGGTTGTGTTATAGTTCTAATTAATGTGCGTGGAGGATTGAAGCTTCCATTTATGCCACAAGACATTTGGGATAACTTTAATTCATTGAGTACAGAGAGAACTGGTACTCTGACACAAGCAGCAGGGGGTCTTTGAAAGCGGGCGGCATTTTGGCGTGGAAGAGCTTTGAACACCCCCACCCCCCCGCCCTCCCCATAGCAGCACAGGAATCAAAAGCAAAGGCTAATGCGTCTTACACACCACAGTGTTCCATATCCAAAATTGTCTCGAACTGTTCATTATTCATAACAAATCCTTGTTAGGGTAGGTGCATGTCTGACATGGCAACAGGCAGTTCCATGTATATCTCCTTACTGAGAGATACATGTTCACTGTTAGATTATTACACACACATATGTCACTATACAACGGTAGTCCTCCAGATTTGCATGAATTTAGCAGTGAAACTAAATTTAGCGGTAAAGCTGAAATGTGTTCCTGTTGTGCTTTTTCCAGCTCGGTGCTGTCTGACCCTCTGCTACCCCCCGCAGAGCTACAAAGATGTTGTTGTTCTCGTCAGATGCTCACAGCAGCTAATTAGAGACAGACTAAGAATCGAGAGAACCAGTACCATTGCCATAGGTAGTTAAATGGGGAGGAAAATCATGTCCGCTTTCAGTAGAGTTCTAAACAATATGTACTTCAAAGAATTTCCACAAATACAAACCAAAGGAAACGATGTGTGATTCAAAGCGTGTGACAGAATTCCTCAGGAAAGGTAAAATAAATTGATAGAGATCAAGCATGTGATGCTGAGCTACTTCTGCCTGATATCAACGCTAATGATAACTCCCAGCGTTGGAGCAACATCTCAGAGGATGAAAGTTTGGTTTACACATGTAAACACTAAACAAGTGCACGATCAGGGGCTAGATCTCCAGTAATTGCATGGGAACAAGACATCATGTTATACATACATACATCTGCCCTCACTGCTAGACTGCAAAATGTTTAATTTTGACACCGCAGGGAGTTCAATGACTGTTATTAATGGTGGCAACGGCTGAACGCAGGCTCAGGAACCATTAATTCAGATTGTAATTACATGAACTTGAGGCCAAACTTGTGTTATACTATCGCACGATACTGAGATGCATCCTCTCGATGGACAAAATGACTACAACTATCTCCACGGTTTGTAATGGAGAGAAACAAATTGAATAGCTGTGTAAATGAAACTGCGAGCAAACTTTATGATCTGTGAAATTTCAAATGTAGCCTTGTGGGGTGCAGCTGGTAACCGTTTTTTATCTGGATGAGCCTGAGGAATTAAATAAACTTCATTAAGCCTTTTTAACTTCTACAAGTGCTGAATACAGGAGAAAGTTACTTCATCCACACTTAAAATAAAATATGTGCTTTATTTGAACACCCCATAATCTGTATGAAAATGTGTTTTTTCCTCCTTTGGCCCATTTCAATTTTGTTTGGATGGCTTGAGAATATGTTTGGATAAAATGACAATAAAAAACCTTTCTCCAATTTTTTGGGGTTGACGCTGTGCCTGGCAGTCCCATTCCTCAGTGCCCTTTGTTTAGATTTATATTGTTTTAGGGAAATGAAAACACATGTATAAAGGGACTGTTCGTTATTTATTTAAGGGGCCACCAGAGGAGTTTTGGGACCTTCAGCCAAAAAAGACACAACCCTCTCCTTGCCAGTAAAAAAAATTCTATGACCCTCCAAAACAATTTGGAAAAAAGAAATGACCCTCACCCAACAATTTATCAATACATTCTGTACCAGTTTGCATGATGGCAAATATATACAGATTTCCATTGTTTTTTTTTTCAGCTATGACATACAAGACTAAACCTCTGCATTCTGATCTGACGCATCATACTCAGGTAGATTTACTCACTAACATTGTTGTGGAAACAAAATAAGCATGGAAACTAAATGCACAATTCCTGCATTACTGCATTACTTCAAATACTAAGTTACTCCTCTAGTAAACTAGTATTCACATGAAATAAAACAATAAAATATTGAGACCATTCAGCAAGGCACTCTGGGTAATATTCAACACACAAACTGGTTGCTATGGACTCGTCACTAGGCTTTCTCCACTTCGCCGTTTAAACAAAGTGGAATAAACGTATAAAAGTCCAAATCTACACAAAACCCGCAATCAATTAGTAAGCTGACATCAAATGTGGCATTTAGGAAACCTTTACTGCAACCTTGGCACGGTAAGATGTCCAGACGTACAACAGTCATTTTCGCAGTGTCCTGTTGCTGCCATCGTCAGCCAGGCAATATTATTTTTTTTACTAAACCAGTACATGAAATCTGATGTATTACCTACCACCATTTAGTTGTTTTGTGTTATTTAAGATATTTATAAAATATCTGATCATACCAGAATTATTCCACAAATTTTTTAAACAATGCAATTATCCGTTTCAGCCACCAGGGGGGCAGCTCCCCCTGCCCCATGTGTCTATGCCCTGCCCCACAGAAAACTCATGGGTCAGACCCATCTGGTAGCGAAGGAGGGCAGAGACTGAGAGAGCTACATGGAGCTACATGGAAAAATATGCACCAAACAAGCCACTTTGAAATTTTGCTGTTTCATGAATACAAAAGTTGGGTGACCCTCCCCCCTGGAATGAAAAATGTTGGATGACCCTCCCCTCAGCAAAGAATAAAAAGACACGACCCTCCCCTATTTTCCTCCGGTGGTCCATTCCATAAATACCGAACGGTCCCTAATGCAAATCCAATGATGTCATTTGTTACTGTACATTACATTTCTAATGGAGTGTGGTGAATTCTGAACACTCACTGCTATTGGTTGTTGATAGAACATGACTGGCAATGGTGCCATTAAGGTCCTCAAAATTATTCACTGAAAATTCTAGATTTATATTCTATGTCACATTTGTGAGATAATAATTTGAGTGTAATGTAGGGCTGGGTGATAAAAAAGATCTCGAAACGGGATCGCAATGAAATCTTTGGACATATTTACCCGATAACACAACTGAGAGAGTCTGTCATTTCGGCTTGGACACCCCCACTTCCTATTGAGCGTTTGTCTGAGTTGCCGGTGTTGTGACAAAGTTTGTGTTTCCCTCATGTTAAAATGTTGATTAGTGTTATGTGTTAGTTAAGGTTTGTTTCAGGTAGGGGGAAACGCATATCGACGGGGAAAAGTCTTAGACACAACACACAGGAAGAAGGTGAAGTTGGAAAAAGGAGAAGAAATGAGTGAATGTGGAGCAGAGGGCAACAAAAGTCACGGTGGACATAGTCTTGAGTCCCCCTCCTCCACACGCTGCGGAGCAGGGTCTGGCTAGTCCACATAGCATTCCGGGATGGGAGAAAAGCATGTTCTGGTTTATTGGCATTTCTTTACACCAATCACAATCGTCATGGGCGGCGCCAAACTCCGCACGGAGCCGCTGCAAAATAGCCTCAGGAAGGAACTTGTTTTGGTGGAATGCGTATGTTCAAAAGTTGTTTTAGTTGTGCGAGAGAATACTGAGATTGGACAGATGGTCTAGCTAGCTGTCTTGATTTACCCTGCAGATATCTGAGGAGCAGTTAACCATTGTCCTCATAAATCCACCCTAGTTTAAAATTCCAACACAAAGAAAGCAGAAGGAAACGGAAATCAGCGAAAAGACATTCATCCGGTGTAATTTCCTGCGGCACCGGAGCAATCCCAGAAGGGAACGTCGTGGATATAGACTATGGAGGACATGAACGTGAACTGGCGTTATCCTCTCAAGCTCGAGACATTATTAATAAAAAAGTGTTGCAGGACGTCAATTGTGTGGAAATGGTTCGGATTTCACTAAAGCGACGAGGAGCCGATTAAGACGGTCTGCAAAAATATGTTGGCGGTTGGTGCCAACCAGGATGGGAAAAACAACAAATCTTTTCTATCACCTGTGTGGTCGCGTTGGCTCTGTGGGTAGAACAGGCACACATATACTTGGAGGTTTATGCCTCAACGCAGAGGTCCAGGATTCAAATCCGACTTCTGACGATTTCCTGCATGTCTTCCCCCTTTCTCACCTAGCTGTCCTATCAAATAAATGTGGAAAAGCCCCAAAAAATTATCTTTAAAAAAAAAAAGTTGAATGTAGTAAAGCCAGTTTGTCTGCTGTTAACAGCGTTAGCATTAGCTGTGCTGTACCTGCTGTACCAAAACAACAATCAATTGTGTTGCCATTGCCCCATATGAAATACATTCAAATAAGAGCAAAAATGTAACGAGTGCTATTTCTTATTGTTTGGCAAAAAATACACTTCACATGCACATGTTTACTTTGTTTGGTTTTTGTGCTACCTCTACAAACATTTGTTTGTAGAGTTGTATTTACAGTTGTATTTACATTTAATTTGTTGCTTTTAAGTAGATTTAGTCTACAAAATCAAAAGAAATGTAGCCAAAACGGACTACTCAGTTTGCACTTATTTTGCAGACACAAAAAAGGAAAACGTTTTTGTAAGATGACTTTAAGTGTTGTGCTAAAGGCATGTTTTTATTTTATTTCATATGTTAATAATAAACTATATTCTAAAGTGTAATTAAACATCTGGTTTCTTCAGTCTTCAGTCAGGATGACCTCGAACAGGCAGTATCAGCAAAAACATTATATCATGATATATATTGTTATCGATCAACATGGGAAAATATATTGTGATCACATTTTTTGGCATATCACCCAGCCCTAGTGTAGGTGATCTTAACAGATCATTTAGCAGCAAGGTTCAAACATTTTCTTGTCTTCAGGCTAGGTTTCACAAGTTAAAACTCAAGAATGGTGTGAATACCAATAATCTCCGACTGTTACCTTAGAGCAGCTTGTACGCTACCTCTGATACAAACGGGACAAAGGATAATAAACATACTATACTAGTTAACCATCCCGTCAAATAGTCAGCTAAGGAGTGGGTTTACATGTTAAGAGGTGAGGCTAAGGATAATGTCTCCAGTGAGTCGTGATCTACTTCTCACATACGCTCAAACACCAAGAGGTTTTTTTAAGGTGACATACCTGTCATCAAAAAAGAATAAAACTTATCCAACAGCAAATTGATGAAAAATGTCAAAGCCAAAACATAAATCCAATATTTTCAGTTCATCTCATGTAAACATTCTTACTAGGAATCATTGAAGTCTAAAAAGCGCAAAATAAAATTGGCTGGGCAGTATTCACCCTATTTTGGAATTTACGTAATTCACACAACACATTTATCACCTACTCTAATATCTTTTTTGGTTACTGGTTAATCATACTGATTTTTGGCAGAGTGTAGCACAAACTACAATCACATGACTTGGCTTTGGAAGGCAGCATATCTCAAATTGTTTATTTCGCTTGTACCTGTGGTCACATAGGGGGGTTCCTTAGTCAGGTATCCTGGAGAAAGGAAGGTACCTTCAAAATGACATAAAGCGATGGTGTCTACCTTTGGGCTAAAGTATTTTATGTTAACAGAAATAACTTTTCCTGACTGGAGCAGTAATGTGTACCCTTAAATCAAGCACTATTTCACCTTTCAATATACTTTTCTACAGTTAGCCCAAGTTGTGTGCATATTCCACAACCCCTTCGGCATCTAAGAGAGGTGGAGTATTTTTATCTGAATGCAGTTCTCGAGGGGAGTGAGACTGCTGAACGCCCACACAGCCCCGCTGACAGCCTTCAAACTAAGTAACAGCACTGTGAAGCCAAGATGCACTACCTCAGTTTGTGTCATTGCAATGCACGTAGACTTTGACAGTCTTATGGCAAATAGATGCCCCCTCATACACATGCAAACACATCCTCACACACAAACAGTCAATGACATCAAGTGCTGATGGTGCGCCTGCAACCAAAAACTGCTGAAAAGTGACCCTGGCTGCGCCCTTGTCGCCGACTCGGGGTAACAAGTGAATGGAAATTGGTTTTACCTGAGTCAGGTAATCATTACTAAATGAATTTGCTCCTGAGCCAAGGGTATAAGTGGGATAAATATATATCTCTGAGATGAATACAAATTTCACTTATGTAATGAAAGGCAGGCTGGTTATTGATTTTGGAGGTTACACTGCATGCTTTTCATCGCTGGCCTGTTCTACATTAGAATGATAAGTTCTCAATTTGGCAGGTGTTTATATGAAACTGTCAACAATTATAGCAACGATGATTTTAATCTTTCTCCGGTCCTGCAGGTTTTTTGTTTCATGCATGCATAATGACCATAAACGTGAATGTTGTCACCACGTAGATTTTTTTTCCCAACCCGTGCCGTTGTGCACCGTCATCATCATAGTAGACACACCTTCATTAACATCACATCCACTGCCATCATCTGCATTCTAATCATCATTATAATCAGAGATCTCATTATTACCATTGTGACTGTACTGATGGCACCATCATTATTGTCACATGTTAATAAAGTGGCCGTGATTCATTTCTCCGTGGCTCTGACTGTGTTCATTATGCCTCAATAACAGATGGACCCTGTTAACTGCACACGTCTGACGACTGCTGAAGTGTCGGCTTCAGCACTCGCAGCAGCTGGGAGGACATGGCCCGTGTTTCAGAGCTGGTCCGTGCTCTTCAATAATTCAACCCTTCCAGCTGTCTCTTATCAGGCCCAAAGCTCCACGGCCTCAAAGCTCACATCACAGTTCTACCCAGGCACTGCAGTGGTCCATCTATGAGTGGACCCTTGAACCAATGCTGTTACTTTAAATCAATGTCTGCTTAAGGAAGTCTCATCACTGCACAGCATAACCTCAACCTTTTATTTAAAATAAAGTTTAATATCGTCCCTATTCAGTTTAACTCATTTTCTCAAGGAATTGAAGATATTAGTCTTTTTCTCTTTTTTTTTTTTTTTTCGACTCGAGGCAGACTTTTTTGTAACGAAAGACATCTTTAATTATTGACTAGTGTTCTGAAGAAGAGTGGTTAAAGACCCTTGAATTTATTTTGTCTTCTATAGGCTTCCTGGAAGAAGAGAATGGATCTATGGATGTGGCATCCTGGTGAGATGAAAGTCTAATTATCGCTCAAGAAAACGAGTGGAAAGGCTGTTTAATTAGGGCCCGACCGAATCCGTGCACTGAGAATTTCTACATTGTGATGGATGGTGTGTGCATCTCCTTAGTGACTGCAGAACAGAATAATAATCTGACAAAGGGGAGTGGACTGTGTAAAGCAGGGTGGTCAGAGAAAAAAATACAGGGAGGAAAGTGTTTGGTGGAGGAGGGAAAAAACCCAACGTGGGGTTGAAGGGGGAATTGGAGGGGTGTACTAGGAGTATAGAGTTTGTGGTGAGACTAAGGGAGGTGTGTGTGAGGCCTAATTGCAAGTTGCATGAGGCAGACAGCAGTGAAAAAAGAGGGGTAAGATTTGGAGAGAGAGCGATTAGGAAGAGAGAAGTAAATAAGACTCAGATGTAAGAAAAAAATACAGAGAAATAGGGAGCAACAGAGCCCCAAGCAGTAGCCATGATTGGTCCCGTTCCCAGCGCACAGCCGATTGGTTAGCCTTCTCCACACTCTTTTCTCCTTGGCTCTTACCTCCCCTCTCATCTCAGCAGGGGGTCCCACAGTCGCCAAGCCTCTTAATGCTCCCCTCCACTCTTCAGCTGCGTGGCTGGCATGCAGAGTACATAATCACTCTATAATCATAATCAATGTCTTTGCATATGATGAGAGGAGTATTATAGTCGCTGGTTAGAAACAGTTTGATCTATTTTTTTCAGTTCAATGAGAAACAATAGTGGCATACTGTTTATGGAACATACCTATGCAACAACAGCCTCGCAAGTAAACTTACCAGGTAAAGAGAACACATCATAACGTGATTATGTCTGTGCTAACTCGATTATAGGCTTGAAAGAGTGGATGTGAGCTCTGGGTACGTTAGGTGTGCCTCAGAATTTGAATGCTTTGGGAATACAGCCTCCCTTTTATGTATTTAGAGCACCACAGAAAAAAAGGTGGTATTCATTTATTCAAAAATGAACATGCTGTTTGGTTGCAGGTTCACTGTTAAAACTAGCAGCATATTGATTCCAGTTCCATTGGTTCTGAGAGTCTCCATAATTGCCCTCTTCTTTTTCCTCTTCATCTCACTCATTAAAACTATTTAATAACCTCAACACAACCCCTCACCTGTACAGCAGCAGGGAATCATCTCGCTTGATAGATAATTGATCGAATAGATGAGCCATCCTGATACTTCAGGGACACAGCTGCTGTGTTAACCTAGTTGCCATGTCTTATTATTAACACACATGGTTGTGTTAGCATATTTTCTGTTTCATTTTACATCATTGTCGAAGGTGGTAAACAAATATGCAGGTGCCAACAGAGCTGACATATTAAAAAGGCCAAACTGTTCCTAAATAAAATGTCAGGATTTGGATTAACAACCACCTAAATATCTGCTGTTTGGATGAGACTGAGTGGGAGTCAAGTATTTTCTCTGCAAATGCCAAAAAAAATTGTACAGGTGGTTAATCTGTTTCAGCATCCTACTGTCAGCCAACAAGTCTTCCAAATCGTACGAAGTTATAAGTTATTTATGTCTACCCTCTTAAACGACCTATAGGAGCGTTTCATGAATTAACATTCCTAGAGGTGACAGGAAATACGACCCACAGGAGCGTTTTCCGTCCTCATATCTAAACCAGAGAACGTAACAGTCGCGGTTTTAAACACGTCGTTAATGTTGCAAAATGGTCGCAGTTTGGTTAGGTTTAGGCACAACAATTACTTAGTTATCAACTAAGCACAATTGTGGTTTGGGTTAAAATCATTTGTTACGTTACTACGCTTTGGTTACGCATGTGACGCAGAACCAACTCACCATTTACTTTTATTTTCAAACGGGACACTAACCCCGTTCTTTCGGGTGAAAGTCCTGTGTTTGTTTGATTTATCCACCTCCCCAAACTGCCTCTTCACACGGAATTCGGCGCTCTTACTCTGATTCTCCACTGGGCACGTCTGTGCTGCGTTCCAGTTTTGTTCCATTCTCCGCCATGTGCCAATACACACCGGGAGCGTCTCAGAAGCGGCGCGTCTTTCTGCCCGACTTATTGTTTCTACAAGTACTTTACAGAACAATCGCGTGTTTATTAAGCTAGTATCTACCTTCCACTCTTTTCTGGCGTTGTCCTTAAAAAAAAGATCGTATTATGTTTTTCAACCTCCAAGATGAATCTCTAGCAGGAGAATAATTACAGGAGGCCACTACGGGGTCGCTGACACTATAAATGTAAATATGAGTCGTAATTGCTGCTTGAACAAACATCATTAGCATTTAAGGCAAGTAGTTGTGAAGGTTAGGGTTGGGACTCTCGAGGGGATGGGAGGGCGATTGGGTTCTTGAGGTCCGAGGAGGATTAATGGAACATGAAACCTCATGTTATCTAATCTAGAGATATTTTGTCATGTCTAATTCTTCTTCTGATTCTTTTTTTTCATCATTTAAAACTAATGAACATTGTTCAGCCTAAAGGCTTCCTTTGATAAGGAGAAAGAAAGAAAGAAGCACTTTATTAATCCCTCAATTAATCTCTTTACACTCTGTTGTTGTAACATCACACATAGAGGCCCGACATACACACACATGCACACACAGGTGACCCATAGACATGCATTAACGTAGAGGTTTCAGAGCGAAATGGGCTGCCACATAATCGGCGCTCCAAAGTAGTTGGGGTTTCCGTGCTTTGACACTTGGCAGTGCCCAGGAGTTGAACTGTCACCTCTCTAGCTAGCAGTCCACACTGCGTACTTTTGGTCCAGTCTCGTCTTGGTATAATTGATGTCAGAGGAGCTTATGTTTATTCACTCTATGCCTGAAACAACCGTTGGTTTCAAAGACCAAAGCTGACTCTGAAAATGACTTGGAAGAAAGCCTATAACTATAGAGATAGACCTCTACGGTGTCCTTAACATCCAAATCACAACGCATTCACTCTGCTCTCTAATTCCCTGGTGAGGACACAGTGACCTGCGTATAGCTGTACAACTCCTCGGATCTCTTGTGAAGATGGATTAGTAGGATTCAGTCCGTCATGACTTCTTTTGATGAGGACGTTTCTTTGACTATAAAAAGAAACTGTGCCTATATTATTCTGACTCTAGTCTGTATCAGTAAAATGTAACAATGATACTTTTACGTTACTCAATTCATTTCATGACGAACAAAGTACAACTTTTGTCTTTTTTTAAGCGTTTATTAATTTAGATTTCCTGAGCATTAGTGTATCCCTAAACAAAGCATTTGACTCCTCTGCTGTTTAATGTGATTGTGCCGTAGGAAGTGCACTTAGATGGTGGTTTTCAGCCTGTGTACTTTCAAATCCCAAACATGCCTTGTGAGCCTTAGTGAACAGTATTTAAAGAGTTACTTTGCAGAAACAGATGAAAGCATTCTTAAAATAAATAAAGCAACATCATAATATTCCCTGGATTGCACAAAAAAACACATTAGAAAATGAAATCAAAACACAACTGTTATTTTTGCCATTATTATGTCCATCTGTAAATGGACTATTTATATATAAAGCTGGTACTTTTTTGAGCTACTGGGTATTTCTTTTTACAACAACATGCTGTAACTCCACAACACATGAGAGGAAAATATTGAGCTTTTAATACATTTATCTGTTTTTTAAATTGCAGTGCATGCAAAACATACTGTATGATAAGCTTATACAGTGTGATTTGGATTTATTTTTTTTCAATTGATTGCTATCAGTAGCCAAGTGAAATGCACAAATACATTGGCTGGCCAATCACATGGTTCACTGGCGTTGAACAGTCAAATTCTGTTAACGGTGTGGTCAGGATGTTCTCTATTCATCTGCCTTCAAAGGCTTGAAGACCAGCGTCTGTTATCTGTCCAGCACATTCCTCTAGGAGGCTATTCCGCATATAGAATGCAGTTTGGATTAAGCCTTTGTCCGAGGAGTGTGCTCTTGAGTGGAAGTAGAGATACGGTAGTCTGGTGTGGCGAGTGGTGCAACACCGGACATATGGGGGTGGCATAGGGGCAGGGATGGGTGGGCAGCTTGTACAAGACGGCAGTAACCTGACGTCTGTGTCTACAGCTGGGGATTGCTAATTGAGAACAGGCAGGAGACCTGGTCCATTCCAATTTCCAAAGCCATCGTCTGGTGAGCAGGTGAGCAGGTTAAGCCCTCATCCATCTCAGTGTGAGGCATAATCCATGACACTTTGGACCTGATTTTGACATGGCTTTTGAAGTTCAATTTAGTAGGCGCTTCCCTCAAACCTCGTGCTTTTTTGACTTGCTCTGATGGAGCTGAAACAAGCCAACTTTACGTGGAAAAATCCACACCATGCTATACAACATTAAATACTAAGTTCAGGTTAAAGCAGTGATCATACAGGAAATAATATTTTTCCTGCTCAAATGCAAAGTGCATGTATGAGGATGGCTGGTAATAGAGACAGCTCATTAGGTATACAAGGAGCATTATGCACTTCTGGTTGCCAAGCAACTAAATGGGGGGAAATAGTGTTAAATAAAAGTAGGCAAGAAATACTATAGTTCTTTGCTTGTATTTACTTGAAAGGGAGAGTGAAGAGCTGGTTGCACACATGGCTAATATAATTCACCATGTAATGTTTATTACCACCTAGGTCATTGACAGAAATATCCACTAATTAAAATGTAAATTAACTAAACTTAATTAAACATACTTAAGTGCATTGGTGGGCGGATATTTAGATTATTTAAATAAGTGGAAGAAACAACTACACAATGTAAAAGTACTGTTTAAAGTAAAAGTCCTGCATTCAAAATGTTACACATGTAAAAGTACAGAATCAGTAGTAGCAAAGTGTACTTTAGTATCAAAGTAGGCATATGGGCAGAATGGCTCCTCTCAGAGTGTAAGGATAATTGAACTACTAATTATACCATTTGGTACTTGGTAATATTTTCTACAATCATATAGTTTGATAACAAATGTAACTAGTCCCTCTGCAAAGTACTGGAGTAAAAGTATGAAGTTTCAGAAAATAGAAATACACAACTTAAGAACAAGTACTTTAGATTTGCACTTACTGTAAGTACTGTACTTAAATGTACCTTGCTACTTTTGTGCATTGTCAATTTGGTTGTAAAAATGTTTAGGAGAAAGCAAACAGCGGCCTTTCAGCAAGAATATCTGCTTCTCTGCTCACACACACACACACACACACACACACACACACACACACACACACACACATGTCCTTGAACTGAGAAGCATCTGATTCAGAACGAAAGAATAAAAAAAAAGAAATTCTTTTATATCTATCAGGACTCCTTGTGTATTATATAAACACGACCTCACACATTACAGACTCACTCCCAGAATGCATTAGTTATAATGGACTAATGATGGACAATTTGACACTTTCTATAGGGAGGTTATTAATCTTTTAAATCCAGATTATAAAATGTATTATAGTGATGATGCCGCTATTTTACGGAAACGCTACTGCAAATGTCACTTATGCTACATTTAACCTTACTACAATGGCTGAAAATAGCTTGTGGCTCATGTTTTAAATCACATTGGATACAGTTCTGTCAAAATGCTTTCAGTGTTGACGAATACTGAGTGAAACTACACGCCAGGACATACTGTATGATATTCAAAAGCTGTTGAGGGGCTTATCTTGGGGTTTAACAGTTACATTTGTTGGCCAAACCTACGCCATTACCTACAACTAAAACTAAAACAGAAAGACCTTTATTTAGAAGGCTCATCTCTTCTCTCTTTTAAATGGCTCTGTATCTTTGAAGACACCAGTGGAACCCCTGCAAGCATCACTTTGTGCACTCCCACATGTAAATATTGATCCAAAAGAGATGCATGAGAAATCGATTACTCTATTCAAACTCTGGTTCAAGTCGAAAAATATAAACAAGTTTGATTTTCTGCCTCACATAAGAACATTAGGCTTGCTCTAGTCTAATGCAAATTACAGAACAGAAACACAAGTCCTCCACATTTTCAGGGTATATGTCTTCCTGTACACGTGTTTGTTACTAAATGCATATTAACACAATGTTAGACCAAAAAGTTCACTCCACAAATCAGTGAAGGAATTGTTGTAGACATGGCTTTCAGTTAGTATTCAAAGCATTATGTTCTGGTCTGTGTCTAGCCGATGAAAACATCTTGTTATCCCTTAAAGCAGGAATTATGTCTTCTATCAAAGATTTGATGGTATGCAACCTAATAGATGAGCCACTTTTCAACCTCTATTCAAGAGAAGGGATGAGAGAGCTGATTGTCCAATCACTGCAGAGCATTAGATTGAACAAAAAATCATTGCCATGGGAGACCAGTTCCAGCTCAATTATATCCACTCCCTGCTGCTCCTGCCCTCTGTAGTGCTCAACCAAGCCACTGTGAAAGTTCTTCTCATCTTTGAAAGATGTTGAGATAATTATTTTTCTTAGTTGTAAACTTAAGTTCCCGGCGCACGGCTATTTCTAATGGAAATGTTGATTCTTCAGCTGCTCTAAAATGGCTTGTGCGCTGTCTACCATTTTCTAAAATGTGTCCATCACCACAAAATCTGATCCTGGTTTGCTATTCCTGAGACATTTGTATTGACAGTTTGTCTTGGGATTTGGAGAGATAAATCAATACCATGTCAATCAAGTGTTCGTGTGAAGGCTTGGGCCTTCGGGGAAGATATTTCGTACACACACCCACTCATACTAAGCATCACTGGAAATACCATGTGGAAAGTCAGAAGGCTCCTATACAGGTTTGGAATAATTGACTACCTTTGTGACATGTTTCAATTTTCAGGTATGTAGGGAATTTACATATCTGTGGTGTTGTCCATATGAAGCATGAGATAGTGATAATGAAGGTTGGTGGATTATATTTAAACCAAGAAGGAAAGCCACAACAAAAATGGCTATACAGTTTGGAAGAGACTTATAGAAGGAGAGCTACCAGAAGTAACCGAGGGAAAAATAAATGTTTTAACTGTATACAGATGGACGCAGGAGAGAATAAGTGATGGGTCAAAGTAACAGTCTGCCAGAGCTGAAAAATGAATTATAATAATCTTCCTGAAGAGCCAGCTAGTCAGTCATTTTGTATGCTGTATGTGGGCTCTGATGTGGAATTTTCAGGAGATGAATGGCATTTGTGGTCTGTGGGATCCACACATAATACTGCACAACTGCTACATAAACAATAACATATAAAACATGCCTAAACCAGACATCGGTCATTCTCAATTTAATGTATTATTTGAGTTAAATTATTTTAATTTACATGCTCATGGGACCTGTGGCTGAGAGTAATATCACAATATTTGTAAGAAAAATGTCCGGTTAAAAATGATAAACACTGATAGATGAATCTGCTCTGCCATTTTCAATCAGACTGTAGTTGCTGGTTGCGGATATATCAGTACATGTTGGCCATTAAGAGAGAAATGAAATTAGGCCTACTGCAAGTTTGAGGTAATTTAGAAACGGTAATGCCATTACATAGTTTGTCCACCGGAGAGCACTTAGTTTACTTTTCAACTGTAAAATGTCCTGGTCAGTACAACCCTTTAATAACCAAATTTAAGAAATGATCAAACATGTTTGTCATATAATGTGTTCATGTAAAAGAAAAAGAGAAGAAGAATCTTGGCCGATTATATCATTATTAGATTTTAAAGCCTCAAATATCGATAGCAGTATCGGCCTCAAAAATCCAGTTTTGGTCTTTGCTATAATCAATTACATGTAAACTTATCAAACAGATGTTAAATGCAATTAACTGTTTTCCACTAACTATTCATTTTGTTAGTTTTTAATTACAGTTTGCTTGGAGTCATTCATTTAAATTATGTAATTATGTACAAAATGATAAGATAATATGATCATATTAGCACAATATGATTCCAATTGATAATACTGAATTATTGCCCAACCTCGTCCCTGATAATGTGGCACTATGGAAAACAGTAGTGCAGTATGAAAACAGAGATTTCCTTTGGACATGTGGTTACTGGCATTTGCCTCGCATTGCCAGACCTATCTCCACAGCGCTGCACCTGCATAGAAACGGAGGCCGTTCATAAGTATGAATAAGACACAGCCACAGTACAAAATACATTTTGACTGCACCGTTTGTTCTTGTCACTAAAATGTATCCATACAATATTGCTCAAGTCATGAAAAATCAAAGTTAAAAAATGAGTAAGACGTTTGCAATAGCTCAATTAATGAAAAAAATGATTTTATTGTGTCAGCATTGATGATTTCAACATGCCTGTAGTCTATACAGACTTAATGAAACCTAAACAGCAGTGGTGCTGAGTTTATTATCGATCCTTACTGTCTTTAGAATGTAAGCACTCCCTCACTGTTATTGACAGATGACATACAGTACTGTAGCTCTGCTGCACAACACAGAGAATGCTGAACGATGAGGTTATGATATTTGCATGCTGGAGTACTTTCTTAAATGAGACTCTCAAAGCAGAAAGGAATAGAGTTGCAGTGGAGTTTTGGACAGAATAGGAACTGCATTTTGAAAAATCAGATCAGACCTTGTGTACTAACTCTGTGAATGGAGTTGTTATTTTTGTCAAGGTGTGCAAACGCATGTCTGCAACGATATGCAACACGCACAGGAGCCAGGAAATTAATCTTGTATGACTGAGTCTGTAATTGAATCACAGCGCTCGTTTACACTGCTATCATTTGCCGAATAATGACGAATAATTGTCAAAGAGGAACTATGTCATTAATGAGTGGAGGGGGAAAAAAAGGAGACGAGAAATGTGGAAATGATGAACCTTGATGTGTTCCAGAGAGCCAGGAAGCAGAGATCTCTCTTTCCCCCCTGGTTTGGAAAACGATGCCAGCACTGAATTCTAATGGCCTCCTGTTTGCCTGTCACTGGAGGAGAGAGAGGAAGTTGAATGAGCAGGAATTAGATTGCATTTCCCATCCCCTTCATTGTTATTTTTGGTGAAATAACACATTCCTCTTCCACTCACAAACAGGAGCGAAAAGCAGTTGGTGTTTAATCAATCCTTTTGGAAAGGGAGTGAGGGGTGGGGGGCTCGCTCTGCGCCTGCCACTGTGCGCAAAATGGAATAAGTATGACATTAGGGACACCGGTATCATTACCTTGATGAATTACGGAAGGTATAACGATTATGGAAATTGTCATCGACTGATCGTTCATCTCAATTTATTGCAGCTCAGTGCCACTGTGGCCCAGCGGACTGAAATGTTATCATGTCAATAGTTCTACAGACTGTTATCAATGCTTGCTTTGCTTTCACAATGGCCGAGCACTGTAGGTCGGTTGTACGCCATCCATCGCAGTCCAGAGCTCAACAGCGGACCCCCTTCATAGTTCTTAAGGTGAAAGGGGAAGCAAATTGACCGGCCAGTGTTGTACAGTGTTCAAAGACTGGGAGGAAGATGAAAGGCTATCAGTGAAGGGGTCTGTGTTGATTTCCGCTTGTAAAAGAGGGGTTCGATCTTAAAACCACTGCTGCTGATCCTGAATTAAAACAGCTCTAATAACTCACAGAGGCGATGCAATAATGTCTAAAAATAATTTGTGAAGTGATAGAACCTATGGCATAAAATTTCTAATTAAATCTTCCTGTTGTAAACTGTTCAACCTACAGCATATAGACACATTAAAAATCAATCACCAAATTACAATGTTAATGCTAAACTACAAATTACGCACATAACATTCACAATGTCGTTATGGTAATTATGTCTTTGAAGACAGAGCAATCGTAATAAAGCAGCATGCCACAACACACTGAAGTGTGTCCCGAAGAGATCCCTGGAAATATATTGCTCTGTGCTCGCCTTCAACAATATCAGGCCACCTCAGGGAGCTTGTTAGTACTCTGCATGTTTGCAAGTTTTATCATGACACACCTACAATAAAAAGAGAGAGAGAGAGAGAGAGAGAGAGAGAGAGAGAGAGAGAGAGAGAGAGAGAGAGAGAGAGACATTTAAGCCCTTTTACTCACGTGACACATCGTATTCCCCTTGTTGAGAATATATATGAATATGACTAAACCCTTGACATTCATAATTTACAGTGCAGTGGAGAAATTGGTAACCCTCTGAGACAATAAATCATAGTTATGTCAACTGCGCTCATTAGACTTCAATTTAAGAAAATTGTGCAGGATATGAAGATTTGCAAAGGTCCAGACTCAATGAAAGCCTGTGATAGAGCCCCTCTGGAGAGTTTTCTAATCGCTGCAGCAGGAATATGGCCCCGTAATGGAGGACATAGCTCTTCATTAGCCCTGTGTTGGAGTACAGTAGCGTTCACTCAGGCTTTGATAAACGCAGTGCTGTTTTCTTACCGTGGCACTTTTAGCACACAAAAGTTGCCTACGTTTAACCAAGTCATCTCGGAGTGAATGTTATTGCTTATTGCAAGTACAATAACCAGCCAGGGAGAGCGTAATGGTGTACTTAGCTAACATTAGATCAGAATCACTTTTACTTGCATGGTGCAAGGGATTTGGCAGGGCAGCTGCTGTTTAGGTAAACCGGGGTTTTATTACAAGGTGGTCTTGCTTGTACTGTCTAAATCCCAATTTAATTTCTCTCCTGCATTACAAACTATTAGATACAAAGGACTTGTGATAGAATGTACTAATTAGTTCATATCAGTAGCACTGAGAGATTTGTTGGATGTTGAAATGTTCAGTCCAGAGCTGACATTTCTTTCAAAAACCATGATCCCGTGTAACGTCGCCCCAATCCCACTTTAAGCTCACAGAGACTGGGACAATTACATCAGCAGACAGGCTGTGTTTTCGTCTTCGTTTTTCGACTGTGTGGTCGTAGCATGGCGCTGGTGCTCAACTGTGTGTCATCTCACCAGCAACACATTTCTTCCACAGAATCTCACACTCTGTCTTAAACTGATTAAGGGACGGTACTAAAGTTATTGGGAGGGGGTGGTGTGCAGAAAAGGGGGAGGGTTGTCACTATCCTGTGTCAGCTTTCAAATTAACTTTACACTGCATTTTAACAGAAAGTTGAAATGCGGTAAAGCAAAATGTGTTTGAAAAATTTGGTTAAAAAAAGAATGGATAGAATATTTTGTAAACAGGACACGTCCTTTTGCCGTAATTTTGCCAATTGCTTATTCCACTTCTAATGTGCAATTTGTTGCCTATGTAATGTTGACACAGTCCCTGACATGAGTGGGCAGACTGCGAATAAAACTCTCTCCCTAATAAGTAATAATTGTAAGCTTTTGGTAAGGTTTGATACAGTAAATCAAAGTTTACTCCTGTAAACACACTGTAAACACACTACTAAACTCTGAGTTTTCATCCAATTTATCATCACCATAACAAACACCAAAGGCTAGTTGTCTCTGGCTAGATGGAAAACAAAGCAGAGCTGTCTTTTCTGGGGGAGTGTGTTTTTAAACTCAGACCTAATAAAAACAAAAAAGGCCTCTGGTTCCAAAAGGCCTTGTTATCCAACATTTTCTGAGAGGATTTTTTGCACATCTCTATGAGACAGAGGTGTGCATACAATAATTATTTTGAGAACATCGGACCTCCTTAATGTGAGATATTTCAAAATCAGGGACTCTTTGAATTGGTCCCTAGTCCCTGATTGAAACAGGATACTGGTACAAAACACAACACCATGGATGGTGTTCCATTTCATAAACCAATTTCATTTCAGTAAGGAAGAGGTTGCTTTAATGGAAATGGAAGAAAACACACAGTCCCAAGTGTTTTAGTGGCTGGTAGTGTTCTTTAATATCAATATGCAATACTAACAAATTACACTGAGGTGCCATTTCTAATATTATATTAAGTTAAGCAACCACTTTAATGTGTTTTCCCAAATAAATAAATTGGTTATCAGTCTGTATTTTGAAAAAGAAAGATTTTGGATAAAACCAAGATGACTGAAACTAAATAAAACTGCCAAGTGGTGGGATTGAGCAAATGTCTGTAATAGTATTTCTGTGAAACAGTCTCATAGGTGGTGTTCCCTTTAAAATACAGATCTTAATTCATTTTATTAATTTATCTGGTATCTTTAAAATAACAAAAGAAGGATGAATTTGAGCACTGACCTGTTTAACCAGCAGTTATTACAACAAATACACAAATAATCTGCTATTTAAAGTATAATAGGATTTATTTAACTTACAAATCATCAATTGTCAATCAATAGTTCTTCAATCAATAAACCTACATACTTGTTATAAACTACAACAAAAGCAAAACAAACAGCAAACGTGGTGAGTGTGTGTCTGTGTGTGTGTGTGTGTGTGTGTGTGTGTGTGTGTGTGTGTGTGTGTGTGTGTGTGTGTGTGTGTGTGAGGAAAAAGGGGGGGGGGTAACGAGATTGTGTGGGTAGCTAAGCCACGTGATCAAGACGGCGGATGAAGCACCGCCGGATGTGAGACCCTTTGTAGTTCAATACAAAAACATCAAAAATGGCTGCTCACGTGAGCTGCACAAAACTATTTAACCCCAAGAAAGCGGTAGTGGGGCGGGGTTGCAGCGCCACATGGCTATGGGCTGAGAAAACTTGGCTAACGAGGGGATGTTTACATGTTTAGCCTCTCTCGTAAGCAGCTGATCTGTTCGCTGAAAGAGTAACTGGTCCCTTTGTTTGCACGTCTTGTTCTCTTGCTCAGTACAGTGTCTAAGCTCCGCTGCGGGAGCTGTGTAACATTTACATATTTAGCGGTTTCCTTGTTGTCCGATTTTCTTGACGTTTCTCTTCTGCAGTTTTGAAACACTGGTCGCGTGTTTCACAGGGTCCAAGATGTTCACCAGAACACCGAGAAATAGTCCACTTTTGTCCAGAAAATGAACTAAATATAGCACAAACGTTACAGCACAAGCGACCGTAGCTACCGGGGTAAGCCGGGGAGAAGCGAGTCTTCAGAAAGTTTTATACTCTCGCAGCACCAGACGTGGAGTTCAAAGTCTGCTAACCAGTGGGACTTCAGAGTGTTTTTGAAGGTGTGTGAACTACACACCTGTAGTTCTTAGACTTCCAGCCAGTTGAACCCCCTTTTGTCATAGAGATGTGATTTCTCAGGCTGCTACAGTTACAGTCAGGCTTTTCTCTTTGTTTGAGAAAGCCGCATGTTCCTTTGTGTCAGAAAGCCTTTGGAATTGCGTGAAGGCCGCAGTTGGAGATGCGTCTCCTTTATTTTAGAGATAGTTTAATTCTTACTTTCCTCGGTCCCAACAATAGAAATGCCAAAATGGACTTTCTCATTTTAGTGTGACTTCATGAAATATGTTGCAATCCAACATACTTGTGCACGTATTGCCTATTTCAGCATTGAATAGGACTCCGGTATTGGTCTTTAGTCTTGAAATTGAGTTGGACTCAGCTAAGATGGGCTTGACACAGCTTTCAATACAATTCAGCAATGTGAGAGTGGACGAGAGAGGACATGAACGAGCTCAGTTGCAGTGCAGGAACAGGCAGAACACAATGTTTACTAAGACAGGAAACTGCCCCGACATGTATTTATTGAAAGTTTGGGAATGAGTTTTGTGTAGAAAGTGAAAAAGTACATGTAGCAAGTAAGTGCAGTGTTAAGTTTGGTGTAGTCTATATCGATGAAGGTTCCACTTCCAGGATTGCTCCAGCGGCACCATTATTAGCGCTGCCAAAGACGATTGTGATTGGTTTAAAGAAATGAACAGAGCACGTTTTGCTCCAATGCTGTGGAGAAAGGAGGGTCTGGCAATGGGAGTCTAGGTTTGGTGTATGATTATTGCTTCAGATTATGTATAGCAAAACTTTTTTTTTTTTTTATTTAGAAACAATTCTGTCTTTTCTCTAAAGTTGACAGGTGCCCTGGACTTTGATGCAACATCTAAAGCCCTATGTATCCACCAATGTCAATGTTCATGCATCTAACTGCATGTTAGATGTCAGGGCGCCAATAACTTCAAGAAAAGTGTAAAACATATGACTCACTTTCATGAAATGCTTTGCTATACCAAAGCCGGACCAATACTCGATTTATGAGGCTAATGTTGATATCTGGCATTTAAAAATATCTCATATTGGCATATTGTCATTTTTTTTTAACATTAACAGAATATAAGCAAACAATATTTATACAGACCTTTTTCTTTATTATTGTGACCAAGATACATACTAAGCAGGACAATTTTCCAGTTAAAAAAATCAACTTCTCAGTGCTCACAATATATCTGCAATGAGTAAATATCGGCCCATACAGTATATTGGTCTAGCTCTACTATGTACACAGAAACAGCAGGAAACATGCGTTTGTTTTGAATAAATAGCTAAAAATCATTCAAGTAATTTAGTACAACAGTGATATAGCCACTCTGCCTGAACTGACAGAGAAAAGAGGGCCAAGTCAAACTGGTAGTGATTATAGTACGATGCATAGAATAGCAATAATGTGCTTGACAGACAACAGCAGCTGTTCAGTGTCTTACACTCTACTTATCAATGTCTGTGTTGTTTACAAAGTGACAGGAGGTGATGTGTGTTTGTTGCAGTTGACCAGGTAAACACTTCAGTCCTCAAACTGGATGACCACCAACTTTATCCATCTCAAGCTTTAAACACAAACCAGTGAACGTGGGACTTCTAGAAAGTTAGTTATTGATGTCATGGCATGCCAGTGTTTTTTTCCGTAGTATGTTCCACTTGTATACAGTCATTTTATGAAGCAAAGCGCTTACTGTATCTAAGTTAAAGGTTTTTCCTTTCATGCTTTTCCATGTTTATTGTTTGCTACAACATGATTCTGCCTTTTCTATATAGCCTACTTTTACGTGTTGAAGATTGATTGCAGGGTACGGCAACACATCTCAAGACATAAAGCGAGAGAGAGAGAAAAATGATACCTAAAAATATTATGTCTACTACTATATAACTGTAGGAGTTATACACAAATAGTGGCAAACCTCTTTATGCACAAAGCCATGAGCCTTTGTGCATTTTATCTACAATAAATGTAATTTCCGAGTAATGTAATGTGCAGTTGGTGCAATTACGGTAAGCAAAAAAACAAATCAAATGTTTGCCTTTTTTTCTATTAGTAAATTTTTGCTGTAGAGAGAAATGTACTGTATTTACCCAAGCTAACCTTTTGGTTAAGATTATACTGTAGATACAAAATGCCATAGTATTGATCAAACTTTCAAGGAAATTAATTCCAGAGTTGGATTTTGTTTCATTCACTCATAACTCACAATGTTAACCTGGAGACCATGTGCCAAACTTCTCTCAAATTGAAGTGTTGCAAGTGTTTTGACTATGCCCACTCCATGAATCCACAGACATCAACTTATAACTACTTATAACTAACTATTACAGGCACTGGCAGAAGAACTGGAGTTGGTCCCCCGGCACTGCGGCTGCTCCCTGCTCCAATGTATAGGACAAATTTCGTTTCTATGTATGTAAGTGCTAAACAATGACAATAAAAGGCACATTTAACCTTAACTAACTGAAAAAGGAAATACACCAGCCCCTGCTAGTACTCTGCTACTGTCTGTCATACTCCTCATGGTCAGACAAAGTGTGTTTCATCTCTGGACGCTACCCTCTTTGCTTATTGATTATTAACCTTTTCAAATGAACTGAATGTAGTTGTCGAGGTCTCCCACCACTAGCTTTGATTCATCACGTCTCTTTCATTTGAGGCTGTCCCTGCATGTGAAAGACTTAGAACGACACTGAGCTCGTTTGATATTTCAAATGGTATTTCATTTTTACCCACATATTAAAAAAAAAAAATTCAGTGATCTTGAAGTTTAAAGAGTTGTGGATATCTTTTATTATCATTAATAAATATTCAAAATAAATTGTGGACCAATTATTTCTTTTTTCAGTCTTTCAATTCAAAAGCAAAAATGTATATGATTGAGTATAAAAGAGCTTATTTAAAACGACGTACATATATTCAACATATGTTCAAAGCAATCCCACATTTATATAGATAATGCAAGGTTACAATGTTGATCTGCTTGGTGGGAGTTTTTTAATTACCTTTCATTGGCCTGAAAATTGCTTTTCTAGCTTTCGGGTTTCTCAGGTTTTCTAGTTCCCTCTTTTGACTTGGTGGTGCTATAGCGACCCACAATCAATAGAAATGTTCAGAGAATGGCCTCAGAAGAAAACCAAGGCCCTCCCACCTCATTTCAAAGTGTCCTGTGGGATTTAAAGGCTTGGCAGAGCGGCATCCATCTCCGTCCTCCTCTACTGTTGACGACTGTGAAAGATTTTGGCCAGGAATAAATCTGAGACGTGTTTGCAAAAGCTAAAACTTCCTTTATCTTTTGAAAAATTGCTATTTTGTAAGAACTGTTGATATTGCCTGACATAAAACGTTCTTTTTTGGCGTTAAATGAATGATTTTTCCCCCCTCAGATGTAAAGGAAAAAGGTGCTTCCCTAAAATCCTCACTGTATAACCAAGGGTGAAAGTGTTTTGTCCCTTTGGAAGGGATTCATTTCCACATGAAAAGGGAAGTTCTGTCCAATCCCTTTATACATGTCCGTTTAGTTTGCAGAACACAATACTAGACTAACGAAAGGCAATAGCTTTCACGGTGTGAATATAATGCTCTGCACATATACAGAGCGTGCATGTATTGTTATTTTTGCTTTTCAACAGACATCAGACAAGACAAGACAAGAAACAGTTTTGAACGCATCAGACTCGCTGACCCCTTGGGCACAAATTCCTGCATGCACAGGAAAAGTACAGAAGTGTATGCATAATTTGTCAATGCTGCTTTTTTATAATGTCCACAGGTCTCTCTGTCCCCGTGGTGTGGCCCATCTGTTTTCTCTGCTGATACCAAACATGTGTAAAACATACGGAGCTGAAGAGAGATAGGGGCTTTTATTCTTTAATGTATGCTATGCTCTTGGGCTTCAATGGTGAAGTTTCTGGTTCATGTTTTGTGTATTCAGGCACGCTCCCTGCAAGCCGTAGGTAGCCCGGAAAACGAATGCAGCAAATAATAGAGTAGTATGTTCCTGCATTTAATGTGAGTGACTATTCCTGATTTGATCTACAAGTCTAAAAAAGGTGCTGCACTACAGGTTGCATGAATCAAGCACTGCATGTTCGTACTGATAAAGGTTTATTCTGTTCAGAAACTATATCAATCTATAACTTGTCTGTGGGCCATTTGTTTGATGCAAAACAGTTTTTTTTTGTTAAATGCTTAAATCTCCATCTCATTCAAGTTTTAGTTTCTAATTCCTTTAATGCTCTTTTCATCATGCACAACACAGTTGTTTACTGTTTGCACACACCCATTACACTGTGATTTAGTCTTTGAATTTGGGTGTTGAAAGTGTCTGGCCTCCAATAGAGGGCACAGTTGACTGCACCAACACAAACTGAGTGTGACTGAGAGAAACTAAAGCCTTGCAGAAGGTCTCAAAGAAGGGAATCTGTATAACAATGCAAACTAAAGACAGGTCGTATTAAGAAAACATTTTATTTTTAAACAGAAGACGGAGATATTTTCTTTGGTTCAAGAAAGTGAAAGACTGTTAATCTATCATCAACTCTCAGGTGTACTAAATGTAAAAGAACCATGTGGATAAAATGTGTGAATAGTTGCTAACTAACTTCTAGGTACAGTCTCTCTGAAAAGCCCCCAAGAATATTACAGAAGAGGGAAAAAGTAGTTTGACTTGAAGGAGAGGAAGGAGGGAGGGGTATGACTTCAGCAGCCCTTATGAGAATTCCTCTCCTCTTTTATGTCCTTCCTTTCTTTCCCCTCTTTTTTGCATGCCCTTGACTGAAGATTGAATGGCAGAGTTGGAGATAGATTGTTGGGCAGTTGCCTTTCATGCAGATAATGCCATTTGATGGTTTTTGATGTGCTCCTGGAATAATAGAAGAATCAAGCATCGAAGGCCAGGCCTGATTTTGCTTGGAGAAAAGCTGTCCTCAGTGATAACTTCATCACTGCATGTGGTCGGACGTGGGCTAAATTCAGGAAGGGGATTAAAAAAAAAATTGCCCAGTCAGAGCTGCAGAATTTGGCCCCCTATTGAGCCATGGGGCCTGCAGACCATAGCTTGAAGGTCTGTGATCTACCATTGGCATTGTTAGTCTCTCTCTTTTCTCTCTCCCTTAGAACCAAAATGACTCTCCCTCAAAATGCCTTTCTAGTGAGATTAGTGGGCTGTTGCTTTTGTAATTAATGAAACTGTGCTTTACGCAGTCTGTCCTCTAAATGCTATCATTGAAGACCATGAGATAGCGTCTCATATGTTTTCTTCAATCACAAAGCTTATTCAAAGTAAATGTGGGTTTGGTTTAAGACCGGGTTGGAAAATGGCTGAAAGGCAATGTGTACTTATCTCTTTAACTGGAGCTCATCAAGATGAATTTTCACACTTACAAAACACTGAAGAACTTTGACTCCGTATATAAAATCAGCCTATCAAAACCCTCAAAGCATGCTCCCATTATGTTGTGTGTTAATGTGAAAGGCATGGGGGACAGCATCTGAAAATGATATGCATTAGAATAACATTTCTTGAAGGTTTGGGTTGATAGTAGAGGTGTGAATCTTCACTGATCTCTTCGATTCGATTACGATGATCATGTCAACGATTCGATATCTCAATGCATCGTGATGCATCACGATGCATCACGATGCGTCAAATACATTTTTCTATTAAAGCCATATAGGATATTTAATTCATAGCTTTTCAAGCTTCAAAAACAAAACATTCTGCAGTGCTCTAATACTAAATAAATTGGATACATAAAACTACAGCACTGAGCCCATGGCACTTCCTGAATGTGCAAAACATGACAGAATATGTAAACAGAAAGGTTGTTAGGCATACATTAAATTGTAAACAGAAATAATCGATTATCCATGTCCACGATTTGATGCATCGATTATTTGATTCATTTCAACACCTCTAGTTGATAGAACTCAAATTATGAATATTTATTGCACATACATGCTGCAACTGATACATTCCACTACAGATGGCAGACGGCGCAAAAACAATATGAATCAATATTTATTCAGAATCCAACGTTTTAATTTGAACAAATCGTTTAGGCCTCCTTGTTTATCTAACAGTTTAACAGCTTGAATAACCCTTAGCTGCTAGTCTTCTGTAATAAATAACACATGTATGTACATCAGTCTGCCTTTCCCTTTTTTTCCATCCTTTTGTCAGACTGAAGGTGAGACATCGGAGATTTGAGAGTTAGCCAATTATATGGCAGCACGCGACATAGGTCAGCTTAATGAACAGCTTCCCAATACAAAAGAGAGGAGAGGAGAGCAGGCTGAGGGAACACAGGCAGGTAGGCTGAGAGGATGATGTAGCTCAGAGTCAATCCACCTCTACTGTTTTTATAATACATTTATGAATTTGTATTCATCATAGCATATAACTGACTACAAACGTGAACTTTTTTGGTAGTTGCTATTGCAATATTCTGTGACCTATTGTGTTTGCTATTCATAATTACATAAGGCATCTGTAGAGACACAAGTGAGTAAATGCGTTACTGCATTATCAAACTGGTGTAGTCATATACTGTAGGGATCTTTTAAGGTGAATTGTATTTTTTTTTCTCCTAATAATAGAACAGCTATTTGCATGTTGCACCCCGGCTGGAGTTCATAGGTGAGCCTCCTTCATGTTGACGGCCTGCACCGCTACACCGGTGCCGATAGGCAGACCAAAGGCGACGCTGAGGAAAGCGGCAGGATGCGCAGTTCATCCGCTGACAAGTGGATATCGGACAAAAGAGCAGCTGAGCGGCTGGTGAGCCTCCGCATTCTTACCGACTGAGTTTTCTTTAAAAAAAAAAAATAGAAAGAAAAAGAAAAACATCCTGCATCGCTGCTGGGCGACAGGAAACAAAAACTGTGTTACCTTCTGAAAAAGGGACAACTGCATTGTTGGAAGTATTGGCTGAGCGCTGAGCCACGGGGAGGACGGGGGAAGATTTCATGAGCAGAGCTACGTTTCACACGGAGCTGGCAGCTGAAGCTCTAGCTGCTCCTGACACCAACACGCTGCACAACATCCTCGCACAAGTCTACTATTCCGAGTCGTGCATGGGCGGCATCGATGTGTTACCAAGCCAAGCGCGTTCCTGTGGGAATTTGAAAGAGGTGTCTTTGAAGAATTTCAACTGTGCCAAATTGCACACGCGGCTATTGTGAGGCAAAGGCACCGCGACGCACTGTGCCCACTGCTGCCTGCAAGTTTGGACTAAAGCGCGCCGCTGGAAGTTTATCTGCCGCTGCCTCGGTCAGGCTCGCCGAAGCTCCGTGCAGGTTAGTGTGCTGTTAGTGCTTTTATTCTTTTGGTCTAAATAGATGATAGGCCAATTGTCCCATGACAAGATGTGGAGGCGAAACCTGCCGGGCTCCTATAATCCCCTTTTCCCATCAGTAGCTTACCTTGTTAACATTAATAATTAATAAGCCTGATGCGTTTCTGAACAAGTCAAATTTGCGGAAATACAGCCTAACCTAAAGTTCAACAGTCAAAAAGATTAGCAGTTAGTAAACGTCACCTACTGTGCTTTAGAAAGTATCATTTGTTTTCATGTTGTGCTTCCAAATATTTTGTAGGTCTTGCATATTTTAAAATGTCATGTTAAAATGGGACAGGGGAGAACATCATTTTGTTGCGGCTTTTCTGCAGGTTACAGCGCAGTCAATTTGTTCCTCAGCGATAACAATAAAAACATAATCTTCCTCCCAGTCTCCATCACCTCTCACCTCGGTGCCCTCCTCAAGACCTCTGACCAAGAGCTGACACGTTGGGGTGGCTTTGTTCCAATAAGTGAATCTATCTGCACATAAAATGCTATATAAAAACCTGAACGCCTCACTGGGGTGCACCTGCAGAGATAACCCGCTCAATCCACTTATATTTCAATTGTCAAAGTGCTTACACACACACACTTGCTAAACTGTACCATATCTATGGTTTTGGCTTCAGGTGAAATAGGAGGATACATTTCATCAGAGCCACTGAATGAATTTGAAAGAGGCCTCTAGGACGGCTCTCTTTGCCACAGCGATTCAAAGCCTCTTGGGTCAGACATGCGCCTGCAGAAGCTGCAACTTCTGTGTTGTATTTTCTGCATTAGGAGAGTAGAGCGGTTGTCTGACAACCAATGCAATGTGTAATTTGACGTTGCGTTTTAGTATAATTTCATGAGGTTTTGGAAGTGCTGGTAATTAAACAAAATAGTAAGGACATCTGCTGGGTTCATTTCCTCCATTTTATTGTACCCCAGCTATATAACATGGTGACTTGTCTTAGTGCTTACGCCAAATGTTGATCTGATTTCACTGTGACATGAATCGGGCAATACGCAGTTTGCAAACGCATGCATCTGAGTCCACATGATAGCCCAGAAGGACAAGTATATCTGTCCAGCTAAATTGATGCATGGCTATGATCCCGAGTGCTGTTGAGGAACTGCAGAGGTTGAGGCAAATCATATCGGATACTTTCATTATCATAGACAAAATGGCGTTTGAGTTTTCTTAAATGAAAGTGGCAAGTGTATTGTGAAACGTTTGTTTGGATGTGATCGATATTCTCCTAATCTTTAGCCTTTGGCTGTGTTTAGAGGGCCACACGAGAACTAAAAACAGCACCAAACCTTGAGAGTAACAGTAGTCTGTCTTCCTTGTGCCAGCCTGTAAAGGCATTACAGTGACACTTATTGGGTGATATTGAACATGTGGTTTTGTAGTAGGGCACTAGAACAGCTTGTATAATCTTTCCAAAGGCATGGGTAATAATTTAAACTGACTTTCCTTAATCAGACATCACGATCTACAGCACCAATGTTCTGGTGACTGCCATGGAATCCTGATAAATTAAGTCTTGTGTTTACCCGCTTTAGAACAGTGAACGTTAGGCTACTGAAACATGTTGCACAGCTCTACAGTGAAAAGCAAAAACCCACTGTAATTGTCTGGTATGCACTGTGCCAGAATGAAGCAGATGATTGCACATGTAGCACTGAGACATTTAGTGCTGTGACCCTTTATTGAGGCTTTAGCCTAATTCCTCAGCTTTAAACGTCATTGCTCTTTAATCCCACTAATCAAAGCAGGTGACTAGAATTTCTGATGCAGCCGAGAGAAGGGCATTCTCCAGGTGGTTTCTTTACTACGCTTGGAGCTTAAACTCATCTAATTACTTCAGGAATATTAGAAGAACTGTGTACACAACACTGCCACTCCATGTTCCTATCCTTAAGTAATTTCCCCTTTCATTATTCCTGTGGAGAATTTAATATTCTGTGTGATGAGAACTGCCTCCTTTAGGGATAATGCCAGCTTGAATACTGCCCTAAACAGTTTTATGGATCGTTAAGGGGCAATCAAGATTACTTCTCTCCCTCTGTAAAAATGACTCCTAAGATCTGAGAGATATGGAGGGAGAGTCAATGCACAGACCTCCTGTGCCTACAAAACCTCTCCTTATTACTTGTTGATGCAGACAGTAGCTCAGAAGATGACCTTATGAATTATAACATTTGATACGGCAAACAGCGTGGCCGAGTCGTCTGTTTCAACACATCAGAGCAAACATGTGAAGGTTAATGCAGCCTGACAAACTACCAACATTTCCCCGGGCTCGACGGATCGGTTCCATGTCATATTTACTTTACATAATTGCTGTCCTCTAATCTGTTACTATTAACACACAGCATGCCTGGCTATTGTCTGCTGTACTCTCTTTCACCTGTTATTTTCTCTCAGTACATTTTCCCTTTCCCTCCAATGAGAATAGCCAGACATCATGATAAATAGTTGGCTTGAAAGTAAAGCATGCCTTTAGGATCTTGAAGTACTCTAGAAATTTAAAGAAACCAGGCTTTGGGATGGCGAAACCTCGGTCGGTGGACAGACTCGCATATTTGCTTTTAATGACCTTAAAGCAGAGGATTATTTGGGTTTGGCGCAGTGATGTGACCAAATTTACCCTAGCTGTAAAGAAGGAAAAAAAGTTTTTTTCCTGCAAGTTGCCAAATTATTGTTGAAAGTCATCCGAGGATTTGGGAGGGTGGGAGGGGATTGCATGCTCTTGAAATGTGCTTAGAGTAGGAATATTTAGTGACAGCACTTGATGCATTACCACTGTGGTCCTTAACTACATTGTAGGCTGCACGAGGGAAAAAAGAAAAAAAAAAAGAAGAAAAAAAACATGGTATGGATGCGAGCAGTTTTAAGACTGCATGCATTTAAATCACTACGTGAAACAGATTTGTATTATTTTCTCCAATTCATAAACATCTTCTATAAAATTAAAATATGGACGCCTCAAAGAGCTTTTGTAAATGGCTAAGAATATGAATAGAGTTTTCTATTAACCTCAAGATGGATTTACATAGTATTTTCCATCCTGAATATTTGCTTAGTATAATGTGATACCTGCCATTGCGTTTTGATAGGAAAGGAGACAGAGGAGCGTTCTCAAGGGAACAACTACTGTACCCGCTGCATGGCTAATGTTGACTCCAGTGCATGACCTAATGTGTTGTGCATAACATAAATTGATTCATCCATCTTATTGTGCACATACGTGCAAATGTGCTGGTGATTTTGTTGTGCGTAAGGGTTCATGAACAAAACAGCTGGGCCAGTGATTGTTTGATGGCAAAGTGAAAGCCTTTCCTTAGCTGCGTATGGATTACTTAAATCAAGAAAAGCGACAGCTCTTGGCTTTGTTTTGAACATTTACTGCTACTCTCTTGCCAAAGTAGTCTGAGATGAAAGCCACCTGCAATTGGCCACAGGATGTTGTCCTGCTGGTCCAGCTCTGGGAGCAGCACTGCTTTATACTGTTATAACCTACAGATTAACATTTATGGCTCAGCATGCTCTGGTGGACTTTCTGGGTCAAGACCAAGTGGTAAGATTGAGGAGTAGGCCTGACTTTGTAACAGTGCAACTCTCCCTGTGTGCGCTGGGGTGAGCCTGGCGGGGAGAGCCAAACAGAAATGTACTTAGTTCTGTCATAGGGTGAACAAAATCAAAATGCATTGTGCTCTCTGCTTGTGAAAATTGCCCTGAGTCAATACCTGTGCAGTTTTGTGAAATCGAGACATTATATTCAAAGTCAGGAAACGTTACATATTTACAGGACATTGCAAAGCACATACCTTCTGTCACTAACTTACAACACACAACAGATTTGTCTTCACCAGTCAACATTATGCATTGTTGATTAGGGCTGCACAATATATAGTTTTTTTTATCGTCATCGCAATATTAACTGGCGCTATATACATATCGCGAAAGGCTGCGCCATATCGCGATAGACACTCAGAGATTTTTTGTGTTAGTTGAAAGAAAATATCAGCAGGAAATAACACTTTCAAAATAAACTGTCATTCTTTTTTTAGTGGTGCCTTATATATTCAATTCAATGTTCAATGTGTTCAATAAAAGTAGGTTGGAAATGATTTCCTTTCATTTGTCTTTAGTTCAACAAGCAATTTGTTGTATTTTAGCAGAAAACTGAAAGCAGCAGAAATGCATAACTGAGTACACTTTAATATCTCTTTATTTATCGCAAGTAATATCATTATCGCTATATTCACAACGTTATCGCATATTGCACATTTTCCTCATATCGTGCAGCCCTATTGTTGATGAATTTTATTTCTTTCCAAGTTTAAAACATTTTTTCTGCCCTTCATGGTGCCGTAACTTGCCATATTCTTGGGACGGGTTTCTTTTGCAGTTTTCCTATATTTGCACAAAGCAAAATTATCCCTGGAGGAGGTTTCTAGAATAGCCTAAACCTGACAAGAGCTTCAGGCCTGTCTTTTGTGGCCCCTGGACAGCCCAGTGGGAAGCTGTGCGTCAGCTATGCTTGTCGATGGAGCTGCTTGACGGCCTCAATAATTCTGTTGACGCGACCTCTGTGTTGCTGAATGCTGCAGGTCTGGCGGGTGACGAAGAGCAATGATGTGGACGTGTGGTGCTGGTTCATGTGGGGAGCCAGTCAGCAACACACTCTCTGTCTTTTTATTGTCAGCAGGGTGAAGAGGAAGAAAATATTGAATATCAGACCATTGAAGAGTGTAAAACCGGCGCCTCGAGTTAGTGTAATGGTATACAGGTCAGCAATCTTTGACTTCCAGTGGAGAGCGATGTGCATTCAGTAGTGGGCCTCAGCCAATCGCTGAAGGACAGACTCTCCAAGTTTCACCCCTGGAAGTAGAGAAACCAATGCAATGTTGGTGAATTTTCAGATTGATGTTTCTTCAATAAGGTTTGCAGTCTCTCAGTATTCTGATAGTGTGCCATCATGACCTACATACATACTTCTTAAAATGCTGACAACTAGAGAATAAAACCCTCCAGTTTTTTATGTATAGTGTTTTTTTATGTGACACCATATGCCTAAAGAGAAAGCACACTCAATATATTATTCTCTATAAAGTGCAAAAAAAAATTATTTTGCACTTTATACGTAGGGTTGGGCATCGAGAACTGATTCCTACTTGGAATCGTTTCAAAAATTACGATTCCATCGTTTCTTTATTGGAATCGTTTGGAATCGTTTGGAGGTTTTGGTTTCAAATCCGATCATCACTTCCCAATTTAATATGCCCAAGATTTGGTTTCCGAAGCAGCCAGGCGCTTGTTGTGTTGCAGCCTTGGAGCACAGTAAGCGGCGCTCTAATGTGGCTTTATTTTACGTTGAAAAAGCTGTAAAACTGCAAACCACCATTGAATCAAAATAAAACGTTCCTCTTATTTGTGAAAATAGGCATGTGACCCGTTTCAACTCCACCCCTCAAAGAATCGGAATCGAGAATCGATAAGAACCGGAATGGAAAGGAAGAATTGGAATTGGAATCAGAATTGTTAAAATCCAAACGATGCCCAACCCTATTTATACGTAATTGTTTTATTAATCAATTATTCAATATGTGGCTGTAATTTGTATTTCTTCAAATTTTATATCATGGAAGTGGGTATTTGTATTCCTTTTGTAACAGTTATGTAGATGTACAACTCCAACAGCAGGTTGAAGTCTCTATTTGCTCAGATTTTATATTTTCCAGCAGTCAGAGTAGCACAGGAGTCTTACATTCCCATTGCAGTATTGATGCTCTCCCTCATACCCTTCAGTTGTCTGCCACTATTATCTGATTGCTGTGTATACCCCCCATCCCCCCCCCCCCCCCGCACATTCTAAAATAGGGAGGGCCAGTTTATTGTACAATCATGTGAGATGCATTTGAATGACTCCCAATGTCAGCACTTTTGAATATCTCTCTGCGTTGGAATTTTTATCTGGTAGCCAGGTTTGTATGCTCCCAGCATTTTAAATGTATTTTGAGTAATGCTTTTTAGCCACCCTCTGAGTGCTCTGTTGACGGGCTACAAAAGTGATACAATAATGTCTCTAGATGTCCAGATTAGAACGTCAGGCAAGACTGATATTTGATAGACAGATTTGTAATTAAAAAGGCACCTCTGTTGATGTAAATAAATATGATAACTGCAATATTTTTTATTTATTTAATTTTCTTTACCAGCTATGTTGTGGACAGATATGATGTGAATTGCATTCTTTCAATCACCCTCCGTGGCATTGTGATTTCGCTGTAGCTTCATTACAATGCAGCTGCAGTATCACAATTTAATGTATTTCCGTAACAATGGGTCGATCATGGATTTGTCTGTAAATTGCCACAGGTTTGTGGAGTTGATTTTATTTTTGCACACCATGGAGTCAATTCATTAGGAGTAAGCATTAGATGGCAATTGTTGACACCGTCTTGCAAGATTCTCAATTAAGCGAATGTACATGGACATCATTACTTCCTTTTGCGCCCCCGTGTGAAATAATACTGCAGTGATACCAATTTGAGCGCATAGCAAACTGTGGCCCATTGAATTAAGTCTGTCTGGTGTAATTGGGTGCATGATATGGAAAGGAGCGCCTGTTTTGACAATAGCTGGGTTCAATACTTAGTAGTCTTGAATACAGTTAAACGTTGGAGCTCAATAACCTGCTATTACCATTTCAGATAGAGGGAGATACTGCAGACGAAAAAAACCCTGCTTTTTTATATTTCAATTGTCCAGAACTAGCAATTACATTAAAAAAAAAAAAGAATTTGCCTGTGGTTGCGGTTTTCCCACTAAAATTCAATGAATATATAACTCGTACTGTCATTGGTGAAGGGTTATTCAGGGGATTTGTAAACATCTCTGCTCAGCTTATTATGTTGTATCCTGGCATTGGCAGATGGATGCCTTTCTTTATTATTTAATTCACAGACAACGAAAGCACACAATAAAATGGTTAGGATTAGACGTTGACCGCTATGGTTTACTAGTGACATACAAGAAAATTGGAAAAAAAAAACACTGAGTTTAGCTCAGTTTTTTTGGTGATTTGTTTTTCACAGTAGCTTTGTTTGTCTTCTAAATGTGGTGAAACTATGAGGGATGAAGCCTCAAACTCCATGTGCGTGGAATAATCTGAAGTGGCTGTCTCAGAGATTCATATCATTTTATCGTACTTGTGAATATTCTGCATCATACTCTGAGATAGGAGAGTTAGGATGGAGCAGAATTTCATCATCTTTCCTCAGCGTCTCACTGAGTGTAGTATTCTCATCCATCACCATGTATATATATATATATATATATATATATATATATATATATATATATATATATATATAGTTACAAGCCCATCCACCTCAATTAAACAACATGGAAATATATCTGACCAGATCCCCTAAAAGTTTGGATATAGAAAAATCAGCTACTCAAAAATGGATCATCTTGCCTCTGATGGTCGTGTATTTTTTAGGTAATAGTTCCTTGCAGCAAGGGATTTAGGCATTGAGCTTCGATAAAGAACGAACACAATTTGGTTCAGATGGCATCCAGAATTCACAGAGTCTGGGCAACGTGCTGCAGACAAACACTTCTGTGTCTCCAAAATCACTGGTGTCAGGGGGAAACAGGCAGCATCTGATGGAACACTGCCCTGGTTCTCCCTCTCCCCTTCACCAAGCGCCGGGAGGCAAGAAAAAGAAAAAAGAAGAACTGAAGAGAAACTGAAAGAGAAGAGGCAGAGAAGAGCGTCAAGGAGGAAAGGGAGAGAGACTCGACAAGATGAATTATGCAAAGCTGTCAGAGGAGGTGTTGGAGGTGCTAGCTGTGTTAAAGGGAGAGAAACCCTGATCTACACCAGCTCCATCAACCGCTCTCACCACTCCCCATGGCGAAAAGCCGTCTGATCTGTGCTCCGGCAAATGGCCAACAACAAGATGAGGAGGGGGGAGGAAGGGTGTCGGGCAGGCCACTTGGTGACAGGTGGATTGTCTTGGAGGGACACAACGGCAACGACAAGTATGCTCTTTATTACCGCTATTTACAGAGGTCACTGACAGGGAGATCTGTGCTGACTTGTACAGCAGCTCCGCGGAAATATAATTAGCCTACAGAAGAAAGGCTTAGTGAAGAGTTGCCATTTCAGCATTCTGGTCAGTGGTGGCTACTCCGGTTTACAAAATGCTTTGTGTGCTGAAGTCAGGAGTGTGTGCCAGCTCACTTTAAGCCATTGTAGTTGTTCATTAGTATGGCTGGGTACCGAATTCAATACTTTTTAGGCACCGACCAAATTGCCTCTAAAGTATTGAGTATCGAAAAATGCCTCGTCATTCAATACCCAATTTTAATAAGGAGTAAATCTCATCAGAGTCATTGAGCCAATTAGCATGCAGCATGCTTCTACCAAGATCTAATAATGTTTGTGATTGGTGGTCTAACGTTAGACAGGAAAAACTCTACATTACGCACAGAGATGGGGCTCACATAGTAGGAGCTGAAAAATAAATAAAAAGATTTTTTGCCATAATGTTGTAATTTCTTTTTGTTTTATAACATTGGTATCGAAAAGAGTATTGTTTAGGAACTGGTATCAAAGTCACAGTACTGGTATCGGTACGGGTATCATTTTTTTTTTTTTTTAACCATACCCAGCCATATTCATTAGGTCCATTTTGCTTAGAACTCTTGATCAGTTCCAAGAATCTTGGAAATAGGGCTCTGAGTGATTATTTTCGTTCAAAATATCAGAAAATAACCACAATTTCCTGTAGCCCAAGGTGATGTCTTCAAATGACTTTCAAAATCAGGTGCTCAATTTATAAAGACATATAGACAGTAAATCATTACAGTTGAGAAGCCGGAACCTTATTTTCTCCATCAGTTTCTTACTATGAGTCCTGGTTTCCTAAATGTACACACTATTTCCTGCTAAAGTTTGAACAGGTTTGTTTACTTCACATGAGAGATTGCTTTATTCTTTTATTTTTCTTCTGTTCCGCTCTTCTACCTGGTTTGAAGTAGGCGGGGCTCAGTTAAAACCTGATGTCATGTACTTCCATGCACCGATCAGGATTTAGCGACATTGGAATCTGAATCTAAAGACAGTCGGTGGGTTCTTTGGTCCCTATCAATTAAATCTAATCTAACCACACCCTCACTCATTTAATCTGCTTCCTCAGGATCATCAGGACTGTGTGATGCGTAACGGTAGAGATCCATTTGACCGTGTGACGCTTCTGTCGCGCTGCGCTCCACTCTATTCCTATGGGTGACGTCAAGCGACTTCAACGTGCACGCAAAGCATTCCGGGAAGGCGGCGCTGCATTTGAAAAAATGCTGCGCGTCCAAAAGCTGGCCGATGCCCATCTTTATGCAAATGAATCCGTTGAACGTGATGCGACTATCCAGTAGAAGTAGACGAAAATCTTTTAAACTGACCTTTGTCGATCTGAAATGAAGACAGATTCAGCAACTGTATGGCCTATTTCTCGCTTACAATGTTTTCAGAAACACGTTTCGGTGAACTATTTTTGTAAAATACTAGATCGTATTCTCAACGAGCCGACATGACACTCTGTTGAAATTCTCGAGAAGCCAAACCCACGTCAGGCGTTCGTCCAATCAGCTGCTGGTCAAGGGCGTGGAGCATCAACCATGGATGTATGACGTCGCGACACAACGCTTCAGTCGTGTCGGACAAATGGATCTCTACCGTAAGGGTTAATGCCCAACGAGTGTCCATTGCCAGGTATTAATGGACTTCGGCGGAGGTGTGAATCTGCTGCGTGTCGGACGGTTCACGCCTCGCCGTCGTCCATTAATACCTGACAATGGACACCTCGAAGGGCATTAACCCGCTTATACCATGGTCACTTGCCAAATAACATATTTTTAAAATATTAGTTTATATTTTAATTTGTTTTACAATCAAAATCTAAAGTTTATCCAAACAAT
Source organism: Sander vitreus (assembly GCF_031162955.1). NCBI lineage: Eukaryota > Metazoa > Chordata > Actinopteri > Perciformes > Percidae > Sander > Sander vitreus. Next base: position 8,484,807 of record NC_135864.1, read on the forward strand.
AACTCCGTTTCCCTGGTTACGCCTGATGGTTTGACTAATACCTGGAACAATCATTACCATCAATCAGGTTCTTATGCAATGCAAACGTTGTTCACTCCCCCAGGAAATAGGAAGGACCTTCGATACGACTTGCCACCCGGAGATATTTATAGTCCGCTCAGCTGATAGAACCCTTCAGTTTAACTACAAGCCAGAAAGCTAACGCTATGCTAGCAAGATCCAAAGTCAATAACATTGTGTACAGTTGGCAATCAGTAAAAATAATTTGACAGTATGTTGAACAAAAAGACAAGCTAGCTATCCAGCCATGTCATTGTCCCCAAAACAACAGTGAACGGGATGTGAGATAACGTTATTCTCTGTGAAACAAAGTCAGTCCAGAGGGGAAGTATAACCAGCAATTTCCACTGGATGCGGAACGGCTGCGGAACGGCTCCGGAACGTCGACAGTTTCCATTAAAGTCAGTGTGTGTATTTCCACTGACTGCGGAACGTCTGCGTTTTTTTTATTTTTTTACTTTGATTGCTGCTTATTCAATCATAAATATTTAATGTTGTGGATAAATTGTTGAGATTTGAAGTTTTTTAGGGTCTTTAAACGATCATTTTCAAAAACATTAGTTTTCTGATGTAGGGCTGTTGTAAGACTGCAGATAACGATTATTTTTCATTTCATAAATGTCATTTAAATGTAGATCAATTGTTTATAACATGTCAAAAATTGAAAAGAAAACACCCATTACAAGCAGAGCCCCGAGTGACATCATCAAATTGTTTTTGTTCAACCAACACTCAAAAAACCCAACAATATTAAATTAACAATTCATATAAAACTGAGAAAAGCAAGAAATCCTCACTCTATCACACTGAAGAAGCTAGAACCAGAGAATAAATGGAATTTGTCCTTGATGAATAACTTTTTAACGTTTACTCAGTTGCTGATTAATTTTCTGTCAACTGACTAATCAATTCAGCACTGCCTAGAAAGGGACTCTTCTTCTTGGTCATCGTTGCTTGAAGCATCTCAAATAGCCTTTCCTTTTGATGAATAGCATACCGCAAAGCCTACAAGTTGCTAATTTAATTTATTTTGAATAAAACTACTTATTGTTTCCAGGACATCTTAAAATGTTGCTCTCCCTTTTGGTCATCCATTCCGAATAACCAGTTAGAAGCGTAAAACACACCTGCTCTCAGCTTTGATGAATAACTGAATATCAGATATGAAACAATTAAATCTCACTTCGATCCTTGAAACCTCTCCAACTGCCCTAAAGAGCCAATTGTCTTGGACACCTCTTCATCACACCATATTATACAGATGGTTTATGGTCTATGCTTCAAAAAAGTGCAGGGGTGTAGGAGAGTAGCAGGCGTCAGGGGTACTGTACTCAACTGGCATGGGAGTCGTTGAGATGTGTGGAGCTGCGCTGCGTAGATCATGAACTGTCTTATTCCGTGCCTCACTGGCTCGCCAGAGGATCTCGGTGTGCCACTAATTTTGCAGTGTCGACTGTTCCACTGAGTGGTCATGGGTGACTGACTGTCCTGATTTAACTGCATGATCAAAGGTAAAAGGGAATGTAGAAGTGAGTGATATCGTACAAGTTAAAACAAGGACCACAGGTTTACTAAAGAAGTCATCATTTTACCAACAAAAGATTCTCTTCAAATTTAATAAGACACATCTTTGTTACGTTACTTTTGTGTCTCTTTTTACAGATTGGTGTGCATTAGTGTGTACTCTCAGTAGGCTTACTAGAGGCAGATTTAGCATAATCAAGGCAAGACAGACTGGCCTTTATTCTTTCCTGATTAAAGTAGTCTTAAGTTTACTAGTAGTTAAAACCTTTGAAACTTAAAGCCTGCAGAAACACAATAGAATTCCCCCCAAGAGCCTCTATGACCTTTTGTACATAATTTAAACTACCATGAATGTCTCTCTTGTATCCTGATAGTGTCCCCATGTGCATCGCCTGTGTACAGGCAGGACACTTTGATGAGCTGTGAAAAAGATGGCACCTTCAGGTCCTCGGAGTAAAGCATAAATGTTTATACGGGGACATGCCTGGTCACTCAAGGGCACAAATCCAATTCCTCCTATAGTGGGGGGCTTGCAGCTCAGCGGGTAAGACTTGTAGCATTAGCTATTTTTCAGATGGTGAATCTCTTTACAAGTCCATAAAGAAGAGGGGGATCGTAATCAGGGAGGCTTCTGGGCGTGTCTGCTTGTACTCATCCTGTACATTAATCTGCCAATCTGGACGGGTGTGTACAATTTTCTGAAAGTGATTAGATGTGAGTGAAATGTCCTGTGGCATCCTTAAAAGTGTGTGTGTGTTGTGTAATGTTGAGAGTTGAGTGTCAGGGTTACAAGAGAGTGTGTCACTGATTGCATCTCAGCCCATCGGGGGAACAGAATGATATCCAGCAACTCTGAGAGAGAAAAGGAGAAAAAAATAAGTTGAAGAGGCCTAGAACAACTCACAATTTTCATTATCCCTCCATCCTGTACTCCACTCCACTGCGTACGTTTTTTGGGAAGTCTCTCTGGGGCCGGTGCTTCCTTGCAGAGCGACATTATGCTATCCTAGCTTCATTGGAAGGTTTTGATCATTTGGGGAAAGAAGGAGTCTGATACTCTAGTTTTACAGCTCAGCCAAGAGAGAAATGAAAGTGTGGTGTGGCAAATGTGAATGTGAGTGTGTGTCAGGAGGCAGTGGAAAATGGCTGGTAATAAACACTTCCGACACATCGGGGCTCCCATCCACATTCCACTCAAGGATTTTTTCCAGATCAGTCACATTCTCATCCCTCTTGTCCACATTTTAGAGCACTGTCTCCATCTGTCTCTCAGCGTTTTCTTTATATTCCCAAAAAGTTAAAGATTTTAACACTGATCTATCTAATGACCCAAAAAATGTGTTTTTGTCTAATGTGATACACATACTTTGTTATGCGCATACTTAGTGCATACTGGGAGATTGGCATACAAAGCTGGGTCATGGGCCTGTGTGACTTAAATATTTACCTGTCATGGATTGTTTATGGACTGTATTTTTTTTTCATAATTTGGGTCATCCCAAATTGGAACCCTTTCACCACAAACGTTTACTGTACAGGTATGCATTTATTATAGAAATATGTCTTTTAACTTATCAGAGCTATTTGTTTAGTATAAAATTACAAACTGGAATCATATGTGTTCTGCAATGTCACCCACATTACAAAAATAATGGTATTTTCTTACTTAACAGCTGGTGGTATCTAGCCGTCCAGGCAGTTTTGGTGGAACTACTTAACCAGGGCTGAACATTCATCGTCATTGCGATGTCTTGTGCGATAAAGACATTGTGAAAGACCACGATACATCGCAAAATATACGTTTTGAGATAATTGAAAGAGAGTATCAGCAGAAAATATAACTATAATTTTTTAATTGCTTTTTGCGATCAGTACAGTGTTCAAATTGTTCGATAAAATAATGTTGGAACTGTCCTTTAAGTGTAATAATTTATCAAGCGATTTGTTGTATTTTAGCAGTATAATGAAAGCAGCAGAAAGGCAGAACTGAATACACTTTAATATAGAGCTGGGCGATATGGAAAAAAAAATCAGATATCACGATAGTATTGACCAAATACCTCTATGTCGATACTGCGACAATATTGTAGGGTTGACTATTGGTGCTTTAACAAAATATTTTCACAATTAGATTTTAGAAAAATAATCATCAACAATGTGAATATAATGATTAAGTGGGTAAAGGTAAATAATAGAACAGCTAGAACAGTCTGGTAAGTTCAGAAAATTACATAATTTTACTGTAATGCAGCCTTTAAAACCAGGAAAATACAATACTTATATATTACAATATCCAACGATATCTAGTCTCATATCACGATATTGATATAACATCGATATATTGCCCAGCCCTACTTTAATATCTATTTTTTTATTGCAAATAATATCATTGCAATATTCAACAAACGTTATCGCATATTTTCCTCAACGTGCAGCCCTACTTTCGATTTAGGAAAAAAGCTTTTGAAAAGTGTTGCCTGCCTATTCTGTGGATTACTGAGAGTAGCAAAGACACAAAACACATAAATATGATTCACCTTTTATAGTGGGGTGGATGCAGAACTCTCAGACATAAATCTAAATTCATAATTTAGGCAAACCAACCCTTTAATTTTTTCACTATGTCACAGGCTGGTAAACACAAAAACCCATCCGTCTGCTCTGTGTGCAGAATCTGACACTTGGTTAACATGCATACTGCATCATGGGTCAACATTCTAATTCTGTGTGAGATATGAGATGTACAGTTTAAATTCAAAATGAAAGCATGATGTGAATGTGTCAAAAAGTCACACGCCACCGTGATGTATTGATTTACCCGTCATTTAACCAGCATCTGACACTTGGTGGATGTTAATTTTCGTCATGGGGAAATTGAAAGGCTTTCAAAGACTTTTCCCTCCTAAAAATATTATTGGGTGAAACTGCCACTAGTTTTAGTCAAACTGATTTAGCTTGATGTGAAAAATGTGCACACGTTTTAACTCAACGCACTGAAAATGAACTTGATTTTGAAGGCTTAAGCAGGCAGAATAAGGAGGTGATGCTCTTTTTAAGATGGGAAGTCATGTATGACAAGAGTTCACGGGTGAGGTTTCAGGGATGGTGAAGTAGCAGTGGGGGTGGGGCAGTGAGAAGGGGATAAGTGTGTACTTTTGAAGATGAAGCAGATGGATTAGTGTTATCTGAGCTCTTTCATTCCTTTCCTCTTCTCTCTCTTTCTCCAGGTAGAGGGGGTAGAAGCATCAATGGACTGAAGAAGAGGCCGACTGAGGTCAAAAAGTAGGGAGGGGAGTTCGGGAAATCGGTACAGAGTCACAGCCGGAGGAGGGAAGAGGAGGAGGGGAGAAAAAAAATAAATAAAAAAATAATAATCCAGTGGCGAGTCTCTCAGGAGAGCGTCGGTGGTGAAGGGGAGGGAGTTGGGATACCCAGCATGCAGGCAGCATGGAACGGGTGAGGGAGCAGCGGCCTTTCTGCTCACTGTCCAAGAGCCAGAGAGACCGAGAGAGATACTGCGAGAGAGACAAGGATCGGGAGCGTTGTTACACCGCCTCCTCTGCTGACCGGGAGGAGGGAGCCTGCCGCGTGCCTACTCAGAAATCCTACAGCTCCAGCGAAACGCTCCAGGCCTTTGACCATGACCCTTCACGAATGCTCTTTGGAGGCAGAGTCAAGGAGATGGTCCACAAGGAAAGCGCGGAGTACAGCAGGCCAGGTTAGCGAGAGCAAGTGTTTACTCGGATTGTTCAATATTTGTCAGACGCATCTCTATACTATGAGCTAAGTGGTATGGTTATAGTGGCTGACATGGATCAGTAGAAGACATGTTATATTTAACTTTAAAGCCGAGACTATCCATTTGCCGACCTTGGCTACAAAAAAGTACCATTAGTAGTTAGAAATGTCTGTATTAATTTAGGAACTTACAGTTTTATCTCTTCAATTCTGAAGAGGAAATGTGACGATAAATCTGAGATTCCAGTTAGTTGTTGGCTTATAAATATGACAAACAACAAAATCCTTATATGCATGTTTATTTACTAATGTTTAACAGTGTGAGACATCATTAGTAAACAAACATGGATGCTGAGATTTTGTTGTTTGTTGTGTTTACTAAATTATTTGAGTTCTACCATTTTGCAGTTCTATCCTCCACTTATTCTGTGCAAGTTTGACACGAAATAACTGTATGATTCCAGGATGCTAGACAGTGGTAAACACAATTTGATGAGGTCAACCAAAGGCCCAATTTAGTTTAATGTCCATATACTTTCAGAGAAAATTAACATTACTGTAGGTGGGATACAGTGGGCCACTCTGACCTTTTAAATGTTTATACCCTGCTGGACAATGTAAAATAATTAATTAATTAATTAATTAATGAAAGAAAAAATTGAAATTGCTCAGTAAATAACCCTATGCTTTAATTGGCTGTTAGACACTGCTCTAATTTCTGTAATTAAAAAAGTTTGAGCAGTTTATTCTATTTTATGGCACTCCTTTGGCTCATAGGATTGCAATTAATAAAAATGGATCCATTACTCCCTTACATTTTCTTGGTGCTAATTGGTGCCCATTTCAGAATTAATAGAATAATGATGAAGTTGTGGGAAGAATGCTATTTTTCTTTATAACTATTTTATAATCTGGGCATTTAGTGTCAACGACACTAAATTCTTACATCAACACAGTTAATGTCAGATTTAATGTTCATCTGGTAGTGGAAAAATAACATATTTTGTGCAAATGAGTGTAGCTACTTTATCTGCTCATTGTGTGTGTGTGTGTGTGTGTGTGTGTGTGTGTGTGTGTGTGTGTTTTAATGTGAAGAAATCTGCTTTCTGTAGCATTTTAACATTTTCAGACCTCTTCATTTTCTGATGTGGTACCCTTACTTTGAAAGGGTTTTTCTGCACCATTTCCAACAACACGAAATACATTACAAAGGGACATTATGAGGGAAAATACAAAAGTCACTCATTTTGTGACCTCATAGTTGATATCAGATCATCATGAATATCTTTTTTTTTACGTTGTGCAGCATTTCTTTTTGGTGAGCTTTAACAGTGTTGACACGTCTGTCCTTGAAAACATTATTGATTATAAAAGTGCAGTATCAATGATTTCTGTTACGTAAGTGAATAAATGTTAAATATTTCTGCTTTCCAAGGAGCTTATTTGATGTAATTTACACCTAAAATACATTTACATGAAAATATAGAAAAGGAAGGTTTTATCTACAGTAACTTCAATTTCAGGTTAATTACATGAATAATCATTTTTTGGCATCATACAGACCAGATGGCAAAACATATTACGCATGGATGACTAAATATAGGTTTTAAATGACAGATATGCAGTGATTCAAATATTAGGGATAGTTTCACGTTCTGGAGCTTTCTATTGAGGTCAACATGAGATAGATGCGTCTTAAATTTAGTTTATTTTTCCTTAGATGCCGCAGTGTCTTTGAAGGCTTTGCAGGCTATTTTATATTTTATTTCCTGTGAACACCAGAGCCTCAAGTAATTCCATATGAAACAGACACAAGATTTATGGTAATGATTTGATGTGAAACAGGCAGTGTCTGAAACAGTTTCTGATAAGAATTAATAATGTTTTTTTTCATATGTGTAGATGAACACAAGACACTGGATTTTAGGTGATTTGTTGTGTGATGTGTAATCAAAGTCGGTCATCTTAAAAAGCTCACCTTATTACAAAATCTAGTTTGAGCCGCACTGTGATTTGGGTTAAAGAAACTGCTTTTGAGCATCTTGATAAGTTGATGAGTGTGGGAGGATGTTGTTAAGGCTTTAATTCAACAATTACCCCCCTCTCCCTCTACCCTGTAGCCCTGTTCTTGGCCATTAACCGTGTTGTTGATTGGTTTGTTAACTTTACAATTTCTATCATTCACAGGGCAGACGTTCTCGCTGAGGCAACTCGGTTTCTGTGAGCCATCGGCTCGCAGAGGCTTGGCGCTCTGCCCTGAGACGGGCCTCTCCCACCCACTCAGCAGCTACTCCAGAGGGCCGGTCGCTACAGAAAACCATGAACCTGTATCACCGGAACGTACCATGACACTTTGGGGAACGGGGCCAAAGTCTGGGCAGGATTCATGCCTCTCCAGTCGCTCTAACTCAGCGCTCACACTCACTGACACGGAAATGGACAATAAATCGGACAATGAGATGGGTGAGTAGGGCACACTTTTCATTCTTTCATCTTAAAATGGGTATTTGTTTGTGGACCACGCTTTCATCGCTTTTCAAAGGGGAGAAATCTGTATGTAGAAAAAGCAGCAGTAGGTTGGATTATGGTTGGGCGTTGGAGACAAGGCCCTGATTGGTGGAATGAAGTGGAGGCGTGATTGGTTGGGCTGGTATCTGGAGAGGCATTTGCAGCTGCCTTTCGTTGGATCAAAGGCGTGGATCCTTGCTGCATGCGGAAAAAAGAATTTGGCCTTCCGATTGAGCGGTTCCCAGTCACCTGGTCCTTCTCCACAGGAAGCAAAGGAGTTTGATAAAATTTCCCCATGGGTTAGCGTATATAATCAAAGATAGCTTTGTGTGCCTCAAGTCTGAGACTTTGCTTAGAAATTCGGCAGTGGTTGACTGGGCATGCACAATAGCTGATTATGGGAACAATGGTTTGAAGTGCAAATTTGATCATGCTGGAAACCTGAGAGAGAGGATTTGGGTTCTCTGTTTGAAGAGGGCAAATCTTTGTTGCGTCAAATGGTAGCTGCGTATCCGTACTGTTGTTAAATGTAGACTTTTATGAACGTTACTTATGTTACCTATGTTATTATGTTTGTTTTGTGACTTCCTGTAAAGTTAGCAATTAGGAAAAACCTTTATATCTCTTTATCTACTAATCTACTATAAAGAGACATTTAGTGCTGGTTTTCAACAGTATTTTTTTCTTTCTGCATTATGTTTTTCAGTTTATGCTTTAAGTCAGTAATATTTGCCCCCTGTCATTCACCATCAGTGTAGTAATGGGTAAATGAGAGGCACATTTTAAAGCACTTTTTCCGGTAAGGTAGAAAGGTGCTACATTCAACGTCCATTTACCATCTGAATGTATCCTCTCAGCTTCATATGTTTTAGTCTAAAGCTTTAAAAAAATGATGTTGAGTGCTCCTGACATTGTACATCATTCATCATCATCGTGGTGTGAGCCATCATCATTAAAACACATTAAATGTAAAACTCTAATTATTTTTAAGAAAGCGATGATCTCAAAGAGTGGCAGGCAGTTAAAATAATTAGGGTTGATTACACTTTCCTGGCAAGAACATTAAAGACAGGGTAGAAAGGAAAATGTCTCGTGTCTGTGTGCTATAAATTTTTATTCTGAAAACATTGGCTACAGTCTGACATTTGAGACAAGTCATTTTCTTAATGGCAGTATTCATCATAGTGAGCATGTCTCTCCGGGGGGGAGCTGAGTAAGTCTTTTACTTTTTCAAAATTCCATGTATTTGTTGCAGTGTCTGGCCTTTGCTTTGGCGCAATACACTGTATGTATACATTTGTGAGTCTCAAAAGCTCAGCCTAACCACAGAGGTGCTGATAAACATAACCCTCACCTCCTTAGCGCTTGACTCAAGTCATATTTGTTGTTGTACATGCCAAGCACAAACCCATATCACAAGTCATTGCATTTTTTTCTAAGACAACGCAGAGTCTGGCTTCAGTAGGTTCTCTATTGAACTTTGATTGCACCTGCCCCTACCATTTAAACTGCATGAGAACACACAAACACACACACACACACACACACACACACAGACGCCACCCTACGCCCCTCTGGCATACCTCCTCTGGAGTTTCTTTTGGAAACATGTCAAGAAGCTGCTGCTGATTGGCTCTAGTTAGTACAACGTCCCACTGAGACTTTATCTAACCCGCTATTGTCTCAATTAGTTTCATTATAGGGTAAATAATCAATACGTGCTAGATCTTTATCCCAGGTGCCATTGCTTTTTTTAATCTTACAAAAGCAAAAACTACTAAACTATCTAACAACTATTTAAGTTTATGTTTGCTCTTTTTGTTGTTTTTAACTGCACATCATTTTAATATGCTAAAAAAAACGTAGAGTAGGAAGAACAATGTGAACAAGCTCAAGTCCTTTTTGTCATCTAAATTTCAAAAAAAAAAAAAAAAAACCTGCCCACTGTTCCACCTCTATAGATCTTGGTCTCTTTTTTTGTCAGGAGGCATTGCACTTTTGACTTTCACTATTTAATGAAGCAGCTAAGAGAAATGACCCATCCAAAGGTTTCCATCAACTGAATATGCATGCAGAAGCTCCGACAAGGGGCCGTTCAGCCCCACTTATTCATAAATGAACTCAATATTTCATTCTAATTCGCTCTGTTCTACAGAGTGTTTCAACACAGACAAGTACCAAAGCCTCAGCACATTCACAGAGCATGGCATCTGAGAAGATGTTAACCTTCTCGATCAAAGAATAAGAGGTGCACCTTTTTAAAAAGGAACCTAAGGTTGCAATCTAGCTTGCTGAGTGCAGCCACGGAGACAGAATAAGAGTGGTTCTTTTCTGAAATGATACATTTGTATTTTGACACCAAAATGTTAACTAAAGTATATTTTTTGATTTTTCTGGAATAAAGGGGAACCAGCCAGTGAAAGAGCTGCCAGTTAAGTTCTGTGCAGTCAACTGTTTTTAAGATCAAGTGTCAACTTTTCAAAAATGTTTTATATCCAATCTTTTTATTTCTCTCTGGCGTAATACGTTTTTTTTTTTTTAAAAGGCCAAGTCCCTAATCACATTATATTGGCCCTATGATATAACCATTTCTATCAGATTATTTATGACATAACATGAAGTTGTCAGATTTTTATTTTAAAGTAAGAAGTAGGAATACAATTTAAATAAGAAATCTGTTAAGCAGCTTTCAGTGATTTTACACTTCAGATAATCCCCTGCTAGAATCCCTTGAAAACAAAATTGATTGATTAAGTGTCCATTTTATTGGTTTTGTAGTTGTAAGAATGTCAATGTGATCCAAAGAAGTCTTGGTATAACTCAATATGTCACCATCCCGTTAACATATATAGTAATTACCACATGAACAGTATAAAGCATAGCTTGTGTTGACCAAAGAAACACAACAGAGCCTTCAAAAGATATTTAATTATTTATTGTTTATTTCCATTGTAAAAAAAAAAAGCACATGAATCACATAAAACTTGCGTCAAAAATTCATGTCATTTTCTAAAATATCTAAAAAACATATCATATATTACTCATAATTTCTTCTTTTAAATATATCCAAGCTTACAGTGATATACTTAATAATCGCTTTCCTATATCTGGCAGTCATAGCTTATCGTATACAGTACAAACACACACCCACACATACATGCACACAGACTGTATGTAAAAAAACACAGCATTTGCTCACTTCCTGTTTTGTCTAACAATAGCGCTGTGACATGTACCAGCTGTATAGTGTGAGAACTTCATCTCTGTAGGGAGTGCAACTCTGCTAGAAGTAGCACCAGGAATTAAAAAATAAATGTTTGCCCTGAGCAGTTGAAGTGAGACAACTGTAAATTAAATTCTAAAGTTAAATTCTCCAGTTTTTATCAGTCAGGATTTTTGAAAGCATGTTGAACATTAGGAAAAACAAATACATCCAAATACAGCCCATTCATATGGCACCAGTATAATATAGTTCCTTCATGCAATTGATTAATTATGTTTGCATTATGTGAAATGCATTTGTATGGAGTTATAACATTAATTGAATTCAATGGTGCCCCAGATAGTTTTCAAAAATAGTTTTTAAGTCATTTGGAACCTTTTTCGTTTAGAAAATTCAATGGGGAAAATGTAATTCCCGTATTTTTTATGACAGAAAGAGGATAGAAATGAGGTGCTCAATAACCATACCCAAATCTGGGTGGGGAAAGTGATAAAGACTTGTCCCTCCCTCATTACTTATTCCCAACAGCTCCAGCGGAGTTGCTCAGTGGCCAGCAGATCAGGCTGGGGTTGTACTGGGCAGCTCCCAGGTATGAATGTGTAACTGTGTGATAGGGGCTTTCCGACCGGAGGGATTTTTGCAGTTCTTAGAACTAAACGTTCCTAGAACACTTTTTTTGTCGTGTTCCGACAGGAAAAATTTGGGGATTTTTAAGTTCCTCTGGCCGCTGTAGAGCTACTTTATAAGCTCCTTCAGAGCAGGGTCTTTTCCCTTTTCCCTTTTCCTAGGTGTACTTGATTGGTCGAACTTATAAGTCACGCCCACTGCCAACTTGGAACTTGCAGGCAGAGCAACAACCAACAACGGGACATTTTTAACAATTTTCACCATCTTATTCATCATTAAATTCACTTCTGACAACGTTTTAGGCGAGAAATTAACTGTTTAGATTTCGAATATAGGCCGTCTTGCGAAAATTGATGCCGAATTGACAATTTGCTTCAAAATTTTTGGAGTTCAGAAGCTCCATGAAGTGAGGCGACAGCCAGCAAGCGCATGCCCCGGCTTCTAGCTCGTCGTTCGGCCAGTCATGCTCAGACACCTCGCTGTGAGCTGGAGGTCTCTCAGACCGCTCTCGTAAATAAGAGGCTTTTATTTCGCCGTCGACGGTTCGTTTGTTTAAATATCACAACACATGTCCATCATAAGATTAACGGGAACCTGTGGTTAACTGTCTTTTCGGAGTTAAACTCCACAAGCGTGTCCTGCGACTCGCCGGCACACACACACCCACTCACACACACGCACACACACACACACACACACACACACACACACACACACACACGTCCACAGCGCAGCAGGCAGAGGCGGGGTCTGTTCCGAGTATAATAAAGCCCTGTCTGTGTTGAGCAAAACATTACGTGAATTACTACGAGAATGGACGTGCATTTAATATAGGAAAAGTGCACAAGTATTAGCATCATTTGTTGTTGTTGTATGTGGCGCTAAGGTCTAGTGACGATGCTATAAAGACCGTTGCTGTGCTTGCGTCACTCCCTTACCCCTCCTATCAGTCCCTATGGCCACTTGGCCAGTGGGAATGCAAACGGAAAAAAAGATTTTGGGGGAGAGTAGTTCTTAGAACTGCTTAGAAGTGTACTTTTCCTCTCAAAAGTACTATCCGGTTGGAAAGCACCTAATGTGACTAACTAAAAAATAAGGTGACCTCTGTCTTTGCTAAAGCATTATTTGTACTTCATGGGGTAGAATGTGAGTCACTTGATGTCCTTGGGTATTTCACTTTCAGGCGAGCAGTTGTCAGTGGAATTTCATGTCAAATTCAAATGTCTTAGAAAATGGAAACCATACTAACCATGCACTTCTGCTCTTAAATAGAACATCTCTAAAACAGATTTTTTTTTTTACATGCTCTTTAATAGATGGAGTGCAATTTTGTCAACCCATTATTGCTTAAACTGCCTTTTGAAATTCAAGATTGAAAGCTTGAAAAAAAACACATGTGAACTCTATCTTCCAGTTCACAGTACTTCTAGTTCTGGTAACAAACACGGAAGATACATTTTAAATTAGGGCAGAAAATATCCTGGTATAAAAGAGTGAACATATCACTTTGTGACAAAGCCAACTGTCGGGCAGAAGTTTCCAACTGGGGCCACCATTCTGCAGTTACCAGGCCACTATAGCGCTTTCCTGCAATGTATTTTTAATATTTTAATATTTAATTATTATAGTTTGAGGATTATAGGTTCAAGGGTTATCACGATATCAATATTCATATTTTAGGCCTTCAGGTCAACGTAGCTGCCGTGTAAAAGTGAACATGGAGAAAGGTGTTATTTTTTTTTAACCTAACGTTGACTGTGCTACCTTTAGAATCAATATTATACCCCTCATAAAACATGAATGACTGCACCAAACAGAAACACAGCATGGCCCAGTTGAGTATTCCTAATAGGGTGTGAAAAAGCGTGCACTGACTTGTCAGGTACTGCAGCTACACCACTGCAGTACATCGTGACAGCCGTCCTCGGCTGTATAAACCGGCACACATGGGGTTTATCGTTTGTTGGAGGGACTTGGCGTCTGCTGACCTCTGGTTAGGAGAAAGGGACCTCCACTGTGATGCCTGTCATCCTTTGTTAAAAAAGCATCACTTGCTCTGGCCTGCACCTTCTGTCCAAAGTAATTTCTGAGGGAAAAAAAAGTGTGTCCCTTTTGATGTTTTCATGGAGAATGGCCAGTCTGGTTGCAGCAGTCCCTTAAATGTCTTTACTGCCATGCTCATGTCCGAGACTGTTTGCCAGGGGATGTATCAGAAGATTATTTCAATTTGTCCAAGTCACAGGTCTACATTGCAGTCATACACATTTAACAGTTGAGTATAGCTCACTGGTTTACTGTGTGAACGGTGCCAGTAAAAGGTTAATTAAATCAGTAGAGGAGTCACAGCAAAGTGTGCTGTAGCACAGCAAGCACCAAAGGCTTTTTGGGTGGGAGTATGAAAGCGTATCAGAGACCCACGAACATGCTTCTCTATGTGCACAAATTTGTGTTCTCTCACTCTGCATCTCTTTCTCTCTCCTGTCCACACGCACGTTCCCGCTCACACTCGCATACCTCACTTTGTTTCTCACACTATATCTCTCTAAGATAAGAGAAAAATCAAGCAAAAGTGCAGACATTTACATGCACACACACAAATGCACAAATACACGCACACTTGGGACGTCACGCTGACAAAGGTGACACGCCATCTGTCAAACTTCTGTCTCAGATCTGCGCCTTGTATTGTGACAGTGAAATCAGCCTATTGATCGTAGCAGGCAAAAATCCTCCCTCGCTACTTTCATAATTCAATATGGCACAAGCCGACCACAAAAGGAATAAATAACAGATACCAGAGAGTTTTTTTCCTAGTCAAAAGGGCTGGCCATCTGTGATGTTTTTTGAAGAACACTCCATGACTGGCATCATTTGTTAATAGGAGCTGGGAAGGTGTCTGAGCTTCATCTCGTGCCTCGTCAAAAGAGGAGGCACGCTTTGATTGCCATCATTTATTGTCATCGCTTCCCTGCTTGCTGCCACTGTCACCGGTTAAGTGCTGTGTCACATTGTTAGTGCTCAGGGTGACAGGGGATGTGGGATACGTCGGTGACGTGCCGAGGTGTCATAGCAGGTGTTCATCAGTATTGTGAAAAAAATTCTGGATTCTATTTTGGAGCAGTTTGGAAAGCCTGGAGGAGGTCAGCGCCCTGTTTCTGTGCAGAGCAAAGGTCGGTGACATTTGAACCTTCATCAAAGCAAATAACAAACTGACCACCGATATCTGAATATTGAATTTTTCTTTTTTGCTGCTCAACACCATGATATGTTGTATGTGTGAGATGTCCTTCATGGAATGCTGTTTTATTTGATATTAAATAAATACATAAATAAATTAATAAATACATAAATGCATGAATAAATAAATCGCGGACGTTTCTGTATTTGTGTATTTTATATAACATCGTGTTTACAGGTGTGTCAAATGCAGCGGCTGTGCAAGATGGAAACGAGATGAATGAGGACAGAAACGTCCACATAAATAGTCAAAAAGAAGTCCCATTCACCGTGTCTCACTTCACCATCAACGGAAATGTTCAGTTTAATGTGAATTAGAGCAGTCGAATGCCCGCTAGCTCACTTAACAACGCCTCAGCTAATGGTGTGTCAACAACAGCAGCTGGTTTAATGAATTTGTCCACCAATAGCTAGCGATAGCACGGCAGCACCCCATAACTCATAAAATATATGGCTACTACCACAGCCCGTAAGGGGGAGTAAAATGTGGCCTGTATTATAAATGTTTTTGCCCACCATAGCCTACTCTTTAGCTCAATCGGTAAGTTAACTCACCTAAGGCCTTCTTCTCTGAATCGTGCTGGATGACACACCAAACAGATCTATGATTTCTCGGCTTGATAGACCGGACAACACAAAGTTAGCCAGCATGTCATCTGGAATATCCAACATCCATAGTACCAGCGGTAATGTTGACTTCTTGGACTTGGAGATCTTCCACACGAACACGGTGCTCAATTAGTCTTAAACTATTTAAAACTTTGTTGTCTATGTATATTTCTTGAAGAGCACTTATCCTAGTACTTCCAAAAATTCTTCCATATGTGCCAAAATAGTATCTGCTGATAAACCACGTTGATCGATTTGATCTGCTAATGATAGCATGCTATCTCGGAGCCCACTCCGTTATGTCCGCACTCTCACTTTGCCAGCCTTTTTTTGCCCACGGCTCTGTTCTGAATGTGAGAGACAGCCACACCCCCTGATTTGCATATGTTGAGGGTAAGATGTGGCTGAGAAGTCGTGAGCAGGTGTCAACACTCAGGAGAAGTCGGAGATGAGGTTGAAAAGATGGGATTTTTTTTATTTACCCAATTAAGGAAATAAGGCAAGAATAATAATATAAAAATTAACAAAAGTAAATAAAGTAAATTGACATGAGAGTCGAAAACGGTGAAATTATACAAACATACAGCTGATTACAAATTGACCTTTGAACCAGTCACTATTTGTCACTACTCCGAGAGCATACAACAGACTTACGTCCTACTCCCTTCAGCTCTCTTGAGCAACTGAAGCTGCTAGTCTATATGGACCTGAAGCACGCCACTGGAATTGGAACATACTAACACAACAGTACAATACAGGGGTGGCTCAGGTGAGTAGACAGTAAAAGCTTAAAACAGCCAGAATTCATATATCCATGAAGTAAAAAATGTACAGAATATTATTTATAGGATTCACGCTAACATTTGACAAAGCCCCAAGATATATTGACGGCTAATAAATGAATTACTCAAACTCCGGGTCACTTCCTGTTGCCCCGGAAGTCATAGCGTCATTTAAACCCTACAACCGCAGGCAAACATTACTTTATACATACAAAGATGAGACGCCGGTAAGACACAAAGATGATATATTACACTATGCTACCTTTTAAGCTCAATAAACAGACACGTAATTAACAAAGACATATGTGTTGCGTGGTTAGTATAACGGCCATGTTTGTTAAGTAAATGGCTGATGGTTTTAAACAATAAGAGAATGATGTATTGATGGTTGTCGCTATAGCATATAAATCACCACAGTATTGGATGTTAAATATGTGCACAAGAAAGCTACGGGATTACTGTGGGGAACTTGATGAATGGCTAGGTTAACAGATGATTTGAAAACAATGTGATAATTAACAGAACATATTGACACGCTAGACAAACATATACAGGCAACCTTTACACTCAGTCTTTGAGAAATGAAATAGGTAGCGCATCGCTACCGTGACAGTGGCTACACACCCCGTCACAGCATATAAGAACTGGAAATAAATAGAGAGGGAAATCAATAAATGTGGCATTAAGAAATAATAGTCCACAGAAATAAATACATGTGGATTTATGAAATAAAAGTCTCTTGAAATAAATAACAGTGGACTTATAAAATAAAAGTACCATGAAATAAGTAAAAGTAAAACCTTTTAATATATTTATTTAACTTATTGATTCATTTATATATGAATATTTACATTTATTTAATTATGTATTTATTGCCTCATTTATTTAATCCATGATGTATTTCAAAGGCATATTTATTTATTTATGTGTTTATTAATTTATTTAATATTGAATAAAACGGCATTGCATAGTCCTTTAGTCTTTTTGGTGGAGTATATCTGAATGCGTAGACACGTTCTTGTGAACACATTAACGCAACAGGAACACATGGTGAAAAACTTTCAACTCACACCACAGCTACCCCCTACAGAGTGAATGATTTGATTAGACTTTGGAGTGTCTTGCAGAATAAATTTGCATGTTAATAAGGGAAAACCGATTTTCCTGAAACTACTACTACATCCCTTTTACACGGTTAGAGTTCATACTGATATCATCCATGTGAGGACACATTATGTTGATGTAAAAATGTTTGGTAATTCATACATTCATTATCTTCAATTTATCATAATAAGAATCATAATTTATGTGATGATAATTGTCTCTTGATGTAGGCTAACGTAATTCTTTAGAATTCATTTTTAAAACAGAATTTGGATGTTTTTGACATATGACATATACATATATGCTATTTTTCGCAATTGCTAATTGCTAATGCATAATTTTTTCAATATGATTAATCATTTAGTCTATTACTGTTACATCAAAGATTTGTTAAACTTCTCTTAACTTTTCAGGGTCTAAATGTGTTTTTCTGTCCAACAGTCAAAATAAAAATATTAAAAAACTTACGAGTTTTGATTGAAAATTAAAAAAGCACAAAATCCTCACATTTGAGAAGCTGGAACCAACAATGGTTTGGCATTTTTGCATCATACACGACTCAAATGATTAAACCATTATCAAAATAGTTAGCGATTCATTTGTTGTACTACCAGTAATGGTTTAATCACCTGATTATTTTAGTTTCAGTCCAAAGGTTGACACTTAACCGACTATGTAGTGCCTATTATTTGCCAGTAAAAAGTCCAGTTTCAAGTGTAGCACTTGTATTTAAATGAGTATTTGGAATAATCTGTCAGGGTTAGGGTTACATACAGTCGTCTGAAGAGATGCAGCTGCACCATAAAAAGCTATTAACTCTGTCCAACATCTATTTTCTGTCACCCTATCATTGAGCATCAATGTTTTCTTCTCCAACATAGGTTTCACCCAGTTCTGCCGAACATTATCGCAGACAACACCGTTTTAGCCCCGTACTTGGCTTTGTGTAATCAATTGAGGGGGGGGGGGGGCACACTGCAGGACATGTTATTACGATTAGGAATTCCTCTGCAGTTGTCAATTATCAGGACCACTATTTACCGTCCTCAAGAGAAAATGGCTCATTTCACTTCATCACACAGCCTAATTGAGTGATTGCATTACCATGCAATTCGGAAATAGACTGACATTTTGTAATCTATGAATATCAATGGAAGAAACATGGTTAGGCATGTTGGTCCAATTGTGTTGTTCATAATTACATGTACATTAATATAGGCATCTCCTCAGCATCCATGAATATTTTTCTAAACCCAGATCCATATGTTAGTCTCCTGAGATGTGTTACACTGATTGCTTGTGAAGTGGATAACCAGTAAACTATAGCTTATTTGTTTTCACTTCTTGCAAGCAAGTTAAACCTGCAATGTTAAGTTTAAATAAAAAATCTTTAATGTTGAAAAGACAGACAGAAGTTGAGCAGTCAGCATATACAGTTGTATCTGGTCTTTCATTTCATATTGGCGAAAAAAGATTTCTTCTCTTTTCCTTGAGTGCCGCTGGTGTTTCAAACATCGTCCCCAGACAAACACCAACCCACCAATCTGTTTGGATTCATGTCTTCTTCCTTTCACAATCTCCTTTCTCCCTCTCTATCTTGGGACACAATAATATTTGTTATATCTATTGGCATGGTGCTGTGGCTTTGACCTTTTGCGCTCCTCAGTATTGGATGTTTGCAATCAAAGAGTTGGAAGTCAAGGTGATTGTTCTGTTGTGGTCTCATCTGAATGTAGAAAACGTCTCTGTTCCGCTTGTTGTCGTTCTGGTAGGATCATTTTATGTCACGCTTGCTTGTCTTTCCTTTAAAGAGTGGGTTTGAAAAAGGTCTTTTGTGCATTGTTTCCAACGTGTCCTTCAGCAAAGCAATGAGCCAGGAATTGTTGGATTTCAGAAAGCTACAGAATGAATCAAGTTACACCTAAACAAAACCATATAAAACACTATTATGAAGCAGGCTTTTATTCTATTTTCAGCAGTAGTGTATTCATCGTAAATCATAATGAAACCACACTTACCTAAACACAACTCTTATAAATAGTCCAATTAAGTGACCAAGTATAATGATGAAAATATGTGCAAAAATGTTTTGTTTTGTAATTGTGCTGAGCTGCTCTAGTTTCCTTTTTGACACACGCAATTAAAAGCAAAATTGAATTACATGTTATACCTCGGAATCTTTTTTTCATTGGCAGTGGAAGTGTTTTAGTCTTTTATACACACATGAATAAATGTGCCATTAAAAGGCCTTGACTTCAGTCAGGATTTCAGGGGTTTTCGTCATTGTGAGCATTTCATCACACTCAAACAAAGCCACAAATCAAAGGGTTCTGATATAAAATTACTTTTGCTGTGTCAAATTGTCTCTAATATTTGCCTGATTTAATAATGTTAAATGTTGACAGAGACTTGTACACAGAATGTAGCCTACAGTACACAGTTTCCTATTCACAGAAGAGTTTGAAATATAAAATATCAAGGCTATAATCTTCACTGGGGATGGGAGCCGTGGATTTTCTTCCTAAAATTGAATTGAACTGTGTTCTCTTACTGGCTAGGCACCAAAGTCCAGATAAAACAACAGAGGAGCTTCTACTGTTGATATGCTCACCTGAGTCACCCTAAAATATTAGCAAGCACTCACAGTAGTAAGCTCAGTGAGCAGCAGTGGATGCTTGTCAACATTGTTTTTCCCCTCTCAGGCTTTATACAGTTTCCCTGTATTCATTATTGGTGGAGGCTGTTAGGGTTGAATGCAGCCTTAGAAAGACCTGCACACATAACTCAGGGCTAAAAACTACTCTCACCTCCTCTGCATATTTAAAGTGATTATTCAACATTTATTTCTGATGGGCATTTCCTTTTTTTTTAACCTTTATTTAATCAGGAAATTGTCCCATTGAGATTCAGAATCTCTTTTATAAGGGAGTCCTGGCCAAGGTAGCATTGTCCAAGTTTCAACATACAGTAACAAACAGCAAACAACAGACTTAATACAAAACAGAAAAATGACATTAAACAATCAGAATTATGTAACATGACATGTGTATTCAGTGGTCAGAAAGTCCTTTATCCTATTTTTAAAATCTTCCATGCTAATAAAATAATCTAGATTAAGGTGACTTTGTAGATCACACCAAGATGACGGAGCAAAAATTTTAAAAGCACTTTCACCAAACACAGTACGGGTTCAAGGAATGACGTACATCATTTGTTCGTGTGACCGAAGGCAGGGGCACCGCCAGGAATTTTGGTCCCCTCGACAAAAAATCGAATTGGGCCCCCTCTGCGCAGCTGTTGTCACCACATCTCTATGACCTAACTGTCCCACCAAAAGCTTTACATAACTCTAATTAAAGGCTTGCAACTGTCTTGCTTCTTGTAGTTCAATACCGTTAATATTGTCTCTATCTTATGTGCAGGCTCAGGTAAGCTACTCACTGTTTCCAACTGTCCAGCATCCAGTTGTTGTTTTTTTTAATTTTATTTCATAATGATCATTATGTGAGAAAATAATTGTTATTAATGTGTTTGAATTTCTGTCATTTTCTTTTTTGAAATGGTAAAAAGAGCAAGAGAGACAGATAAATCCCCACAGACTCCCTGCAATGATGCTAACTGGCATGTCATTGAACACAATGTTGCTCACCATCTTCACTGGGACAGGGAGGGGCACAGTTAGGGGGAGACTGGGGTGCTGCTGACTCATCTGTTGTTAAGTCTGCTAAAAGGGGCAGGGACAATGATTTAATATGAATATCTTGCTAAACGTTTCCCTGCACTGATTAAATGTTGATTAAATGTAGGCTAACACTAGTCTGTAGCTAGCTAGCTTATTTCACTATGGACATTAAGCCAACAGGTTAATACCACTCACAGACTATAGGCTAACCACCTTTCTTGGTGAAGAACTGGGTTACAGTTTGACACCCTTTCCTTTGTCTTTCCTCTCTCTTTTTTTGAAAACCAGATTTTGATTTAACGTTACTTGGCAACATTGTGGTCACTGTAGTTCTTCTGCATCTACTGACTGCAACTAAACACCGTTACCGCTAAGGCAGAACCAAACCATTTCATGCAGATACAGGGGGCTGGTCGGTCAGTATGGATGTTTACTTTTTGGTCAATGGGGATATTTAACTTTTACTGCCAAAAACAAGTAAAAGCTATAATAGCTTTAGGCGTCAGTAGCGAACATAAATAAGAGGGCAGCTTGTGCAACATGGCCTTATAAAGAAAAATATACCAGTGCTCCATTCTAAGGTTGTATAAAGGAGACAAACCCACTTTCTCATACAACTTGCAATGATGTGTGCGGAAAACCGAGTCAGAGACAAATCGTAACGCAGCATGGTACACGGAATGTAACGTTTTCAGCCATGCCGAAATGGCATGCATATATAAAATATCACAGTAATCAAGTGCTGATAAAAAAGTTGCTTGAATTAATTTCTTCCTTGCACCAAAGGAAAAACAGCATGTTTCGGTAAAAAAATAAATAAATAAAAACTTTACCTTGAGTTGTTTCCTAAGACACTCTATATGTTGTTTAAAAGACAAGACAAAAAGATTGTTTTCTAGAAGAAAGCCCAAGTATTTGTAAGTTGAGACTCTTTTAATAATCTTATTATTTAAAGTAACAATCTGATTTAAACCATTCTCTATATCAGTTGTCCTTTTCGACCTCGAGAAGCACATCGTTTTAGTTTTGTCCACATTTAGCACAAGTCTCCCCACACACTGATTTTGTTGATCAGTTACTTCTTTTTTCATGATTTATTGACTTATTTATGTGTCAATTTTATTAAATGTACATTTGAACCTTGTAGATTAATCCTAAGAGCTCTTATCGTTAAAAGTATCCATGAAAGTAGCACCATAAAAACCATAACTTACACATCACATTTTACAATCTTAACATTTGCAGGCTTTTCTTAAAAATATGTCCACCTGAGTTACAGTACTGATCTGTGTCTATATTGATCAGATTTTTTATGTCGTTTCAAAGACATTATAGACAGTATATACCTCTGCCGTGCAGATAAAACAACAATTAAGAGTGGCATAAAAAAGCCTATAAAATTGTGTCTAGACGCCTTATTGCCAACATGGGACATTTGTGGCTAAGATGAGTTTGATAGTACCAATATTTAAAGATTTATTTTTATGTTTTATTTAAGTAGTCAAGCTAATACGCTGTGCATACAGAAAAGGCCACAGAACCCCATAAAATACAGTAAGTGGCATGCTGATGAGATACCCTGTCGGCTCAGTTTCTGTCACTCTTTAGTTATGGGCACTAAACTATGAGAGAAACAGCCTAAAATAATCTCACTCGTTGATATTTGCATGGAATCTTGGCAGTTCTTCTTACTGGAGTAACAGCATCAAATCACCTTGTAAGCTGTTTGGGTGATGGGATTTTACATATATAAGCGTAATATCTCCCCCCCGCCCCCCAACATTTTTAAGCTTAAAATAGGTTATACGGCACAATAAGATAGATCTGTATTCCCGAAGTGGGTATTTTTGCTTTTCAGGGAAAAAAAGGCCCCGTGCTAAAGGACACCCTTATGGCTATGCAGAAGGACTTCAAGGGCTCATTGGTAGAGGGTGATGGCACAATGAAATTTAGGAACACACACAGATGCAGACAACTACACACACTTCCTTTCCTGAAGGGAGAAAGGTCAGTATCCAGAGGAGGAAATGGTGAGCCATTGTTATGATTGATCACACGGCAAGGTCCAGGGAGGACACAGTGTCACTTTCATTGTCAAACTCATTATACCACAGAAGAAGATGCCCCTCCCCTGCTCTCATGTCCTTTTTCCTCAGCAGTCATGTGAAGAAACCCTTCCACTGCATGCAGCAATGAGTTGGGCATGCCGAAGTGGAAAGCCAAGTGAAAAATGCTGAACACACACAATATTTTCCATCGCTACATATGCTATACTGGGAAAATGCATAATTCTGCAACAAGAGAAGAGTAGCTAAAAATACAGGAAAAGAGAAAGCATTTCAAATGAATGGTGCAGCAGTTCTTTCTTGGATTATTAGCAATATTAACAATGACATTATACAGTCGACAACTAGGAGAACTGCCAAATCAATTAAAATATAACAAAGTTCATGTCTTGTAGCCAAAGGCAGCTTGCAAGAGGTTTGGAAGGATATTCTGGTCCTGATTAAAAATGAATGGTATCAGAATACATAAAGCTTTCTGGCCAAGTGCCCAGAGTGAAGCATCCTGAAACTGTGGTCACTTCAGAGGCAGGGGAAAGGCATTAGGTGTCCAGGCAATGAAGGGATGCTCAAGTAACAGACTGTTCTCAGTTCAATTCATCTAATCACCAATGCAAACCTAAGCACTTTGCAGATATAGATTTGAGGCCAACGATTGATATCGTATACCATGTAAACTGATTCATGCTCAAAGAGAGAAAACATATTATCTTGTAAAAGGGTCTCTTCTTCGTTTCATGCCTCGAACTATCCGAGCCGGGCCTTTTATCTTGGTTGAACACAACCCAACACCAATAAACAGAACATGAAACAGAATCCTTAATTTAGTCGACAAAATCTTATTTTCCCTCAAAATGCACTTCTCAATGTTACAATCCAGGCCTTGGAATAGCCACGATTGTGGTTTGCATAATAAAATTACTGATGATTCAGTATACAGCTGACATCTTGCTTTACATTAGCCATTTGTGATTTGAGAATACCTGATTGAATTAGGGCTGATTTAGCAGCCCAGCTGTAATGTAAATATTTTAAATAAAACTAACTTCAATCATAAATCACATTATGGATGTTATTTCAATCGTGGCTCTTACTTCAGATATTACAGTTGCAGTTGTTGGGGTTCAGTCATCTCCAGAACAAAGACACAGCTTAGTAAATCTAAAAAATGATAATAATACAGAAAGAATCAACCAAAATACGGGTCTTTGCTACTAATTACAGGCAATGAGTAGTTGTATGACAGCTTTTAGACACTCCTTGTTTTGATTTGTTTTGCCTCTATGGTATTGATCCTGCCTAAAGGCTTCCAAGAGAGGTGAGGGACGTCTCTGCCAAGAGTAGAGGTCACTCAGATAAATTGGCCAGGTTGGCTTTTAGCAGCTTCAGGGTCAAAACCCATTCATCTTATTAGGCCAATGTATCCTTTTACAGGCCACAGCAGTAGGATAAGACAATAGAGCAGCACCAGGGCATTAGATGACAGACCATTTAGCAAATAGGTTAGAGCAGCTTCCACCTATTGCCTGTTTCTACATTACCCAAAGGAGCTGTCTGCAGAGTTTTGCATGGCAGCTCTAAAGGTTGGCAGGCTTAGAAAGAGAAAGACAGATTCACTCGAGATCGGAGCAGAATGGGTGATCGTCTGAAGAATGCATTTCCAAAGCAAATATAGCAAAACAATATCGTGACATCATGTCCTACCTGATTGTTGTCGAAGACGAGCTGCCATTGTGTTTTCAGTCTGGAAGATGTTCAGACGTTTTGGGTTGACTCTGCTTTTCTCAACTTTAAAGTTTGAAGTTCATTGTTCCCAAGGGTAAATTTGTGACACAGTAAAACACAGACTTGAACATAATAACAAAAAATATTAAATGAACACCCCCACCCCCCATCCCACCTGCAAACATCACCAATATTGTATAAAATAACGATCTTGAAAAGTTGATTTCTTTTGCATTAAAAATGACTTGAACGACAGTAGTCTTTAACAAACTCTATGAGTCTCCATCCAGAGAAAGCTGGACTCTCCAAAGATGTAACTGATGCCTCTCTCATCTCTTTGGTATAATTTAGTATAAAGTGATTTGACAGGCCAGCTGGGCAAACATGAGCTTGCTGCCTCCAGTATGCTTATGTCATCTTACATGATTTATGGGTGATGAATCTCACATTTGCTGCCATTTTGAGCTGCCAATGTACTAAGTTGCCCAGTGGAGATGTAAGACAAGTTAAATAGTGATCTTAGAATAAGAAACAATAATACAAATGAAAAGCAACTTGAAATATGGGTGATTGCTACCGTCGGTTTGAGATATTGTTTACTCAGAATTAGGGCTGTCAGCATTAACACGTTAATCGCGATGCGATTAAGGGCCGAGCATAACGCGTTCATTTTTTTTAATCGCATGCCACCATTTATTAATTTATTTTACACTTCGCTCGGCTTTGCGTCGTGCCTAACAGGCTACTATTTTTACACATCGTAACACATCCTGCTGCTGCAGGCTGCAGGCACGATGGAGAAAGACAGCAGAAAACACAATTCTGAATGGCGCTTTTTATTTTCCAAAACTCCCGGACGGCTCATTAGACAAGTCGAAAGCCACATGCACGTTGTGTAAAGCCGAATTAAAATATCACCAAAGCACGTCAAGCTTGAGCTACCACCTACGAGCTAATTAACGTGACGCAGGTTGATGCTAGTGGGCTCAGCCAAAGCACTATTTTGGAGAGTGCTACTCTGTAACTTTGTTTACAGTAAATAAATAATAAACAAATACAACTCTTAAAGCCATGTTCATAAAGTCACTTTCTTTGCATTCATTTGATTCCCAGTCAAGATACACTGGTAATAATTGCTTTCCAATGTTAATATGTACTTTTCAGTTCTGAAATGTAAAATAATAGAATTTTAATCATGTGATAAAACATGCAATTAATCGCGATTAACTATAGAAATTCAACGATTAATCGGGATTTCAAAAACAAATGTATCGTTTGACAGCTCTACTCAAAATGCTTAATCAAGTGGAATCACGTTGAAATAAAGAGGTGTCACGTTGCATTGGTGTATTTCTTCTGCTTGATTTTGAGTATAGTAAAACAGTGACTGAAAGCATGTTGACACAAGTTGTCAAAAAAGACATATTGACGCTGTATTGAGTTGTTTATGTGAAACCGCTCACTGACTCCCCACCGATAATTGCTAAAACAGCAAGTCTCAGTCTTTCAAACATTACTGCTGTGCCTTTAGGTCTGGTGTATTTAATACATCGTTGAAGAAACCCAAACGCGGTGTCAAGATGACACACACAGTACTCCAGTAATTGGATGCCCACTCTCTCTCCCCCCCTGTCTGCTCCTCGCTATTGTTGAGAGAAAAATGTGTTGGCTCTAATTTAAACTCAGCCTCTGACGCTCTTCACTGCACTTACCAAACATACTGAATTACATTGACATTTTTCACTATAATGGTGTTACTGTGAAATCCCTTTTTCTATTAGCCTTTTTGTAAAGATGTAGCAGTAAGGGGTAATTGCAAATGAATTATAAGATGGTGATGATTAAAGTCATTTTTGGCATAGGGTTTGCAAAACTATTCTTTTACTTAACTAGTTTTCCAGGACGAAAAAAATTACTAGTCGACCCTAATCAGAGCTCACCGCCGCCTCAACAATTCAACGTCTCAACGTCTCCAATCATAAAGATAGACTTTAATAGTCCAAAACCACTTGTTTACTGCCAACCCCCCTGACCCCTTTATGGTATTTTTGTTTTGTTTTCCTAGTCAGGCTGCCTTTCACTGAAGCTGCTTGTTTTCAAATCACTTGTAGACTCACTGAGGGACAGTCCAGCTTCTAGAGGAATTTCTTGGCGTTTGCTCTTGAAAGAAGTATGAGGATGACATTTGGGACTTCATTAAAACAGCTTGAGAGAATTTTTCTTCCACCCTCTGCTTCATGACACAATATATTTACCATGGCAAAAGAATATTACTCACAAATAATCCACCGCTACAGTCTGCCTCATGCAGAAGCCATTTTGCATCATAAAGTGGTGACTATGTGACTGATGAATTGCTCTGTAATATATTTAATCATCCTGCCATTCTGTCTGAGTTCATCACATTTCCATAGAACACAACATTCTTTGTCATTTGTGTTCTAAGTGATGTTACATGGATAGATTACATGGAAAAATGCTTCGATGATCGCTTTGAGAAATTCGATGAGGGCATCTGCGGTCAGGACCAAATATAAAACATCATGTACACCAATTCAAACGAGATAACTTCTTTAATATGTATACACTGGTTTGTTTTGGGCAGTCAGTCAGTTCTTCAACTGATGCAAGATCCACTGAAGGTGTAACACTTTGTTCCCGCTGTAAGATAAAAATTATTTTTGTTCACAATGAGTTTAAAGTAAGGTGGCTCTTTCTACATTTCCTGATGACAGGCTCTGTGCCTAGTGTCCCCCATCCTTATAGTCTCAGGGGTAGCTAAGAACCAAATGAAAAGTCCAATATTAGCTAGAAAATTGAACATTATGCTAATAAGTCCTGGGCGACAACTTCAGTTGCCCGGGCGTAGAGCTCTTCGGTTATCGAGTAGCAGTAGTTTTACTCTCCATTATACTTCATGAACAACAATCATTTCACCACTGGCTGCCTACTAGGATGGGCCATATTCTCTCCATCATTTAGTTTGTAGATGTTGGTGTTATATGCGCCAGGTGCTGGCTGACAACTAAATGAATAATGTGTCTGGTAGAGAGGGGAAAGTCAGTCAGGGGAAGCCCATTCTCTGGACTCTCCATTAATATCATAGTCCACTCTTTCAGGGGATACTGCTGACATTTTGCTCTCTGTGTAATAGAGACCTAACCTTTAAGCACTGTAAGGAAGAAGTCATTTTTCATAATCTGCTGTCCATTTGGAAAATTCCCCAAATACTGCCTTCTATGCATCTGTCCTCATTTCCCTCCTATATTTTTATTTCCTTTTTTTTGTGCATCAGTCATTTGTTTTCAGGGCTACAAATGTATAAAATGAAATTCCCTCAACTGAAACTGCACCTCTATCACACTTTCTGAAATATACAATACCTATTGCTGCATTTTATGTAATTCATGACAGATTTGCAGTGCAAGCCAGGCCATAGTTGATGATTTGGATGGATGATCAGAGTGCACAATTTGTAGTGTCCAAGTCTGCCTTAATTCCTCAAATCCAGACTCAACTGTTAAGCCACCATAAGAAAAACTGGCAGATCCCTTGTGCCCTTCTTGAAGCCGAGCAGGCTGAAGGAAAGTCATTGTTTCAGCAGCCGGTAATGATGATTAGCCACAATCTGGGGGATCGACTGCACATCGGTCAAATGCGTCGACATCCTCAAAGGAAGAGATGGCACACTGTCCCAGCCATGCATACTGAGCAGATTGATTGTGTTTCCAGCAGAGGTTTAGGGGAAATCTTTGATGTGTGCATGGTAATAATGCGGGCATTGCCATGAAATCCAAAGCAATTGCCTCTTAAGATCAAGAGCTGCAGCTTTTTAACATATTCTGATAAAGATCTTAACATAAAGGATAATTTTGCTTTGTGATACAATGCAAGCATATAAATAAACATACTGATAGTGTACCATTTCATATCTGATGACTAGCCTATCGCTGCATCACATTACTCCTTTATAACTCTTTAGTCCATTTCACAATCCAAGATGAGTGCACTTTCATTAGGGCTCTGATATAACCAAGACATGATGATAATGAGACCTCCTTGTCTGTGTTGTGAAGGTTCAGTCTGTGTCCCTTGCCCTTGAACATAAAGCAAAAAAATAGATGGCACTATAAGCAGGCACAGAGACAGTCACTGTCTTAAAGTGATTAAAAAAAAATTAAGAATGTTATGGTTTTACACATTAGTATAATGTCAGTATTAGATACTTGGAAGCTGCTGATGGGGAAATTGTGTCAGAGCATTTATTACAGTGGTTACATGTGATCAGAATGTGGTAATTGGATAGCTCATTTATTTCACTTAGGTCTAGCTGGAGGTCTCCACGCTGAAATTAGTTTTGCACGAAAACCTTTGACATAATTGATGATTCGCACAAAGGTTTCAGGTTTTGCTGTGTATATTAGGGTCAGCACACACATACACTGTTACACAGCAAAAGGAAATTCATCTAGGTAACAGCGCATGCTTTTGTTTTATTTATAATTAAAGCCAATACCAAAAGATTTAGTGAAAGAAGCACCCACTGGCATTGTGCTTGGAAATATTCCATTCATTTGCTCTGACTTTACTGGAAATAGCCTTTATTATAGAAACAATGATAGAATCCAGTAAATCAGGGAAAAGTATAGGGTGTAGTGTTGCCATCAATAATAGATTGGAAACAAGTCGGCACTGATGGAACCTGAGGCCTTTCTTTTGTGGAGGTCTTAGTGCCGTAGCGGTGCATGTGAATAATGCATGGTCCCAGATAGACTCCAGCTCCCTTTCTAGCCCCTTCACTCTGGCTGCCTGGTTTGCAGGCTGGGGCACCACTTTTCCCCATCAGTGATTGGCTGTGCTTTGAGGGCAGTGGAGGAGATGGGAAATCACCAGCCCCATTTAGCCATGCTGTGCTAGCTGCCTCGGCGCCCCACTGTTCCGACCTTTGTGTCTGCTGCTGGCACTCAACATTAGGACCTCTGGGTAACTTTAGTCGGGAATGCTGTGGCACAGAGCTGTCATTTGGATACTTATTATCGCCCCGGACTTTTTGAAAGGTAAATCTGCTGCACAGCTGCACTCCCAAGGTTCTCTTTCTATTCTTTACCCAGCCTCGACAAAGCAGGCATTGTGATTGGCAGTGATGCAGTGTTGCATTTGTGCCACTATCACGGTTGTTGCTTCTGCTTCTTCTTCGTTGTTCCACATCCCGATCCCCCCTTTGCCTACCCACCCACCATCCCCTTTTTCACTGTTTTAAATGTTGCTAGTGTTCTTTCACACACTGACGTATGGTGCTGGTGTGGGAAGCACCCGCTGCATTTTCAATGATCCAGCCTTGAGAACCGAGGGGGCTCTCAGCGTCCTCTCACCCAGGGGTCTCGGTGGGGAGTCCGCTGAAGCTGGGCACCCAATCCAGCCCCCCATGGAGTGAGAGCCTGGCTGCGGCAACACATAATCCATATTCTAAAGGCCAGCTGGACTGAGACCAAGAAGCACACGGAGAGCAAAGAGACCTACCACTCCCGCCCACATCAGCAACTTAGTACCTCAGACAGCTTTGGCATGTCAAAATTGAAACTGGGCTGAATAGCCGTCATTTAGCAACAGCTCTTTAGTGGAAATACGAGTCCATTTTCCCCCTTTAGCCAGAGAATTAAGCATATTATGTGAAAAAGATCCTGGCCCGTTTCCCATATTGTTTACTTGGGTGAAAATAACTGCACCATCTTTGCCAGTGCAAAGATACCATTGTGTTCCTTCCTTCTCCCGCCCTCTTTGTTTGCACATGGTGCTGTAGCGTAAATGAGCTATACTTGGCTGTAGGTTATTCAGTATCCAGGCGGGCTTGGGGTAATCCTGCTTTGACAGCGGATGGATAAAGTTAGACGGGTGACTGTCAAAAGGCAGGAATTTCAACAGATTCATATGTATTCCCTGAACAGACCAAACCCAAGCCCACTTCCTCTTCAGTTACTCTCCCAACCCAAATTACTGTGTTTCTAACCAAGCCTTCTGTACACATTCATAATGTACTCTATATTCCCATGGGGCCCTGTTGTCTATTACAAACAATATGGTAAAACATGCACAAATATTTTTTCATTGTATTGTATTTTGGCTCTGTTTTAGCTTATTATTAAAACACAGGGTCCAAATCTGATGCATGGATATTAATTATTATAAGTAATAAGGCATTAACTTACCCACGTGTCGAGTTTTAATTCCACCACCTCACTAAGGCACACCCTGTGGGAATTATAATGAGGCCGTTTGTTATTCCCAAAAGAATAAAAATCGACATCATCTCCAAGGTGTTCTGAAATGACTAATGTAGAAATGCTTCCATCTTAAAATAGCCTGTCCTATACCAGGTTTCTCCAGGATGGATGATGAATATAATAATTTGGGCCTCTCAATATGAATTTTACTCAAGCTGTACGGAACTGGGACACTCCTGGAATACAAGGGCCGCGGTCCAAACTCGTAACATATTTCCCCACTTGAGCCTACAGGCGTGACCAAGCTCTTTGAGCCAATGTGTGTATGCACTGGGGAAATGTCAAAGAAGCACTCCCTTGTTCTCAACCCCAGAGGCATCACTTTTGATGTCCACCTTCAAAGGCGTCTTATCAGTCTTTTGCTGTTTTAGTTGTTGGTCATTAATGAAAGCTGAGCCCACATGATAATTTATTTAAAAAAAAGTAAATGCCCAGTTAATTTTGCAATAAGATATGACCCACTAGAGCACCGTTTGACTCAAAAGACTTCTCTGTGAGAAACAATTTTTTCATGTGCATTTTAAGATTACATATTAGTATTACACAAGTAGACACACATTGCACATACACATATACGTGTTTAAAAATTCTGATACTTTAATTAATAGAAAGAAAATATGAAATGTCTGCCTCAAATTTTCTTAGCAGAGTAGGCTCAAAGTCCAATATAATTTACAATAGAAGATTTAAACCAACTCACTATCCATGACCAACTGAAGTTAAAACTCTATATTGGTGACGATGCTGCGAAACCTGATGACTGATGTCATGCTCCTGTGGTTACTATTGCCATGACTTTCAGACAGAACGTTATTCATGATCATTTTCCCTTCACATTTTAAATAATGTGATTCAGATATAAATTTTGTAATGACAATATATGGGCAATATACAGTATATATTATAGACTCACAAATTGCCTCTGTCCCTAGATGGCACATGTCATTTGGTCATTCTACTGAGAGAGCAGAGATTATGTCTTCCCACTAGTAGATCTGTTGACATTATCAGCCTTGACAACAATTTATTTATCCAGAATGCTGGCCCTCGAACCCACAGGTTCGAGGGCCAGCATTCTGGATGGTAAACTGTCACTGAGCCACTGAGTGATGAAGTTCCACCATTGGGCGGAGTGAGTGTGATGACATTAGTGTTGGTGTTTCCCTATTGGCTGTTGTCCTTTCAAAATGTATTGGCGTGACACAGGCTTTAACCTCCACTATCGCCCAACACCACCACCCCTGTTTCAACTATTTTAATGCACAGGCTTAGCAGCACGGGCAGAGTAGGCTACATGCAAATGAAAGACACAATGAAGTGTGTGTGTGTGTGTGTGTGTGTGTGTGTGTGTGTGTGTGTGCGCCTGCTTGTCTTTTTCACTCTCTGTTGATGTGTGAAAGAAATAGGCTTATGTAATAAAAAAAATAACAGAAAATCCCAAACAGCAGTTACACGAGGCAATTTCTTAATAAATATTGTGGATGGGCAGGTTCTGATATTTCATCATGTAAAAATCAGGGGGATTAAATCTACAGGAGAATAGCAGGGAGAGCGGCACAAAAACTAAAAGGGTTGGCAAGCAGGGGATGCATATTTAATCATTAATCAGAATCAGATAATTTATATCATAATATGTCGTCTATGTTGTTTATAAGAAATAATCACTGTGCATTATAAATAAAGTTTACTTACTTACTTTTCTTGCAAGGTTTGCTTGTGGCTTGCAGAAAAGAATAGACGAGATGCCGAAACAATCGCTCCAGATCACATCCTGTGGCACAGCGGATGTTGTATGAACAGTCCAATTGCTTAGCATGGCCGTCAAAAGGAAGTGTGCAGCGGTTTAGCGGCTACTGTATACGCATTGAAAGATAAACTACTTAAATAACAAAAAGGAGTAAAATTATGAAAAAAAAAGAGAAATCATTTTTTAAATAAAACCATCTGAAAGTAGCAAACAAACAATACCAGTGGGACTCACTTTCAGTTTCCGGCAGATATATTAACATTGGTTAATCGGCTCCGAATGGAGAACAGAAGAAATAATCAGTAAAGTTGTGAGGTGGTATTAAATGTGTGAAGGTTTCAGTTTTGTCCATGAATGAATCCTGCAGCTCCTCAAAACCAACATTTGAGGCTGTGGTTCATCATTGTCATGGGTTGAAACCTTGGTCTGGTCTGGTTTGACAAATTAATATTTTTAAAGCTACATTGTGTAAGAATTTCTCCCATCTAGCGGTAAAATTGTATATGACATCCAACTGAATATTCCTTTCTAACCCCTCCCATTCCGAGCGCGTTTTAACTCCTACGGTGGCCGTATTATTCCCAGAAGTACGACTTCGTCCGTGAGTGTTCCTTCCAGTGTAATAATAGTTTTATGTTATTTTGGTACCATTTAATTGCTAACATCAGCTATCAGGTTCCCAAACATATGCAAGCTAATGTTAGTAAAGTATCAGTGCTATCGTTATTCTGTATATTGTATGAGATTAATAGTGTAAGGCAATGTTTACAGCGTAGGAGAGAAGCAACGTAGGTTTGTGTTTTTAATATATTTCTCTGAGCAGTATGAACAATGTCAATGAAACCGAAATTAGCTCTTAGTATCTCCATCATTTACACGCAGCTGTTCTAGCTGGAGCTAGTCTGTGTTACAAATGCACATGATGTGAGTTGTCTGCCAGGGAAATCACAACACATATGATTACATTTATGTTACAAGGTAGAGAATCCTTTTTCATCATTGACACGAGGAAAAGTATCCTAGACGTCGTTCTAGCGTTATGCACTACCATGCTATAGTTAGCCAAGCAACTACAAAACTTAGAATTTACAAAAAAAGGGAGAATTACCTTTTGAGAAGAAAGCAGGCAACTTCGGCGTCCCTTTTAAAATCCTTGCTCTTTATGAGCTCTTTCCATCTTGGAAAAGCCACTCCAATATTAACTTTAGGCTTTTTGCTTTGCCTGTCGTCGTTTTAATTCTCTTTTTAACTTCCTTGGTGACTCTGTTACATGTCCTAGAGAATAGGCATGACTCTCCATCTTCAACCGGCTTTGAAATCTGCCGGCAGTCGCTGAGTAATCTTCTCCCCCTCCCTGGCATTCGTCACAGTGCTACTGACTGAAAAAGCGCAAAACGAGGAGGTATGTCCCTCTTTGGCTAATGTACTTTAAAGATGGAGGCACAACATGGTAGAATACATACGAGCGACTCGCTCGTATGTATTCTACCATGTTGTATCGAATGATTCTGAATGGCAGATTCTACACTTACGAAAATACTTTGATTACTTGGTGGAAGTAATTACACATGAATGAGCACATATTTGTGAAAGAAAAAAGGTTTTTTTGCTAAGAATCAACTCAAAAAATTACACAATGGAGCTTTAAACAATTACACTTCACAACAATAACTTAAAATTGCATAATTACATTGAAAAACAGTCCTTAATTATCTGTCTCAAACTTATCTTTACCATGTCATGTGATATGCTACTTCAGTAGGCTACATCAACTACAGATGTACATTTCATATATATATATATATATTTTATTACACAGACACGTCTCTGCTGATTGGGTATCACCCGTGACCTGAGCCAAGAAACTAGAGACACACCCACCAAACGAGAGAAAACATCTCAAACATAGACTTAATATTTACTATCTATGATCTCAAAGCAGAATGCACACTGTTCTGAGATTGAACGTGCCCCGGCTCTCTCTCTCTCTCTCTCTCTCTCTCTCTCTCTCTCTCTCTCTCTCTCTCTCTCTCTTTCTCTATCTCTCTCAGTGGGGTCGAAAATCAAGCTGTTCCAATTAGCGCTCCCCCTAGAGGCCTGGAAAACCTTCGTTGTGTAATCTGGATGCAGCGTTTTTTTTGTTGCATTTGTTTTCGGGGATTGTGTGCTTTTCTTTTTGCATCGTTTCTGTATTTGCAGCGTATTTGTGTATTTGGTTGTGTTGTGTGTATTTGCAGCGCGTTTGCTAAATGCTGCGCATGTGTTATGCGCAAATTAATGAAGATGTTTTCTTAATTTGCTTGTGTTTTGTCTATTTGCGTGTGTTTCATTAAGTTGCAATTAGGGCTGTCCCAAATGATTATTATTTAAACGATTAATCTAGCGATTAATTTTTCAATTAGTGATTATTTTTCTATTGCCCAATTATTAACAATTTGCACAAAACAAATTTCAATATGGTTCAAATCTCTATTTATTAAAATTGTTTAACACTGCCCTGTTCAAGTCAAATTAATTTGTAGTGCAACCTGAATCAATCCAACTACAAAATAAAGTCACTTTCAGGAGGAATACAAAAATAAAAACTTTAAGTAAACAGAGCAAGTGCAAAAAGAGTAGCCTGTATTTGCTTTTTTTTAACAGTAGGTAAAATAATGAATAAGCTCTTGTTTAACATCCAAGCTCTTCTCCCTTTAATTTAACTTTAATTATTTGTATCTAAAGGCTGGTTAGGCACTGCAGGGAGGAGAAGTTGGACAGTTTTTTGTCTTGTTCCAGTGATTGGCAATCTGGGTGATGGCGTTGGATATGCGGTAGCATGTTAGATGTATTTCCACTCACATACCCAACAACTGCTGAATAACGCCGACACACAGTCCTCGTCTTATCCACCAGTCTCTCGCCTGTAGCCTACCACTGTGACCTGAAGACCGAAGTATTCGAGGCGGGGAGGCTCCAGGATGCAGCCATACAGTCTCGAAGTTCTCCCAAACTTGCCGGCGGGTCCTCTGTGGGTCGCCACCATTCGCCATACTCGTGCTGCTATCTCTGACTCACTCACTGGACCGTGGACCTGACAAAAAACTGCATTTGGGTGGAGGAGCTCAGCCCATGAGCCCAGCTAGCTTCAGAGCTAAGGCGGGGCTACAGATTAGGTGTCCCTAGAACCCGCGTATCTAACAGTAGTTCTGCATTACATTAGTTCCGCATTGCATTAATTAATTTGCACGCAAGTTTTATTTATTTATTTTATTTAGTCTCATGATTAGGTGCCGCAGTTTGTGAAAGTGTGTCTTATAAAGTCAGTCAAATATTTTGCCTTCTTTTTAAAATGCTGTCAAAAGTAAGCAAACAATGCTGACAATCTAGTCAACAAGACGAGATCAAAAGAAGGGTTAGCCGGGTAGCTTCAATTCTCATTATTTTTAGTATTCTCACTGTTGCGATGTATGAACTCATCTGTGATCAAATAATCAGAGGCTACTGTTTCTATATTGCTTTTGTCTGCATCAGTATGTATCACATATACTAACTCTACTGTATATTCTAATGAGCTTAAGATGTCATAAAATATTGAAATAATAGTACAAAAGATATGCATTACGTATGTGAGCAAAACAAAGATAAATAACAGATTGCATTTCAATGTGATTAATCAAATGATTTGAAACTGAAATGACGCATTTAAAAGTGTCACTTTAAAGTCTGCATACAGTGACTCAGTGACACTCTCCCTTATGATTTCACATCAAGGTTTTATGTCAAAGTATAACATCTAGCTCAGTAATGTTTTTGGATACCATTCCAGATTTTTTTGTGTTTTAAGGCTGGCAGCCTACCTCTCCCTCCCTCCCTCCCTCTTCTTCTCTTCTCCCGCTACTTCTTTTGGGGGCTAAACACACACACGCAAAGCTACTCAGCCTATCATCTGTGACCGCTGCTACAGCCAGACAGCGTAACACGATCCATGATAGAGTGGTGCAAATCGCCCGGTGCTCTTGTCTACCATCTTGCATAAGGAGGGGGAGAAGCCCACAATATAGGTTGAGCAAAAAAAAAAAGGAAAGAAGAAAGAGAATCAGGAGGTGGAGAGCTGCTGGAGAGTGCGGCAGGCAGCGGCGGCTGGCAACTAGAACGATGCTGGTGTGACTTTCCGGTCCACTAGGTTTTAACCCTTTTGACATCGCTCGAGTGCCATCCATGTGTCAGTGCGTTAGTGCTCTTGTGCACTATGTGGCTCATGCAGGAACCGTAAGAAAAGGAGGAGATCCGAAAGCAGCATCGCAGCTTGAGAAGGGGACCTTAATACAGTAAAGCCTCAGTGGGGGATTGCTACAGGCATAATTTAAGGTAACGCTCTAACTTCTTTGTAATCCTTTTGTAATGAGCGTAAGAAATTAACCTAAATTCAAATGTTTCTAATAGTTTCTGTTCTGTACAGTATTATATTAGTGTTTTTTTTTTTTTTGCTGGGCATCTGTGCTGGCAAATCTGGAGTTGAACATGAATTGCATCCGTCAACAACTTGGATGTGGCAAAATAATGTTTAATGCATTACAAGGGCTGTGTACTGGCAGCTCCTCTGTTCGCCTGGGCCTTATTGTTACTGCAGAAAGCTACAGTCTATTGTATTTCTTTCAATTCCCTTGTGGATCTTCTGTTCCTTATCATGGGGGCGGTGTGTGTTGTGTTTAAAATGGTACTGCAGCCTAACACGTGTAAATTGATAATACAGTGTCTTGCACTTGCTCAAAAAACAATGTCCACAGGCTTGGACTTCAGCAGGATCAAGTTGCTTTACAGTCACCTAGACACATTTACTGAGGGGTTTTGTGATGAGTTTCATTGCTATTTTACATAAACACACAACGTATAATGATTATAGTTTCACTTGCATCATCAAAAGCACTGCTTGATTATGTGGAACAAATGGAAAAGAGGGATTTTAATATTGTATGAAATACAATATTAGAGTATATTGCCGTAAGCTCTCTAAACCGCATCAGAGCGATACAACATTATACTTGGGTTTCTTGGCACATGCTCCACAAGAAACTGCTGCTGTTTTTTTGGAATCCTCACACGCTCAATATTTAACATGACATCCATGAAGTATTATGGGTAATGTATGCTATCAGGGTACCCTAGGTGTTGCTCTTGGATGTTGACTTGCCTTTGATTAATCATTTTGGGTTGACGTCATGGCCTCGGAGACAGAGATGGATTGAAGTGCTTAGCAGACCAATAGCTACAAAGACGAAGAGTAATTGGTGTGTGGCGAGTGGTGGCCAATGTAAGCAGAGCAGATGCATCAACAGAGGAATAAGTCGGAGTGCTGCAAAGGGTCATCCAGTGGCAGTCCCACATACATTTACCGGTGACAGGTAAATACGAGCAGGTAAATGCAATGAGCCTTTCCTCTGAGGGCATTGCATCTTATGAGGCATCACAATGAATTATTCTGCAGGCCATAAGGTGAGTGTGGAGCAAGGCAGGTGTATATGTAGCTACCTGAATGAGTGGGAAATGATTAATTACATTGCAGATGTATTAGTTCATTTTAACACACATCAGTTGTGTAATTTTAAAGCTGCAGTCTAGTGGTGGTATTTTGCTTTAGCTGGGTTTTGGCCATGTTTTCCTGTGCAGTGGTGTGTAGCGGTAATTGAGGGGGTGGACAAGCTGCTGAAGAGGTTGGTATATTGTGATCCAGCCATCGTTATATATCAGTGGTAATTACATTGAAAAAGTGGGTTTGTGTCCCTGGAGAATGATGCGAATGTACCTCCATACATGCTGAGTTCTATATGCTAGAGGAGAGGTAAAGTTTTCGTGGTGACATTCAGCACACGTGCAGTCAGAATAATAGCTTCAATATCATAACATCATTATGAGATGATGGACTATCAATGATTTGCACAGGCTTGTTTTTGTTTCATGGAACTCTCAATGGACTTAAGCTGCTCGGCATTCTCATTAACAGTGAGGTCTAGCAATTTTTGTTTTAATTTTCTTATCTCATGTTTCACCAGACAGCTCTGCCAGTCTTATTGTCCTCTTACTGGCAAACACATCACAGGACTTCAGGGCCAGCAAGAGCCTTAGCCAAAAAAGGCTTTATGATGTGGTTTCTACATGAACTGTTCCATAATTTATGTAATGAAAGGATGAGCTGTTGTTTAATTTATGTAATGTCTGAACGAGGCCTATCTGTATCTGTTTATTGGGCAGTGCTGGATCTCTAAAATGATGTTCTCTTTAACTCATATCCGGTTATGAACCACAGCAGTCTCAAAACTGAACATCAGCAAAAATGTCACAAAATATATGTTGGTGTTTTTTAATCGCTAAGATCCTGTTAACTCACTAAGCATTTTATTTTCTACACACAAAATGTTTGCATTCAAATGCTGTCTCAAATAAATAGATGGATGGATGGATAGATAGATAGATAGATAGATGTATGCATATTGTATGTACATACATACTGTACATGAATATATACATACTGTATATGCGTACCGTACATTATGTGTACACATAGCATGCATTAGATATGCAGGTAGAATGTTGCATGATTGCTTGAAAGGTGGAAAACGTGCTTGTCTGCCTCCTCAAAAGACAAAGCTGACATTATTTTTCATACATTATCTTCATATCCACATCTGAAATGATCTTAATAAGTTTTTGGAAAGCATATGAGTGTGAAATTGTCCACAAAGTGATGTCACCTGGGAGACACTCTGAGTCTTTGTTTTTAATTAAAACTCAGTCAAATAATGTCAATGTGAAATCAGCACACCTGAAAGCTTTAACTAGTGTCTATTGAGAAAAGTTAATTGAAATATGAAATGACTGTACAATTACATACGGAAACTTAAATGTGAAAAATAGCAGATCAGTTAACAAAATACATATATAACATTTCTATTTCAAATAACTTATTATTATTATAACATATTCTTTAACATAGACTTTGCTGTTTGATGTTTTTTGTTCACTTTGTCAACCACTCAACCAGATTCAAACAGAAAGCTGGTTTCCATTTATGTGTAAAACTCCAAAGTTGCAATGCACAAAGTGCAGCTGCTCACTGCTCAAAACAAGTTTGAAAAATGAACTTAAAAAATAAATGTGCTGGCAGATGCAATAACATACAGTATACAAATCGTATTGATTTAAAAAGTAACCGTGTTGCAGTAGCTGTTTATATGCCACAGTTCAGACAGGAACACATTTAAAATACTAACCTACTGTTAAATGACTAACATCAAACATCTAATGGCTTGCTTTTTTACAGATTGTAGTCCTAAAATAAAGTACATTTATTTCTACTATTTAATTCCAATATGAGTGATGAAGGAATAATTCACATCCTTTACTAAAGAAAGTAGCAATACTCACTGTAAAAAGTACTTAATTACAAGGAAAAGTATTACATTAAAACTGTTAAAGTATGCAAGTATTATTAGCAAAATACTTAAATGTATCACAAGCAAAAGTATGTACTGTACTTCCCAATTCCCCATGTGAGTGTTATATTATTTATTTACTGATCATTCATACAGTAATGTGTAAGAAGCATTTGTAGCTGGTCGAAGTGAAGCTAAATTAACCGAGAATATGTTATTAATCTAACATCATATTTTCTAAATT
Organism: Sander vitreus; assembly: GCF_031162955.1. Taxonomy (NCBI): domain Eukaryota; kingdom Metazoa; phylum Chordata; class Actinopteri; order Perciformes; family Percidae; genus Sander; species Sander vitreus. The sequence goes on from NC_135864.1 coordinate 8,525,373, forward strand.
CATCATACATTTTTAAAGTGACTACAGCTGTTGGATAGATTAAGTGGAGTAAAAAGTACCATATTTCCCCCTTAAATGTTCCTGGGTAGAAGTGTAAAGTAACATACGTACTGTTTCAAGTACAAATCAAGTACTGTATGTACAGTACTGAATTAGTTACACTCCACTACTGTCCATTGTTAATCATCTCAAACTACAGGATCTCAAATTGGGTTATTGTAAAAATCAAACATGTTTCTATGATGAAAATCCGTCATAATCCCCATACTATGTTTATAATTTGGCTTTTAACTGTGTAGTGCCGCTCATTTTGACTGACAGCAGGCGAGAGCCTGTATGAGATGTGTTTTTGTTTTTTTATATTCAATTTCTTCACATTTTACCTTTTTTTATAGCTAAGTTCTCTGTATTAAATGTTTGATGCAGTATTATATTCCTAGCAGGGTGTCAACATTATTAAAACAAAATCACCAAAACATTCTTCAAAACCCACTACATTGAAAGTTGTTTTTTTAAGCGCGACCCAACCCTGGATATGCAGACGAAGATGGATGGATTTTTTTTCTTTCAGTGTATCTGTTTGTGTTATGTCTGTGGTTAGGATCCATTCGTAACACATAACTGTGCATGTGGTTGTCTTGCTATAGTGACAAGAACTCACTGGGTAATGATCATCCCTACCTCATGTAATGGTGATGGGAAAGGGCCGGAGCCCCTGTTCCTCAGCTGTTTACTGCGGACATTTACGGGGATCATTATCCAAATAGTGATGCCAGTGGGGGGCTACTAGTGCTGGAGGTGAAATAAGCCATTTAGCTGCTTTATGATAGCAATCCCCACCCCTCGCTGTTTCCACATCCAGGGTCAAAGCATAGCAGCCATCTAATCTCCCTCAGTCTTGCAGCTTTCATTAGCACACCACTTGATCAATCAACTCTGCTGCAAGTGCTAAAGTTTGATGCATTTTTTGATGAAAGTACATAGCCATAATACCACTTTAGATCATCATTGTTGTTTGCAGGTTCCCCTCATGTCTAGCTTAATATGAATTCCAATAAGCGTGCTACACAGTTGACATCACTGTAATAGTATAATAATAGTTTGGCAGCAGACACAAAGTTAAAGAAAACTGTAAGCAATTTCAACACATAATGCTGTCCAACATATTTTTTTCCCTATGAGAATGAAATATTTCAAACATGGATTACAGCAAGGTGGTGTTGTGGTAAGTATTGATTTGTAAGTCATCTTCACGCTAGCCTAAATGTCTATGATGATATGCAGATAGGATACTTAGAATATTTGTAAAACATTTGTGCACTCTCCCTTTAATGTCCTTTACTGTTTTAATTGGCTGAGTTCTCAGAAGGAAGTTCATAGGTGTCATCTGCCAAATGCCAGACCTGTCATCACATCTGCATACAACAGGACACGTCAGAAATCCTTGGCCTCCTTTCATCCGACTTCACATCTACCATAATCAGGGGCAGTGGATGGGAACAGAGGCAAAGAGGAGCTTTTTATCCCTCAATAAAAGGCCACTTAGGCAGATAGTTCTCCCAAAGACTCATCAGCTTTGGTCTTTTTTACTGGCACCACATGAAGGAATTTGTGGAAGAGGGCAAACATTCCATCTAATTAAGGATACCTTTCATATAAGCTCACCTCTCTCCCCCGTAATTTCTCGTTTCGCCCATCTCTCCTTAGACTCTCTCTCTCTCTCCCACCCATTTCTGTCTCTCCTTCTCTGACTTTTGTCTTTCTTATCATCCATCATAGGAAGCCCAAATGTGCCCTTCACAGTTACTGTACCTTTTTAGTTAGCTCTTGATGCCTTTTGAAATGGTTGGCTTACCCACGCTTTGATGTTGCTTTCAAATAGATACTTAGCAAAACTTTGAAGGCACAACCTAGATGTAACCAAGAATGTCGAATCACTGCAGTAATCCAACAGTCCACTACATTTTTGTTTGCAAAAGTGAGTACTGCACATCATGTAGTATGATTGGAGTGGCAGCAATTTAAGTGGGTTTTTCAGGAATCAGCATTATTTGTTTTGAAAAGTGAGGGGGAGAGAACTAGCGCTCTGTCTGACTTTGTTCTATTTCTGCGGATGGCTGCTGGAGGATTACTGCAAGTGGCAGAGTATTCATTATTTAGATGGCAGTAGCGGAGTCTGGGAACGGGTGGATTCATAAACCACTTGACTATGACATGTGTGCTGCTACACTAGACGGAAAGACAAAAAAAAGAGCAATGTAACTTCCAAAAATCTTTCTCCTAGCGAAGGCACTTGTAGCAGCTCTCTGCCAGAGACTGCTGAGACAGTCAACACTAACTCAAACTGATGGAGCAAACTCAGATTGATGGAGTTAATGGATGGAATCGTTGCAAGTTCTCCGGGATTGCTCTCTCTATGGGCTTTGAAAGTCATAAAGCGCTCATGCAGTTGTTTCATGGTGCATGCCAGATGTGGTATTATAGTTTTAAATACAGCATCTTTGCTGCTTGTTATTACATTCAGAATGACTGAGTTGAATATCTGCAGCAGGAGATCTTTGTTGAGCCTGGCTGATTATGAAATAATGACAGTTTTGCCTCCTTGCCTGCCTCCGTATTTGTAAAAAAAGAAAAAAGATGACTAAAGATATCAGCAGCGACGTTTGAAATGGCCTGAGAGGAAAATGTGAATCTGAAATGAGAAAGCTGTGACAGTTATGTGTTGCACAAAGAGAGCTTGCACTGTTTGCCAATGTGGGGCGACACCAGCAAGGAATTTTCTCCAGGCATAACAGTAGCATCTCTATCGGATGAAGTGTTTGCCCTGACAGTTTTCAGCCTGGACACAGAAGGTCCCACCACTGTGATTAATGCACTGCCATGCTGCCATGGTGGAGGATGTCTCTCGGCGGTCTTCTTTCCCTTTCCAGTACTCCTCCCTGATATTTCACTAATGTGACTCGACAATGAAGAGATTGATAGTGATCATTATGCTGCTCTCAAAGAGTAATGTCACTTCCCAGCATGATCCAGCCAGCTTCTAATTCAACTACTGCTGTGGGTAGCATATGAGCAGTGGCGGTGCATATTGTTACTGTACATACAAGTGGCTACAACTGTGTTATGTTAAACCAGAAGCAGTGACATTTCTGAATCACCTCCTCCCGCTGTTATCTCAAACTCTGAAGCCCGGTTTGCATATTTAGCATTGAATACAGTGCCTCAGGAAGGCTCTTTCTAACAGAGGAACTTGACACTGGAAGTATTATCACGCCAAACAAGGCCTCTCACCTTAACAATTTCCAAGCTATATCACCATTTCCCCTGTACTCCCTGTACAAATAAAGCTGCGAGGGTCATTCATTTGTTTTCCCTCGCTCCAAGTCCTTATAGCTAGGTTGATTTGTTTATCTGTATGTGTCTAGCCCTCGGCCCCAATCTTGTGAGAGAGAAAGAGGTTTAGCATTTAAATTGGTTGATCCACCGCACGTTTGCTAAACCTGTTTTTAAAGCATTACATTGATGAAAAGCAGACGCTAATCCCTTCAGGTGTGCGACCTTATGTGACTAAACACCTGACAATGAGATTCTATTGTCATTCAGGGAACACAAAGATTCTCAGTAAACGTGCAGTTCTGTTCCTGCAGTTATTGAGCTCTTTTTGCCGAGTGCTACAGTAGCCGCAGGTTGGCTTGATACAGGTATGATTTACAGCGGGAAGTCTTGAGAGCAGAGACAAGTTTTTGACCGCTAGCTACTAACGACGAGAGATGCTTCAAAGTCTTTCTAACTCCTTACGCCTCAGGAAGTTGTACACCGCTGTTAGCTTGTCTGCCAAACGTCCGCTACAGTAAGTCTTTGGTGTCAGTCAGTGTCCACACCTGAGTGAAGAGACTGCGTTAGTATACTAGCTTTCAGAGCTAATCCCAGAATCTCCTGTATGCATTTCTCTTCTGCTTATATTCACACCAACTGATCCTTCAGTTTCACACTTCCCGTTGTATCTTTAGCCAGACAAGACATTTAGTCAATATTGCTGCCTATGAATATGTAAGAGACAAAGTGGCCCTCACCTGAATGTGGCAGATGTGATTTCTAACTAAATCATAGGGATTACATTATTGACAGTGTCTTGAATAAACATCAGGATGAGGTCAAAATTCATTGTCGTTTATTTGCCCAGCGCCTGCAGCATGTAGAGCTTTTCGAACCAGCAGAGCATATTTTACTCATGTTGGATGATTATTTTATCTGATCAAAATAAATTCAACGTTAAACATCCAATCTCAATATAATTGTAGCGCTGACAGGGAGAAAGGATACTGTTGAGTGATTAGCTGTGGTATCAGATTGTGTCCAGCATCAAAGATTGGCTGTGAAGTGTATCTATTGACTGTCTGTGTTGCATGTTAGTCCAGATTTGTTATCGCTTCTGATGCTGGGCCTCTCTAAAATTCAGCATTGCTTGAGCCTCTTCGAATTATTCAAGCACATATTGTCTTACTGATGTATCATATCATTATCAGGCCTCATATACTGGGATGGGAACTCCAGGGGCCAAGAAAAAAGATGCTATCAATACACACAAGGAAAGCCTTATGTAAATAGTGACAGTCCATTGTTCATTATGGCTGAAATATGACACTGGGAACAAGTGTGACTGCAGACTGTGGTGCCAACTGTGGGTTTGCTGCTGTATCAATACGCCTTGCATCGTATAATCTGGTCAAGAGTAAATAATACACAGTGTGGTCATACAATATTAATCCTAGCCAGGAAACTTAACCAGCTGCTGCCTTTTATAAACTGACAACTTATGGTTTCACAAAGCCATGTGCTGTCCACTGCCGCCTTTTCTCTCAGATTTCACTTCTCAGTTTCCATTGTCAGTCTCGTCTTGGCTTTTTATGATCCTAATTCTGATGGATGTATTCCAGTGTGAAATGACTTAGCCGGGTGTGAACGTGAACCATCCTTTGCCTCCTACTGCTGCCATTTGGTGTGCAGGAGGAAAAGCACAGGGACCATCAGAGGAGACATGAGAAAGCTTGTGTGTTGACGACGCACCTCCCTTATCTAATTGGGGCAAAGCAAACATGATTAGGCCCAAGCTGAAGGACGATCAGTGTCTTCCACCGCAGAGACGTTTCACAGTCATGCACGTTCTGCTGCGTGCGTTGCAGAGAGGAAAAACTGGCACAGTTTGATAACTGTATCAAGCTGCTCTTTCAAACAAAATACATGACAGCAAAACAGTTTTTTCATAATGACCAATTTCAAAAATGTCCAACAATTAACTGTTTGTAATGGTCTTCAAAAGCAGATGAGTATTTTTGATCGTCAGCCCTCATTTTGAAAAATTTAAGACAAGACAACTGAAACTACTTGGTAGTAAATAAGTGATGGAAAAATCGTTGTCATGGTACACACTGATGGTATTTCAGGGATGGGACTTAAATCCTGCTCTCCATTGCCAAAGTCAATCACCTTGTACACCCAAATACCCACCCAGATCTCCACACCACTTCCTGCTTTGACACAGCATACACTGTTCTGATCAGGCTCTTAGGCCACAACAAACAGGAGATACACACCATGATAAAGTTTTACAAAACATATTAATTAAACCAAACTAATCTGCCAATAAGGGCTGGGTATCAAATATTTTCGATACAGATACCAATACCAATACCTAGACTTCCATACCGGTTCCTAAACTACGTGAGCCCTATCTCTGTGGGTAACGTAGTTTTTCCTGCGTGCCTCTACGATGTGTAACACGTGTAGACAGCCAATCACAAACATTATTAGATCTTGGTAGAAGCATGCTGCATGCCTATTGGCTCACTGATGCTGATGAGATTTACTCCTTAGGTGTTGAAATTGGGTAGTAGGGGGTCCCTGCTCCATAGCGCTTTCAGTCAAGGGGTCCTTGGCTTAAAAAAAAGGTTGAAGACCCCTGATGTAGAGGCAATTCGGTCGGTGCCTAAAAAGTATAGAATTTGGTACACAGCCCTACTGCCAATTCAGGATTAAGATGTGGGGTGTGGATGTCAGTATAGCCAGTCGTATAAATGTGTGTATGTGGGGTGTTGTAAGCTGCAAAACAAGTCATAAGGTTACACTTCAGACAACCGACTAAACCAAACAAGCCAGTGCCTGTAGGAAAGGAGAGCTGCAGCAAGGGCTGCAACAGACAGGCAGACAGAGAGAGAGAGAGAGACAGAGAGAAAGAGAGAGAGAGAGAGAGAGAGAGACCGCTTTATAGACTGGGAACAGCGGCCCAGGTGCTCCCAGTTGGCACTAACAATCCCCTGCCATCAGACATCTGAAAAAATCAGACAAAGAAGGGCAGGGGTCGTCACAACACATAGGTCATTAGCTCATTTTTCTTTTTTACCTGAAGCTAATGTTACCATAGGATGTCCTGCAATTTGTTTGGTTTTTTATCATGTTTCTTTGTGTTACTTGCAAAATGTAATGTTCAGTTTACATCATTATTTGGTAAAGATAGACGTACCTGGTATAATAAAATGTGAAGTAAGCTCTCAGCCTCAGCAGTTACATTTCAGAATTAGCTTTTTTGGCCAAGTTTGTGTACAAATTGACTCCAGTTTTAGGTTGCTCTTGATGTTCTTGAACACAGTTCAAAAACACTTTCCAGGAAAGATAGAAATAGACCTAAAACAAGAACAACGCTGCTAACTACATGACATATAACAAACAACATGCATAAACGTATACGATGTCCATATATACAGTGTCTATATACAAGTCAGACTTGTCTACGTTAGACTGTTAATACAAGCTTTAAACAATAGTGCAAGGAGTGCTGGAATAAATAATGAAACATGACATTTGTTAGGACTGAACGATATGAGGAAAATATCTAATTGCGATTATTTTGACTGATATTGCGATTATGATATGATTCACGATGTTGGAGGGAATGATCGCTTTTGTATCATTCTCATTTTCATTGAAAATTATTAACATTGAAAGAAATGAAAATGATTATTGTGTGATTTTTGCGAGGATCTGTACCAAACAAAGATGTTTTTCTTTAGTCTGTAGGATACGATGTGTAGGCCAGGACATCTCTGCAGTACCACAATACTTAATTCAGAATGGTTGGACACATATTTTGCCATTAACAAATATTGCGCCCCCCCTGCGATTTGGATATTGACTAGTCCATATTATTTTTCGATACAATTGCGATTAAATGTGCAGCCCTAACCTTTGTGCAGCTGTATTTGGGGCATCTGTGATTGCAGCTCATTTCATTATCTTTTGTGAATTTGTTTACAAAATGCAGAGGTTCAGGGATAATCCATTCATATTGTGAAACTTAATAAGGCCTTGCTTTACACAGCTGCTCCAGGTGCACCCCAGATAAAATATATATTTTTTATTTTCCATCATACTGTACCTTTTGTCACATAATGGACCAACAGTGATGAATACCGCTTCAATCTGTAATCATAAAGCACAATGTCTCATAATTATTATTAATTTGAAAGCCCAAGGTGAGCACTAAGCAAGCTGCTCAGTGTTGAACATTTCCTTCCTTTCAGTCGAGTCATGACGGATTCACATCATGTTCCGAGCAGCAAAGAACCAAGTTTGATGCAGTTCAGATGTAGAGGCGTGAGAGAGGTGCTAATTGATGCCTGCTGTGGAACACAAATTGCATAGTTTACGCGTACAGCAACTGAACTGCAGATATGCTCAGCCCTGTTGGCTCATATGAAAAGGCTAAATAGAGAATGTGCACAGAGAAGTATAATGGATGCTGTCAACACATGGCTGCTACCTGTTCCCTTGCCTCCTCACACATAATAATGTCACAGGCGCAAACATACATTTACCTGAGCTAATTTATCCATGTAAACGTATCTAAATATATCTGTGGAGTTGTTGAGAACAAAAAAACAACAATTTAATTTGATATGCTGAAGCGGAAGATGCTAGATGCAGATTCATTTCCATTATGGATGTTTTCCTCATCAGGTTTATTAGGCTACTATACATATACTCATCAAAGCCATTAGATAGCAATGATTGCATTTGCAACCATTAGCATGAATGATATTTTTTTGCTGCTTATGCTATTAGCTGCAGTAAAAAATACATTTTGCAAATCAAACATTTAGTTGATGTTCCTCCAGAGTGAGTCACAATAAGTATGTTACAATTCAGTGTGTTGCACAGTAAAAAGATGTAGCTGTTGAACTGTTGACCTTCTTTGTAGAGGAATTCTAATGTATATGCCAGTCCCGTTCTGATTCATTTTCATAAATATTCAGTATATTTGTCATGCGCTTTTAAAAAAAACACAGCAGGTTTTATGAGGCTTGCTCTTAGCAAGACGTACGCAGGCTGAGAGATGCTCAGCCAAACCATTCTCTCTCTTTCTCTTTCTATGGAGCCCGTTTGGAAAAAAGAGATACTGTCACTGTGTCATCATTAGGCTTATTTTTTCAACAAAAGGTACAAAATTAAGTAAAATGTGTTTTATCGTCCATTTCTTAAACTGGTAATGTGAACACATGTTAAAACTTGGATATAATTGGATTTTTTCTTTTTTTTAAATGAACTGAAATTGAACCGGGAGACAAAAGAGGGAAGGCTTGTTTAAAGCATCAGATCAATGTAGCACTAAAACATTAGACAATTTACAATTTGCTATAGTTTCTACAGTTACTGCAGTGTTTTTACAGAAGTCATTACTTCAGATTACACAGACTGTTTGTCTGACCTCTTCTATGATGGTCAAGATACCTTTTTAGCCATGCTAGCGTTGTGGCTCGTTTTGTGGTTTGGAGTAAAATGACATTCTCATCTGCCTCAGCTGTACTCTGTGTATTGAGTTAACTAACACATGTTAGCATGCTGTGTACAGCCTGTCAGAACTGCTAGCTTGGCTGTACACTCTGTCTTGATTAAAAACTAGTTAAAACAACTTCTTGTTCTCAGCTCTCAATATGTGGCAGCAGTGCTTTTAATTATTTTGTGATTCTTATTTGGTTTCTGCATTTTATGATGTTGGCCCAATCATTATAACTAAACATAAACATGAGTGCAAAGTGCATCTACTCTATTATAATTAGTGTTGCTGTTTATATCATTATCAAACTGTGAAAGGAGCTTACCTTCAAGGCTACCTCGTAGCTCATTTCTCTTTGGTGCCAAATAATTCCTAAATAAGATATACTGTATCTCTTTTAAGCCAGCTATTTGTTATAACATTTTGACACTTAATGAATATAAAGTGTGTGTGTGTGTGTGTGTGTGTGTGTGTGTGTGTGTGTGTGTGTGTGTGTGTGTGTGTGTGTGTGTGTGTGTGTGTGTTGGTGTGTGTGGAGGGCGGGTGGATGTTGTGTGGTAAGACTGTGGTAGATAAATTGTTATCTGACTTGCTGAGGTGGAAAATACCCTTAACATATGGATGGAGGATGAGTGAGAGGGCATTTTAGTGACTACGTGTTTTGACGTCTGGTGTCCTGAAAGTGTTTTGGCTTGGCTGAGAGAACATGAACAGCACCTGTAAAACCACAATAGATCCTCACTTGTATATCTGATATGCTTTGATGCACGCTGATCCTTGTCCTATCAGGTCACATCACTATATGTATCTACAATATATATTTGAATATGGATTACATGCTGCCAAGCTTATTACAGTACATAAACAAAGATACCTTTAAATACGCAACAAAAATAGGAACTGAGATATGCTGCTTTGATACGCCCCGGCTTATCACCCACACATTTCATCCCCACCAGTGTGCTTATTCAATAGATTTGGCAATATTTTAGGCTACCTTCATATTTTTATTTTATATTTAGTTATTTCTCTGATTTTTGCTTTGTGTGTGTGTGTGTGTGTGTGTGTGTGTGTTCCTGCAATCCCTTCTAAAGCAGCCTCTGGAGAGACAGCATAGGAGCTATGTATGAGTTGGATGCCTCCTTGACAACACCTTGGAGGTAAAAATCAATGTCTGCCAAACAAAGTGAAATGTTAGGCTGCAGCCGATACATGACAGATGAGGCTTAGGGTGGTATTTTCTAAGGTGAATGAAGACTGGAACGCACGTAGCGCTGTCTTCTGTTGTCAAGCACAACAGCATTAAAAGAGATTTTGAAGGACAGTATATCTGACTTCCCTGACTACTTTTATCATTGATTAACGTGCTGTAGACACGTGTGAGAGCCACACTGAAATGGAAGGGGGATGCGGTTTAAATTTAAGAACAACTGCACAGCAAATTAAACTTTAAACGCTAGTTTCACTAATGAATTGTAATGCCTGTCCACTCGAGAGACCTCGTCTCTAACTGAGGTTGTACAAATAAGTAAAATCATCTTGATTAGAGCTGATTGGTCCTTAGAACAGAACAGTGTCTGTATTTCACAGCATAACCACAAATTCTCTGACAAGTAAAAATATTAAACAGCTTGCCTATAAGTGCCTATAATTTCAGTGGCCTTTTACACATTCCATTTCAATGCACAGAACACAGAGTTTGAGGAAGAGCCCCGTTTCCTCATGGTGGAGCTCAGCCTATGCAGCTGAATAGTAGCCTTAGAAGCAGCATGGCTAGCTTGGCACATTAGTTGGGAAACACTGTGTTGCTAGCTCATGCATGATCAGTCTTCAAGACTCCAGCAGTGACCTCAGCACAGAGCCGTGGGCCATATCATATTGCTGATTGAGCATGCACCAAGCCTCAGAGGGTACGCAGGTTGCATCTTAGTTCTTCTTTCCGAGAGAAGCAGAGGGTGTTCTGACGAAAATTCCATAACATCAGTAGTGCTGGAAGGCTTTTCTCAGCGAGCTTTAAAGTGTGTGTGTGTGTGTGTGTGTGTGTGTGTGTGTGTGTGTGTGTGTGTGTGTGTGTGTGTGTGTGTGTGTGTGTGTGTGTGTGTGTGTGTGTGTACATGAGCATGGACTGTATATTCAAACATTCAAACACAACATTGTTATCGTTTATGCCCATTGGGGATATTGACAGATGACTCACTATAATGCACTATTTGGTAAGCAGTATAAGAATTACCAGTGATTCGTCCTATTATTATTCTCGTCTCATGCTCTGCTCTGTGGCCAAGAGTAATGCAACAGTGGGGTATCAATTCATAGCCTTGGCCTCAGGAAAGCTCTTTGGAAAGCAGAGGGATTTTATGCCTGTGTGCGTAGCTCCAGCTCTGGAACCAGAGATTGCAAGAAATGTTGGCTTAGAGAACTGTATGTAGGAATGCTTGGAGGAGTCGGTTATGAGGAGATATAGAGGCACCGACATGTATTGTTTGTTCATTGTAGTTGTATATAAGAGACTTGCAATACTAAATGATGAATCGGGAACTCATTTGTACAGTATAAGGTACTTCACCATGTATTTATCAGTTGTAAGATATTCTGCTTGTTTTGCAATATAACATGGTGTCTATGCTGACCTATGAATCGGTTTATAAAGTGTTAAGTAAGTAGTCAGTGTATCTTATTGTCTTTGGAGGTAAATGCTACACTGATATTTTAAAACAAGGTTTATTTCAGACCTGAAACAATAAGTTGATTACAGTAACAGCTTAGTCAATCAAAAGAAAATCAATTAATCACCTAATAAAAAGAAAAAAGAAAAAGATCCATTAATCGTTTCAGTAATTTGTTGTCTTTTGACTGAGTTTTAATCATAATAGGGCCTTGTTGGTCTTAACAGTTAGATAATAGATAAGTCCGCTGAAACTTCATTTCCTTGTGCAAAAGCAGAGTATGAAAACATCAACCTCTGTAGAATATTATATAGGTTTATGCTATTTGTTTATCCAATGTGGTGTGACAGATATTCACTGTATAAATCTCCTTCTCCTCAAATGGTATCGCAATGGAGATGAAAAGTAGTCATCTGTGCAAGTGGAGTGCATCCAGTTGAGAACAATATGCCAACAATTAATCAGGAATAGATAGGCTTTCCCCATTTATAGATGGGTACTATTTCCTTTGTTTCCCAAAAACTGAGCGATTTGCACAGGAAATGCAATTATAGCAGCCATTGGAAAAGACTCCTATACACCCATGAGTGGTTTGTTTTTTTACTGCAACCATTTTCTCAAGTGATTGGGGAAGCGAGCTGTAAGTGAATGGGGAGGCACATGAATAGTTCTCCCAAGAACACATGTCACATTTTTATGACCTCTGAGATGATGTAGGCAATATTTCTTGCGCAATTACTAATTCAAATCTATATTGCTTTAGTCAGAGAAGTGAGTCACAGTTCAGAAAAACTGAATAACAGTGTTTTGTTGTTGTTTTAGTCACTGCAGTTGGAAACAAATAGCTGTAAATCTATTAATGTTCAAAAGTATCCCTGAGGGGGACGGAACCACCCAAACCAAGGTTTCATGTTGGTTCCATCCATGAATGAAGGCCAGTTCAGTACAAACACGCACAGGAGAAAGATTGAAAATGGCAGCTGCTTTTCAAAAGAACACCAAAACAACCTTTCAAAACAGATCCACAACAAAGTGCTGAGCAGAGACACATCTGGATGAGGGCATGTCTCTCCAGTGTCTCCATATCCTATGTCCTTGTTGGTGATTTGTTTATATATTATACAGTTTTGGGACATTGTAGCCTTCTGCTTTTTTTCCTGGATCAAAAAGGATGATGCGGTGACAGGAAGTGGCAGGTTGCTGCTGTTGTTGCGATTGTAACATCACTTCAAAGCTGCAAACAAACAGGCACGCCAATAATTTGTTGCCAACATGAGTGTTGCAATGGGGACTGCAGGCTGCAGGTGGTTCTTATCGATTGGAAACCCCTTATAAGCTCTAGAAAAACAATAGGGTTCCACAGCCTTGCTGTGTGAAACGCATAGCTTTGCTACCGCGGTTCCTACAGCCTCGGGCTTGGACCCCTAATAATAATCTTTGCGATTACAATAAGGTTCCACAGCCCTGCTGTGTGAACCACGTAACTTTGCTAACGTGGTTCCCCCTGCCGCTGGCTTGGATCCCTAATAACTTCTGAGACGCACCGCTTCTGAGACGCTCCGAGTGTGGTATGGCGGAGGACAGAACAAACGGAATGCAGCCGGAACGCAGCAAAGACGTGCCCAGTGGAAAATGGGGATCAGAAATGTAACTGGTGTACTATTTGTAATGTGAAAGGGGTCACTTGTAGTGATTAACCCACAGAGAGTTGTCACCTGTCGCTGCAGTTCTTCTGAACTCTACTGAGCTTCTTAGATCTTTCAGCTCATTGTTTTGGTTTTGCAGGCCGTCTCTGTACAATTGTCGTTCATTCTTATCAAATTTTTTCAGATGCACAAAGCTGTTTTCATTTCAAAACTCCTGTTAAACCCACTTGTTGTCATTATGTAGTCAAGAACATAATAAAACTTTAAATGGGAACAATCTACTTTGGACAATGACAATTAATATACTAATTGCATGTTTAAAATTGCTAATTGCTGAGCATTATAGAAAATAAACTTTCTGTGACTGGTTGGTGAAGGTAATGGCTGTGTTCAAAACAAAATAAGTATTAATGTGTTTCAGTAAAGTGAGGACTGGCACACTTCCCTGTGGACTGTGCCCTTTTTAAGAAAATACAGATTATATTGTCAGTACTGAACTGTAGAAACCAAGCTGCCTGTGCCGAAATTCGAAAAAGTAGCATTGTACCTAGGTGTGAACACAATATCTCTGGACAAACAAGCAAGCCAAAGCTGTCCATACATATATAAATACAACAAAGTGTTTTGTCAGCAGGCTAATTGTCAAAGCAGCTTTTGAGAAGGAGTGTAATTGCTATGTAATCGGAGAGCTGTCAGAAAGAACTGCTAAGCAGTCATCATCTGTATGATGATCTGCCATCTGTAGCAATGTCTGAGAGAGAGAGAGAGAGAGAGAGAGAGAGAGAGAGAGAGAGAGAGAGAGAGAGAGAGAGAGAGAGAACTAACAGTGATGTGAATCTGCTTCTATTCACAGTGCATCTTCAGTGAGTTCAACTTTCAAAGTGTATTTATATATGAATTGTACATTTTAGATGAATGGCAGTCTAGGATTTTCATCAAGTGTGAGTTGACGAATGCCCGCTATATGACTGGGTAGGAGCACATTATGTATGTGCAAATGGATTGATGTCTTTTTCTATAATGCAATGATTATGTAATCCTTGAAATATTGGTTACATCCTGGTTCCCCTGCAGAGAAAAAGCTTAAAAGAAATGTCTGTCTTTGATCAGATAGAAAGTCAGGAGAAGAGTGGGCAAGGCTGTGAGAGCAATGAAGGTACTCTGGCAGGAAATATGATGGAATTCACCCAGCTTCTTTTTTTTTCTTCTCAAAACCCCAAGCGACTGAAAATTGCCAACTCTCTTTGCAGAGTAAATCCCCAAAACTCACCAAGGGCAAGGTTGTTCAAATGGTCCTGAATTCCATCCCACCGTCAGGGCTTCCCAATGAGAAGCTGCTGTCTCTTTTCTCTTTTTTCTACCGAAGAATATTGCCATACCTTCAACCAGGATCCAGACCTGTGCTGGTGACTACAAAGCCAGGCATTGATGAGAATTAATTTATTGATTTGACATATATAAACATCCTACTGGTCCAAATGGCATGTTTTATCGTGGAATTCATCCATTATTCATTTCTATAAAATCAAACAGGGATTTTACTAGAGGTCTCTCTTTTAGTTTTACTATCTTTTCTGAAATTCAAACTTCGCAGAGTGGAGGTGTTGTATTTCTTAATACAATTATGAATATCTTTCTGTACAAATGAAAACCATAAGTTGTAATAGAAAAGCTATGGCCTCTATGAGTTCTGTGATATTTTTGATTGAATACTTGTGATGCACACATACTGCAATTCTATTGGTGAAGGGCAAGCCAGTCGAAGCAAATGCCCTTTCAATTCCATTAGCAGTTGAATCAGTTTCCTAATGGAGAGTACAATGGCACAATACATTTTGCATTACTTACACAATGAATATGAAAAGGCTTTCACCAAGCTTGCCAAGCTTAGTGAGTGCAAAACGGCTTTTAATTGTGTCCCGACTCAGTGTTGGAACATTATGCGCAGCACTCAAGGCTTGTCAATGCTTTCATCAAAAAAAGATGTTTTCAAAGGAGAGAACATCATAGAATCCTAATAGGCCTAAACATCCGAGTATCAATAAGTGGAATCAAAAAGTTCAAGAATAATGTGGTGAAATGTGAACTCAGCTTGCAGACAACGATAGCCTCTGACACATTTATTTAAAATGGACTGAATCATGGACAAGCCCAAGCCATTTTTTGTGTGTACTGTATCATGAAAAACAGTTTTCTATGGACAGTTTTCCTGCTTGTGGATATTTTTGGTTAACAGATACAGTCTCTTGCAGAGACTCTGTGTAATTAGTGAATGTTAAGACAACAAACCTCTAAGAACAGAGTATTAAGAGCAACTAAAACAAATACCTACTCCAGGAGGTGTTTCTGTATAAATACCAATGCTTCATAAAACATTGTTTGAGAGATATTGCAAGCACCATTAAGAAGGAAATGAATCCATCATTTCAGCGCTGGCATGCGGTATTAATCACAAAGGTCCTTTTAAAGCATGTTGCTGATGGAGATGATGACAAGCTGACGTTGAGGAATTATGCAAAGGAGGCATCCGTCTTGATCTGATTTCAAAGCAAAGCCCATAAACCACACAGCTGTTATATTGGCCTTCTCAGTCCCTGAGCCAGCACTTTAAAGGCCAGTTTACTGTAATTCCCTGTTTGTCCTAATGGAAGACAATACCAAGCTTTCTTAAAACTCATTGGTTAGTGATTTTATTCTTTTTAAAACACGCAATCCAACATATGCGAGGCAGTGGATAATCTAATTCAAAGTGCTACATTCCCAAAAGCCCATATTTTTTTGCATGGTTTGCCCCCGTGGCTTTCAAACCTCCACCACTCTGCCAGTAAAGCACACAGGAAAGGCACACTGAACCACTGCACTGCTGGTGCTACATTTTGCTCACTGAGTTACACAGAATCACATTGAGGTTATCACTCTGACATACTGACACCTACTGTGTGCAGGGAAATTGAGTACATGAGGAAACACATCATCATGTCATATATTCGGAAGGGGTCCATACTCACTATACACTACTTAAGTAATGACCAGCATACAGTCCAGACTTACAGCATTTGAACTGAAACATTGAGTTATATATGAAACGAAGCATACAATTTAAATAATTCTATTATAATAATTCAGACTTGTGAATTCTACACTGACTTGATTAGTTGTTGCAGAGAGAATCTGTAAACAAGTCTCCTTTTTAAAAAAGCAACTATTAGATCATTTGATTTTAACCTCACACAAAGATTAGCGAGAACATCATCTAACTGAGAGAAATGTTTGCATAATTAGTCACTCAAAATCCAAAAGGAGTACATTTTCAGATCTAAATATTTGAAAGAGCATTACTTGGTGTTCAGTAATAACTCACAGGTTTAAGTGACCACTGTAGTTACCCCTCAGACTTTTATATGTGCTCATATATTAAGAGGCGCGTGGGTGTATTTGTTGAACCAAAAGGTGAGTGAGAAGCTATTTTAGATTAGCTCTCACAGCTGTTCTCTCAGCTTCTTCTTTGGTATGATATGGCGGATCTAGTCCAATTGCTAAACTTCGGCATATTTTTATGGCATTTACATAATTGCTCTTTGTCATTTAAAAACATGAAAACATCAGCTTTTTAAGGCTGTTAACTTGCATGGTCAAAGAGGGACAATCCCCTGATTGTAGCAAAGCAACCTTGTTGCTGTGTGCAAAGCACTGCACCTTTACGCTTCTGAGGATAAAGGCGAAAATATTTCTTTAGATTTGTTTTTCTCACTAAAACATTGTATTCTCACACTTGTATTTTTAGTAGTTTAGACTTTTGTTTTGCTTCTTTAGCTTACCTCAAAACCAAAACTGAATCGCTTTTCACTTCATCGTTTTAAGGCTAACTCAAACGCCGCATTTCAAGTGGAAGACCTTATTTAAACCCAAAAGCTTTGTGTGTCTTTGGCAAACTATGCCCACAGTAGGTTTAATTCAGTTCATTGGGTTTTATGTTCCCTCCGTTCATTGTGGGATTATGCAGTTTGATCTGCTGCATGTCAAATCCTACGCCTTTGAAGGTTTTTGGGAATATGTGTTTTGTGTTATGCTCAGCATGTGCTTTCACCTAAAACCAGACGCGTAACTATTGGTAAGCAGGGTAAGCGGTGCAGGAAAAAAAGCAGATGAGACAACACGTTGACCTAAATTGAGGACAGTTACTCTCGTTATTGTAAGTGCAATGATAAGTTAAAGTCCAATAAGTACTTTATCAAACCGTATGAATGTGTGTGTGTGTGTGTGTGTGTGTGTGTGTGTGTGTGTGTGTGTGGCCAGGATAAGAAATTAACTAACAATCAAGATCAACAAGCCACTGACAGTGACATATATGTTCATATTTGATTAATTCAATAAATTATTATTTTTTGTGTTAAATCCACCAGCCATTTTCATGTTATACCAACATTTGCAGCATCCTGAGCCTTTTTGGTAAGGTTCCTAGGAAAGCTCAGCCCAGAGTAATTAATTAATAGTAATCATTATTATTCTCCCCAAAAGAAGTTTCCTTTTTATTTTTAAAGAACTATACAAAAACATTGCAACTTTTTTTTGTAACTTTCACTGTCTTCTGCAACTTCATTGCAACAAACTTTTATCACGATTTTTTTTACAAAAGCTCCTGTGAAATCAGGCATTTTGGGCCGCAACAATCTCGAAAAAAGGCCGCGATATCCTGGAGCGACTGCCCTTGTGTGTTTTTTCATGTGTTATGGTGCGCATTCACCAGTGTTTTTGTTGTTGTTGTGGTGCGCGTAGGCTACTCCTGATCATCTCTTATATGCTGTGTCTCTATGATCCTATCCTGTCCTATTCATGGTAGCCTACTCATGGACATTGCGCCGTCATCACGTGCTGTAGTAGGGGGGCCCACCTTGATAATCCTGCATAGGGGCCCGGTGTTGGCTTGTTACGCCACTGCCTAAAACACGGTTCATTTTCTTGTTACAGTTTAGGAATGCCTTTTAACACATTGATTCATCCGAAATTGATTGACCATAAAGTTGTGATAGTGAGAATGTTTGGACTTGTTGAAAACTCATCTCTGTGCTTGCTGTGTCGGCACTGTTCCCATCAGCTGGAATGCACCTGCATCGCATATATTTTTATGTTTGAAGTTACTGTACATTACGCTGCATTTTCAAACTCTCAGTACAAGCTGTGCAGCTGAAGGACAGCCAGCAAACTTAACAAGGGCAATCAAGATGTTGATTTGCAGTATGTGCCAATAGATCGATACGTAGGCATGAAGATAAATGTATGGATGGAACCGATATGTGCAATATCTGTCATGTATCTTCATTTATAATGCGTAAAGGGAAGTTGGATTGTTTACTAGGACTGACTGTGTCATATGTGGCTGTGCTAATCAGATCATTTTGTACAGGAGAACGAAGACCGTTGATTTTATGTATTTTCCAAAAGTATTTTTTTATTTTTTTATTGTGTAATCAAGAGGATGCTGCAGTTATTTCAACTAAAATCTCATATGATTTGATTACTTGAAATGGACATTTAGCCTTTTGATCATTTTGAGGTTATAAAGAAAATGTACTTCTAAATAAAATTCAATTCTACCCATGAACATCCCACTTACCT
Organism: Sander vitreus; assembly: GCF_031162955.1. Lineage (NCBI taxonomy): Eukaryota > Metazoa > Chordata > Actinopteri > Perciformes > Percidae > Sander > Sander vitreus. The sequence continues at coordinate 8,544,131 of NC_135864.1, forward strand.
CCATGTTGGATCATCCTCTGTTTTTCAGAGCTCATCTGATTGTCCCCTTTCCTTCATCATCATCATCATCATCATCATCATCATCATCATCATCATCATCATCCCCCTCTTCACCTCCATTGACATTGTACCGTTGCACTAGTGTGTGCTGATTATATGAAAAATGCTTTTGCAGAAAGTCAAGTGGAGATTGTGGCTGCTGCAGGCAAGGTTGAAAAAAGGCCCAGAGGTGAAATAAAACCAGCTAGTGTTGGTTGATAATCCAAATTTCTATTAGCCTACTTAGCGCTTTTCTAATGGGGCTCACAGTCTAGCCCAGGAGATGATTGGGATGTCTTGTATTCATTATTACTAAGTCATGGCGGCCTTATATTTTTCAAATGCCAATACCGCAGTTGATCACTTGTAATTCATGTGTTAGGAATCAGAATTGACTTTGAACAAGGTGATGTGGGGTGATGAGGGGATCATATTTGATTGGGTTTGATCAAAGTCTAATCAGGAATTAATTAATCTTAGATTGGCCTTCTGCACAGGCGCTGTGCACTCTTGTCACTCCTGATTCTGATCCGCACTATTCATCTTTAATCATTCGTCTATCGGTCTGTAATCTCGCTATTTGTCTGTCAGTCAGTTTATATCTATACTACGGTGGCCCTGAAGTGCAAATCACAACAGCAAATAGAAAAACGCAACGCCAAATAGGAAAAAACAACAGAAAATAGGGAAACACGACAGCAAATATGAAAACACTTCAACAAATCATAAAACACAACGGCAAATAGGAAAACACGACAGTAAATATGAAAACACGACAGCAAATAGGAAAACATGACAACAAATATGAAAACACGACGGCAAATATGAAAACACGACGGCAAATATGAAAACACGACAGCAAATAGGAAAACACGACAGCAAATATGAAAACACGACAACAAATATGAAAACAGGACAGCAAATAGGAAAACACGACAAGAAATATGAAAACACGACAGCAAATAGGAAAACACGACAGCAAATATGAAAACACAACAGCAAATATGAAAACACAACAAATTTTAAAACACAACGGCATTAACTTCTACCGGAAAAGGTAGGGCCTATCTAGCAGAGGACGGACCCTCCTGATTGGACAGACGGACTGTCTGTCTTTTAACAGGAAGGAGAGGTGAAAAACACAGAAACGCGCCTACTTTTAACAGAGAGACTGTCTGTCCAATCAGGAGGGTCCGTCCTCTGCTAGATAGGCCCTACCTTTTCCAGTAGAAGTTAATGCCGTTGTGTTTTAAAATTTGTTGTGTTTTCCTATTTGTTGTCGTGTTTTCATATTTGCTGTCGTGTTTTCATATTTGCTGTCGTGTTTTCCTATTTGCTGTCGTGTTTTCATATTTGCGGTTGTGTTTTCCTATTTGCCGTTGTGTTTTATGATTTTCTGTTGCATTTTTCTATTTGCTGTTGTGATTTGCACTTCAGGGCCACTGTACTATACAGATGTAACAGATGTCCTAAAAATGAATTCTGCTATAAAAAATAAATAAATATAATCAGTCACAAAAATGATTGGTACAACCTTCCCCTGCTACACTTTATTACAGCTGCCACTGTCTCTGCAATTAACTTGTGGAGAAGAGTTTTACTCTCTGTAATCACAGCACAACAAATTACAATTTCCATTACACTATATTTCTGATGCATCCCTCCCTTTGAATATGAGAGAAATAATCATACCAATAGCATGCACAGTAGCTTAAAGGTTTTTATCCCAAAGCGGTTGAAATTATTTCCTAGTTCTGAATGGCATACATGTTTCCTATTTGCACTTTGCAACCAAAAACAAGGCTCAGTTGGCTGCAATGAAAAGCTTCTTTTATGCATAGAACACAGTGAAGAGTGGGAGCACATAGACCTAGACAAAAAACTGCATGGCCATTAAAGGCTCTTTTTCAAAAATAAAGACTAGTGCCCTCTCAGTGAAGTTGTTCCGTCTCGCTAATAGCTCAGAGCGGATTTTGATCCAGGGCTTTTAGTCCACAAGGTCTTTATGCATGGTTGAGAAAGCAAAGGTTAAATCATACACCAGAACTGACTTCCAGCGTTTGTATGCTCTGAATTTAACTCCTTAATGCTTTATAAAAAAATCATGCTGTCAATGCAAAAACAGCAGCTCCTATAAGACACGACGCCCAGCTTTCTCAATCTTCTCCCAGCCTCTGTAAGGCAAGAAAGACGACACCCATTTGGGGCTCATTGGAGCAAATCAGAATTGTCAGCACTGTGGGTTTTTACCTTTTAAACAGGGAAGATGGATAGATAATTACCACATGCCATTCTGGGGGCCAATTACACAGCTTTGTGTGAAATTGGAAAACCTGTTCTCTCAGAGCTCTAATGGATGTTCTGGTCATTAGTTATTTGAGAGTCTTCTCTGGCTGTAATCAAACGTGAAACATTGCGTTAAGCGCCCATAAAAGAACAGCTGCCTCTCTAAGTGACCTTCTGTTTAAGAGAACCCAACTGTCAGCCGTGTGTCGTTTTGCGACAATTATTATGTGTGTCACCATAAAAGCAGCTCTTATTTCCCTTCTTTTTGCAGTGGTTGCATCTCATTTTAATGTCTTGCTCTTGGTTGTATTTACTTTTCAGGGTCTGTTAGGTGACTGCATGCTGTCATATCTTACATACTAGGCAGATGCATAGTCTTATCCATCTGCTGTCTTTTAGTAACCCCATTTCTTGACTCTATACATGCTGATGTCCCTTTCCCTCTGCTTTACTCCAGGTGACCATCTATCTAGTCAACAAGGCCCGCCTCCTCTCCCACCAGCCCCTCCCCCACACAAGCAGCATCCGTCCATCACGTCCCTGAGCCGCAGCTCACTGGCCAATCAGAGGAGTCCAAGCCCGCTGCCCACAGCCGGCCTGGCGGCCGACTTGCAGAGTACGGCGGAATGCGTCCAGCTGCAGGACAGCTGGGTCCTGGGCAGCAATGTGGCCCTGGAGAGCAGGTAAGTGACCCACAATGACCTACAACAGAGCTGGGAAATTTAGCTCCAGGTGTTATTATGAAGCCATTTTCACTGACTCAGAAAACAAAATGACGTGAAATAAATGAGCAGGGGCCAAGTTGCCATTACGGTAACTATAACTATATTTTAAACTATAATTTAATTTGATAGCTTGTTTGCCTTATTTGTTACTTCTGGCCTGTCTGCTTAATCCACTGGCCTGTTTGATGAGTTTTTCAGATATTGGCCATTATTCTTAAACCCTCTTAAACCAGCTGGTTTTTTTTGTTAACAAACATGCAGCTTCATATGAATGCTTGTGCTTTTGGCAGGATAAAGTTCAATGCTAGATAGCGTGAACCTCATGTTAAACTCCAGCAGCATTTCTTGCTGTCTGCTGAAACGAAATGCTGGGAACTCATCATGTATGAGTCTACATCCTCCCAAAGACAACTGGCAATAATCGGTACAGTGGAACACACTGGGAATTGCCATTGACTAAATGGCGAGAAAAAAAATCAATTCTAGTAAACAATCATTATTAACACCTGATGATTTTATTAATGTTTTTAGTGCTATTCCTCCAAAAATAGGTTGATAATAAAATGTTAATTCACCCCAGGATTTTAAATATTTAAGTTTGGCTGATTTTAGACTACACCTCATCAGGATAAATTATCATGCCACAAATTGTGCGTGGCATAATGTGCTTCCCACTGAGTTTGCTAAACAGGATGCATTTTTCTACTCTGTTGAGAATAATGTTGTGAAGTGTTCATAGTCCTTTTGCTACACTCAGAAGCAGGATGCATGATCAGAGTGAACTTATGAGAATTTCAGACAGCTTGCCTGTTAAAATCAGAGAGCCTATGACTTAACAAGGGAATTGTGTGCTATGTGAACATTTGCTGTGCAAGATACTACTTTGTTAAAAGAACCTCAGCCAAGTTTTCATCCTGAAACATCAGTTACATCTCCCTTAATCAGTGAGCTCAAAATATCCTGGCTAATGAAGTGTGGTACATCGCGCTGTGACTCAGAAATGGCCTCGAGTAGATGATAGCATTCTAGGCTGATATTTCCCTGGCTAGCGGTAGCCTTTCTGAGGCTTAGATAAATGTAAACTTTGAATTTTGTCTGTGGCAGCATGGACTAAGAACCTTTTATGATCTGACTGAATCAATTGGGATGTGTAGTGACAGTTTCACTTGCTGGGGAAGATGCAGTGATTGAATACTAACCGCGCAATGACCTTGAGCTGTCTTACTCATATCGACAAAACAATATGTGCACACCTATCATCAGCTGAGGCATAAATCACTATCACCACAGTGGACTCTAAATCAAGTGCTTGTCAGTGGGTGGGAACTGAGAGTTGCTGCAAACCAACGGGGCCAAAAGGGAAGACCCAGTTCCCCACATAATTGCAGATGTCAAGAAAACTACCAGGTTGGGAAATGTAAACAGAAGCTTCAGAAAGTATTTATTAGGATTCCTACAGGGGTTTTTAGGTCTGGTACAGCACATATGCTGGTAGCCTCAGGTACCACAGGGATGTGAATCTCTTTTGAATCCTTAACATTGACATGGATTTTATTATGCCTTCGCATCAGCGAGATCCGTGTCTGTTTGTCCGTAAGCCCGTCTGTCCTATTCTCGTAAACGTGATATCTCAGCAACGCCTTGAGGCAGCGTCTTCAAATCTGGCACAATGTCCATTTGGACTCAAAGATGAACTGATTAGGTTTTGGTTAGTATCGCATTGACAGACCTTCCTCCACAGCGCTGCGGAGGAAGGTCTGGCTGGTCCACACAACATTCCTGGATAGAAGAAAAACGTGCTCTGGTTTATTGGCATTTCTTTAAACAATCACAATCGTCTTGGGCGGCGCTAAACACCAGAGAGCAGCCACGGTGCCTCTGCAAAATAGCCTCATGAAGGAACTTGTTTTGGTGGAACGTGCATTAAATTACGATGGGTGTCGAGTGTGTGATGAGAATTTTACTTGATTGTCGGTTCTAGCTCGGAGGATGTTTCCCGAATTGACCGGGGTTTAGAATGCCAACACAAAGAAAGCAGAAGGTGATGGACATCCGGCCGAAAATGAGCGACATCCAGCGGAACATTCGGCGGCACCGGAACTATCCGTAAATGAAAACGTCGTTGATATAGACTAGATTTTGGTGGACAAAGGTCAAAGTCATGTGACCACAACTCAAGAATTCCTACACTAATTATGACATTTCCCACAAAATACTAATAGGATAAAATAAGTGATTTCTTTTAATATCCAAAAGGTCAAAGGTCAACTTCACTGTGATATCATAATGTTCTGCACAAACACTTTTCTGTCCATGATTTAACCATTGAAGTCAGAATCCGAAGGGGAGCTTGTGACCATATTTCACTTCTAGTCGTATACTGAATTGGTCACACTAACCTTTGGTGCCCATGTTATTCTGTGCTCCCGTGTTGAAGATGTGTGTGAAGCCTGTACGTTTTGCCAAAAAATACACATAATACCTTTTTATTAAATAGTGTTAAAAAGTGTACATATATATTACTGTATATAAGTCTGGACAGACATGGATCTGAACTGCAACTTGACTGGTTGGTGGAGGAATGCAACCACAAGGTGGTAATTCTAGTTGCTTATGCAACACAGAATATGTGGTCACATCATGTGCAGACAGTAAATTATTCTGTACAAGGCAGTTGATAAAAAAAGTGTCAAATATGAATCACAATGTTATGATCTTGTTTAATATATTTCCTTCGACATGACCTCCTGAAAAGAAAGAAGCCATTTGACAGCATTAGCTACTGTTGCATCAATTAGCATGTATGAATTATGTGTGTGTGTGTGTGTGTGTGTGTGTGTGTGTGTGTGTGTGTAACCTCCCATAAAAATGTTCAAAGCACAAGTGTGCTAATTTGACTCAATACCAACAAGCTTTCACTGTGAATAGCTTTCAGTGTTCTTTTGAATGAGTGAAGGGCCGCACAAAGTAACAGCAACTGCAACTACTGCTCATTATTATATGGTGAGTGAATAAAGTCACTGATCTCACTGTGATCGTACTGTCAAAGCTCTGTTAGGACACCAAGTTACATTTTGGCTCATTTACTCTCGCAATTTAAAAAGATCAAACATATGCATTAGACAAATGAAGCCTTTTTTTACAGCTCTGGAAAAATAAAAAGGGAAACCATCAACGACAAACACTGAGTCTATACTTGTTTGTACTGTAAATTTGAAAATGTAGCAATTCCCAAGAACATGTACACGTTATAAAAAATGAATCAGGTGCATTTCTGTTATCCATTATCATGAGAAATCCAGGTTTTACACTTCAGACAATTCTATGAAATGATTCTACTTCAGCTTTTGTATGCTTTATTCTAAATAAGACCACTCAATGTAAAGGGCACAGCAGTAATACTGCATTCTGTTCGTTGCAGTTCTCAAGTGCAGAGGAGACATTCAGATCTTTAAAGTGTGTGGAGTACTTTTAATAAACCCCTCAGCTTCACTAAAATCATTTTTGAGATATTTTCAATTAGAAATATTCCATTGAATTTCATTATAAAATGAATTGCCATGTCCCTCAAGAGACCGATGCACATAATGGTAATTATTCTTGAGCAGCACTTAATCCTTTGTTTAAAATAGAATATACCAGTATGGGTGAAATTCCAGTTTTATACCTTTATAATGAGAGCTATAAGCACTATAAGTGCTCCACTGAAAAGATACAGGTAGGCGTCTGCTGTTACATATGTATGTCCTTTGGTGCCCACTTCAGCATTTTGTTTTTCACTTAGGTTCAGCTAGAACAGTCGATTTGACATTTCTGTATCTTTTGAAGGCCTGCCCAGTCACACGTTGCAGTTATAAATGTGCTGTCAATCCACGTTTGATTCATATGTCAAGGGAGTCCTTTAGTGAAATGAAATTATGTCTCAGCTCTAAAATCATCATGTGTTACAGTGTCCCACAGACAGACATTTTCCTGATGAAAAACCTGTTAGAATTGTTCTCTGGGCTGAAAAAGAATCCGAGTAGGATTTGGTTGGTGTGTGTGTACGGTTGTTTATGTGGGATGCACATGTAAATCATGAGTCAGACAGTCATGCTTCATATCAGAGGAGGGAAATTGAACTTTATTTGTAGACCAGCCACGGTGTCAGGATCACACCAGGACTGATTAGTAATGTGTAAGATACCAGCCAACAAGCCTTTTGGAATAGAAATGAGCTTGCAGTGATGGCTGGTTACCTGCCAAAGGGGATGATGGTGTAGACAAAGTGGTAATCCTCAAGACATATTTTTTTCTTTTTCTCATGTGTTTTCCTTTTTATTTATTTTGCCAACATCTCTGGTGCCAAGCACACATATCTGTGGTGATTCCAGAGTTCTGCAGTATTTTTTCTCTTATTTTAGGCTACTGTATAATCTACTGCTGATGCTGATGCTGCTGCTGGCAAGATGAAGTGCATCTGGTCCAGATGATTTTTGCCAACAATGAACAGCGGATATAGTGAGGAGTCATAGTTCAACATATAAAAAAGTCATTATAAATTGCAAATTGAACCTGCAGTAGCTAAAATGTGACCACAATTGTCCCTTAAGATTGAGCCACAGAGTAACTGTCTCAGGCCAAGAGTTAGATGAGAGATCTTAAATGTATGTACATAAGAGCTGAGCCCTTCTTATGACAATCAAACTCGTTAAATATAATAAAGTCCATGTGCAAACAATCCAAGCACTCAGAAGGAGCGACTCAAGATGGCACCACGCTCATCTCCGTGGGCAGGACGGAACAGAAAAGCTTGCCGGGACTGAAATAATATCACGTGGGTGCGGAGCTAGCTGTAACAGAATAGCACCTGCTAGCTGCCCCCACTGTTGAGAGGGCAGGTGGTGTTCTGGGGGAGAGCGACAGCAGCGAGTGTGAAAACGAGCCGTCGCGATGCCCGCCACATCAGTAGTCTTTTTTCGGCTACGGATTAAAGCAGTCTGATTATTCCAGCTCTCACCTTGAAATGCTAATGCTAACACAGAACAGTGGCTAATAGGCAGATTACATATTCTGAGGGCTTCAATTTGCATTGTTTCTAGTGTGCTCTCTCACCCTTCCAGCTGGAGCTTAGCTGCAGACAAATCCACCCACTCACTGTTTAGTCTTTTGTCTTCTGTGAGGATGTTTTCAAATGTCATCCTGATGACAAGAGATGTTGTGAGAGCAGAGGAGACCAGGCTGGCTGCTGCTTTTGTGTTATAGGTTTCTCAATGGGACAGACAGGCATGCACACAATCGCACTGCAATCACACTGACACACAGCCATTCATGCACTCTCTTTCCCCCTCAGTCCCACACTCTTGATTGTGTCTTTTTCTTCTCTCTCTCTCTCTCTCTCTCTCTCTCTCTCTCTCCCTCTCTCTCTCTCTCTCTCTTGCCATCACTTGGTTTGGCTGGATTAGCATAGTAATGTGCCATGTTGCATCACACTGGCTGTAATCAATTAGCCGGTCATCCGGTGTACAAAGCTGCAGACATTTACACTGGTCCGCTGTTGAAAAACATCAACGCCAGAATTACATTAGGCGCTAGTGCAATAAACGTCCAGCGCAGGAATTAGTCTCAGTGACGCTGATACACACAGATTCTGACAGCTTTTAGTTTCACTCTACACTCGCTCGTACAAAGGAAAAGGGATATAAATGACTGAAATATAGCTGACTTTCTCGTTTTAAACCTCCCACAGCGTGCCATATGTTTCTGGTAATTATACGTGCATTCAGATTGTTCAATTACTAAATTGTGCAAATAAGCACTATGTTATGATTTGTTTGCATATGTTTTAAGACATATTAATACAGTTTTCCATTATTTAGTTTAGTAGTTAGTAACATTATGCCCTCTGGTTACATGCCCTAGCACTGTACTACATATGTGTCTTTGACTTTGGGCCCATCAGGACATCATGTATTCATATCTTTTCATAAATAAGAGCCCAGGTAGATTTGAGACATTTTACTTTACAGGCAAAACTGTCTCTACATCATTGCAATTGGTAGTCACCTCCCTTTAAATAGAGTACATACACACACATGAACTCACATCATCACTTACCTTTTCTGTCTACCTCATCAGATTGCATCCACTTACACTCCTCAGACAGCGGAGTCTATTTGCCGGTGTGTCTTGTCTGCCTCCGACGTTGTGCAAGTTTTGACCTCAATTCATTCATACCCAACTGAAAATTGCAGAGTGTGCCGCAGCAATAGTACAGATTGTTCCAGATTGAAGAATCTGAACGTCTCCCAGGTTTGTACACGCCCTGAGCATTGTCATTCCAGAAGTGACACACTGTAACCTTTCAATGGAATCCCTGTCTTGACAGCACGTGTCAATCGGGGCATCAAGGAGCCAAATCTGACATTTGTTCTTTTAGTCAAGAATTGATCAGAGGAGGTTTTATCCCAAAGATATTCTCACAGGAGATAGGAAATAGCTGAAATATGAGCAATGCATTATGGTGTAGGCAGGGTTTTTTCTGCATAGAGGAATTTTTTGCGCCCCCCCCCCTAAAGAGGTTTTAGCCAGCCCCAAAGGGAAATCTCCAGCACCAAAATGATAAGAATTGAGAATAAAAGTAGCAATTCAAATCCTCTTTAACTGTGTTTAAGAGCAATTTATCAAACAACCGTTGAACGAGCAGAACATAAACTTCAATATGAGAGCTAATCTCAGTTTTATCTCCAGACTCAGGCTGTACTGGGCTCTCTTAAATATTACTATTATTTTTTTTAACCAGTTTTGTTAATTTTGTTAATTGACTCAAGCATAATATACATTTTTGTTTATAAAATTGTCAGACGGTCAATGCATAGATTTCTGTCAAATAAGGTAACACAGAGTAATTTACTGTACGCGGACCGATCATGCTTACTGCCGTGCTAGTCCCCCGTCCCTTTGTAAAACAAACCTGTTAAAAGGATTTAACAAAGAGTAGAAAGTCTTCAGAAACAACATTTAGTCCAACTAAAAGAATATTATGGTTAATAAAACTGTTTCAGGCATGTTGACCCACCGTTCCTATCAAACAATCAGGGAAACTGTGATTAGTAAGTGCCTCTACATGGATTTTGGGTTCTTAACTACTCAGCTTCAGATTATTCCCCAATTAGCCGTTCTCAAGCTCTTTTAGTACAGATTCACTGTCGGGATTAAAAAAGCCTTGACAAAACTTACATGGAGACTTCACAGATGCCGCACAAATAATTGATGGGCAAATACTGCCTTATCAGTTTATTGGTGTATTCAAATTAGTGGTTACCATGGCAACCCTTCTTCCTGGGCTCTATAGGACACTTAAAACACTGTAAAACGAGAGATGAGAGAAAAGAGGACTGCTTACTCTGGCCCTTACTCTACGAAATGATATTGGTACACTTGCCCCACTTAATTTACCCTATGTTGAGGTGCCCTTGAGCAAGGCACTTAACCCCCAGCTGTTCCAGTTGAAACTTAGCTTAGGTGGTTTTGAGCAGGTACTCTCAGGTGTAATTTTGTGCGTGAGTGTGAAGGAGAAATCCTGCAAAGCGAACCTCAACTGAATAATAAAGGTTGTGTTGTACAAATACTTTATTACATTTTTTTAATATTAGTATTATTAATCAGCACGAGTCATGTTTTAACATCAACTCCTAAAGTAATCTTGGTGAAGAATTTAAGACTTTAATTTAAAGCTCCATTAGAGACCTATTATTTGAAGAGTACTTCATCTACAAAGTAGGAAATATTGCTTGGCAATGTATTTTATTTATTTTTTAACCAAAAATGGACTTCTTAAGAATGCACTTCTACATTTCTGCATTGGAGGAACATGTGCAATGCATGGTCAATCTGTCCAGTATCCCTGGCTGTCCCCATAAGCCTAGAGGCATTTTGGTATTAATCTCTAAGTAGCGGCAAGAGTGGCAACAAGGCTTAATTCATTTACTTAAGAGCTTTTCACGTGGGGTTTAAAAGTTAATAGGACGATCACTCCGTAGTGCATTTGATTAAACCCTCTTAATTACCCCAGGTATAATGGGCTATTAGCAAAGGCCCAGTTGTAAAAGGGCAAGTGGGAGATGATTGTTTTTATGAGGTACTTTTTGTTAACCTCTTCCAATGTCAGGATTAAAATGAATATTAGAATTTAACCCAGTTCCTCTTGCGGTGTGATACACATGGGAGTTACCAGTATTGTAGAGTATACTGTATTTTAGTGATTATTTTTTTGTATTTGGCTATTTGAATGTAATTGGTTTAAGCTATTGAGGACAGATTGGGGACAGGACATGAACAAATTAGGGTCTTTTATCCAACTGAAGAACATTTTGACAAAGATGGACACATGCAGTTGAAGATCTGGCATTTAACTTTTGGGATGCTGTTTTGAACCATCACTCTTTTTACAGTTACTATATTCATACAATACCCTTTTTGCCTATTTCTTTTTCTTTTTTTTTCTCTCTACAGGCACTTTCTTTTTAAAACGGGCACAGGAACGACACCTTTCTTTGGCGCAGCAGCCCCTGGTTACACCATGGCAACGGGGACTGTTTACTCCACACCGGCGCGCCCGTTGCCCAGAAACAGCCTGTCGAGAGGGGCTTTCAAATTCAAGAAGTCCCCTAAACACTGCTCCTGGAAGTGCACTGCCCTGATCGCTGTGGGGATAGCTGTGGTCCTGTCCATCGTTCTCTGCTACTGCATAGGTAAGGATGAGTTTAGATGTTTGGCATACATTTTTAAATCTAGTTGCATCACATCATGCATAAGCAGAATTCACAGATAAGTTGTTCGCCAATCACAAAAAGCCAAATAACAACATTAGAAAACATGGGACATTATTAAGATTATGATATTAAGGAGAGCTACACATCAGCTAGTTTTGTCTCTTTTGAACACACACACACACACACACACACACACACACACACACACATTTCCACAGTCAGACGTATAGTAAGTCACAAAAATTAGACTGCTTGAGACTTGACTCCCTGAAGTCTTGACATTTGGGACTGAAAAGCAAAAACATTTATAGACTTGACTTTGATGTGAGACTCTGTAACAATAAAAAGAAACAAGACAGCAAAAGTCATTTCTGGCATATTTAATTGTTAGACATTTGTATTGAAGGGACTTGGTTCTAACAAAGGAAAAAACAATTAAAAATAGCTTCAAAAGGAAAATGTCAAAACCATAAACGATGCCATTTTAATGATCAGCATTCAGACCTGAAAGTCTTTTCATCTTGACTTGCAATTTGTTTATATAGACTCATTAGCTGATGACTTGGACTTGTTGTCAAGGAGTTAAGGCTTGACTTGGACCTACCCCAAAAGACTTTAAAGCTGCTCTGCTTATGTCTCTGTCTCAAGTACAGATGCACTCTTAATGTCTCGCTTTTACTACACGTTCTCCCCAACTAATATGTATGGTTGATGACACGTTAGCATCATAACTTTAAGGCCACACTCCTACTGGCTTAAACTTGCGGTCTACGACAGCTCCATGGTAGCAATTTACAAACCCCAATTCCATGAAGTTGTGTAAAACGTAAATAAAAACAATTGTAACAAAATTGTACGTCCCAACGTCATACAATGACTTGCAAATCATTGTATTGTACATGCCAACGTCATACAATGATTTGTAAATCATTGTATCCTGTTTTTATTTACGTTTTACACAACATCCCAACTTCATTGGAATTGGGGTTTGTAAAAAAGTCCTCCTTTGTTCCTCCTTAAGTTGGTCCACTTAGGTTCAGTACCTAATCATGTTTCAAAGCAGTTCAGGATAGAATCTTATCTGTAAGCTGCTCACATTACCAGATATTCTAGGCTGAACATCGGTACTGACTCAGGGCTTAGACCAGAACTATCCCCTTGATTCTCTGGAGGGGCCATTCAGGGAAAAATCTGCCTAAATATCCGAGCCTGAGGATATTTTTTCTAGGGGATGACAATTTGTGTTAACACTATTAGATGCCGGCAGTATGGAATTTGTACATCTTAACACTGTGCATTTGAAACAAATAGGCTATCTAACCCGACAAAATTATACACAGGCTTTGGCATGAATATTGCCACTGAATACTTATTGTCTGATGTGGAGGTGCAGCACAAGCTGTCATTCCGGTGCATGAAAACCAGCAGTTTGTGTGCCAGAAGCGACATTTCTTTCAGTTTCAGGGAGAGAAAACATGACTCCATTATCTGCGGTGGCATTAGACAATCTTTAGACATGTCATTCGGTCAAACGGAACAAATGATAGACAAGCTGCCTAGAGTGAATGTAGCCAGCATGTCTCTTAATCTGTATGAAGTTTGATCTCTGCCAGGAGTATTTCTATTTCACTGCCTTTTCTCTTTTGCAGAAATTGCAGATGTCCTGATATGATTCAGTAGCGTCTGTCTGACTAAGCTCTCAGTCGGATATGCAGACATGGCCCGAATACAGTTTCCAACAAGACAAGACAGACACGTTCTGTCTGTTTCCCATTGACATGGGGCTGTGCATCATCCCCACACCTCTGATCCCCAGTTCACAGAATGTATGTCCTTAGGGGTTCCTGTTAAAACAGGCAGTTCAAATGGCCAGCACAGATGACAACATCAAAATGAAACACAAGTTGAGGAGCTGAGCTCTTTTACAAAGGAAACAGTCCTACACACTTTGTCTTTAAAAAAAAAAAAAAGACTTTGGTCCACAAAGCCTTTGTTGTGCTAGAACCAGAACTTGCTTATTCTGTCAGAAGGAACAGGAAATGCTTTTATCTTGGCCAAGAACATAAACTAATGCTAATTCTCTTCCCCTCCTTGGGGCATTATTTCCTATAAGAAAGGCTTTCGGACATTGTTTTTCACAGCATGTGTCAAAGCTGACTTCTTGCTAACCTTTAGAATCTTGACCACAGCAATAAACCCGTTACAGATTCATGTCTCCTCATGCACTCCCTTGTCATCCAAGCCCTTAATCTTTACACTGTGCCTCTCTCTCCCTGAGCAGATATATACGTATTCATCCAGCTTGGAGGCAGGGGAAATGTGACACAGTTGTATAAGGAGAAATATGGGCTTGTTGGGAAGATCCTATAACCAGTGTTTTATTGGTGAATAGAAAGGGAAGCGCTTTCTTGGAGGAGAGGTCGTAAATGTGCAATATCAATAGTCACAATCCCTTTATTGACTTAACTGTTTTGTTACTTGTTGTTGTTCATGATCGTATATCATAAAATTAGTATGGATGTATACATATGTTTTATAACTAAGCTGCTCCTCTGTGTGTAGGAATCAGTTGCTATTTTTATTTGCACTTGTGCCCATGACGGATCTGCTCAGTTTGCACAGGGAAAATTAGCCGAAACAGTCATTTGTTCAGCTGTTGTCGCTAACAGTTTTAGCAGATTGAATTCATTCACAACATTTTCATCTCAACAATCACCGTCTTGTTTAATTGTAGACCTGTTGGATGTTTGGGAATTGTATTTGTGGCTTGATTCCAGAGTGTCTGATGGTGCTACAGCTCCTGTGTGTGTGTGTGTGTGTGTGTGTGTGTGTGTGTGTGTGTGTGTGTGTGTGTGTGTGTGTGTGTGTGTGTGTGTGTTTGTCTGCGCGTGTGTGAAACAGCCCTCTGCCACTTGCCTAAGGTGTCTGAGAATGTTTCCACCACTTCCTCTCTCTTTCATCCACCGCCAATTCACCTGCCAGGTGCAATGACTCAAATAGATACAATGTGCACTCGTGCTTTAATACTTTTCCACTGTCAGCTCACATAGTCCCATTAGTACAAAGACAAACTCAAAGACAAATACAGGCACACCTGCATCTGTTATATGTTAAAATGAGACTGTGTTTGAAGTTCACTGTACCATGTTATTCTTTTTTTTTTTTTTTTTGGTCCTGTAGCTTAAGACTATTATGCCTCATGATATTTTTGAAACAGATAGTTCAGGTAAGATGTTTTTTTATATTTTTTTTATTTAATGAATTTGAAAAACAGCGTGTCACAAAACTTTATACTGGCTGACTGACAACAGGAGGTCCTGTAATTCAAATGAGGCAAACCTGCTGAGGTGAGGCATTCCAGTTCCTGTTCTGCTTAACTGGCCTGATTGGAAGGATTTCAGTAATTGTTCAGATACAGGGGGAGGCCAATCAGGAACAAGTCCAGCTTTGATGCTCTGATTGGATGCAGAAACAGCATGTGGATTCTTGGAAATTGAACTGCTCAAACAAAACCAAAAGCGAGCAATGTCCTCACTGAGCATGGCTGATCGAAATGTTTATAAGAAAATACACTTCTTTTGTCTGATATTTGTCAGACATATACACATATATATATATATATGTGTGTATATGTGTGTATATGTATATATATATATATATATATATATATATATATATATATATATATATATATATATATATATATATATATATATATATAGATATATAGAGAGAGAGAGTTAACAGTTGCTTTGTAAAAGTGCAAAAGTGCAATCTAATTCCCTGGAACCTTGTACCAGAGAAAAATGTATTTATCAGAAAAGAAGAAAATCAATCTGGGGTTATTCAAATTACTTTCAGTGAAGGCTGGTTTCTTAAAGTGATGGCTCTCATAAAATGGTTGACATGGTGGGCACTTTTGGTTTTAACAAGGCCGTGCCAGTTACCAGACGAGAGTAGATGATACAGATGGGTCCACTCATCGTGTTGAGTATTGTGTTGGAAGGCTTCAAAAACTAATATAATACTAATAAAAAATTCAAGAAATCCCACAGAGACTAACGGAAGGAGACAGGGAAATAGCATGAATTGCCACAGGACCAGGAAGACAAACCTTGTCTTGGTCAATCTTGTGTTTAAGATGTTGTCATTCCATTTGAGGTTGTTGGAGATACTGTCCCAGAGAACATCTTAGCCATGCTCTGAGCTGTGCGGCTTATTTCGAGGAGTCCCCCAGGGATGATTCTGGGGAGATGTGCAGGCAGGTTCCAGTATGAAACAATGTTTATCTTAATTTTGAGGCTGTTTAGCTCCAAGTTGTTGTTGGCACACTGTGACTCCAGATGGGCCACCTCTCTCTATGGCAAATGGACTAATTATGCTTGGTGACAATGGCCATCCAAATTGCGTCCTCTGTATATTTTAACAGGAAACACATTTTACACATTTATGTTTTTAATGCCTTGGGTTGCTTAGCTGAATAATTAATAATACTACTACTACTACTAATAATAATAATAATAATAATCAATTGTTTATTTTTCATACAAAGAATATCATAATCAGTGCTGTATTTTCCAGGTAACAACACCATCAACAATCATATGCACAAGATAGGTAATCTGCTGTGAGAGCAGCCCGCAGGATTATCTGGAGCTCATGTTAACATTTTCCAGTGGAGAGGTGTTTGTGCTTCTTTACACTTAATACCATGTTGATGTCAGAGCTCAAACAAACCTGTTCAAATTCAACCTCCCATTCATTGTCAGCCAAGGTGTTCCACAGGGCAAATTTTGACTTCCGAGATTAGAGGCTAGCTTCTGCAGCTTCTTGCTCAGGAAGAGGATATATCATGGGCCATAAATAATAATTGAACTGGCCTAGGCTGCAGGAATAACTTATGCAAATTAAAAAATCGAGGGCTATTCACCTCAAAGCAATTTGTTCATGAGGTAAGTGGGGATTCAGGTCCTGGTGCACTAAGAGCAGTGAAGAGGGGAAGGCTCTTGGCGATTCTGTGGTGTGTCTGATACACAAGAGCCCACTGCCACACTCATGGAAATGTGGTGACACTGGGAGATGTCAGTGTACAATGTTAAGCTGTAGAGAGTCTCCGGACTAATCATATTAAATGAACTAAAGTCTACAATCAGGAACCAAGTCACTGGATATGTTTTTAGATTCTGACTTTTACTTTTGTGCCACCAAGCTGATATTTGTAGGTTAAAGTGAAATATCTTGATAGTTATTGGATGAAATGCAGTACAATTTGCTACAGATATTCATTGTCTCTAGTGGATAAATTCTAACAACGTTAGTGATGATTGACTTTTCATCTGGCGCGATCATTTGGTCAAAGTTTCAATTTGACACTTTGGTTTACAGCCAAATACCTGCAGAACCTTCAGCCCTCAGCTGTACTTTGTATACTAAGATGGTAAGCCTGGTAGATACTACCTGCTAAACATCAGCATGTTAGCCTTGTCACTATGAACATGTTAGCATGCTGATGTTTGCTATGAGCTCAAAGCACCACTTTGCCTAGGTACAGCCTCACAGAGCTGCAAGCATTAAAACAAATAAATAATAAATAAAATTAAAAAAAAGAAGTGTTTTGCATCTTCAGCTTTAAGGCAACAACCCCTTGTGTTTGAGAGCACTGTCTGTCATTCCATGTCTCCTTTGATAAAGTGTGATGTCCTGTCTTCTGCCAGTCAGCTTAAAGAGTGATTTTTTTTCTCTCAACATTAAAGGGGTTCATTTTCCAAAATACTTAATGCTAATTTTGAAAATGCAGGCTTTGTTCAGTAAAAGATTAGACTACCTTTTATTTTTTTAAGTAATACCTTAACATGCTTTAATTTCATGCTGTCAATCATGTTGCAAGAGTTTTTTTTTTTCAGGCAAAAGGTCTTTCACTTCGGGTTAATGCTCTGTCCTCAGTCGATCCTTGCAATTTGGGACCCAGAATCTAAGGATTCTGGAGCTCCTCAGTTAAAAGTCATCAACTTGTTAGTTTAAGAAATTAAGATATTTACTTAGTAAGCAGTATGAAAACGTTGCTATTTAAATGTAGGAGTTTTACAGGCCAAGGAGAATGTACTGTATGTTTGGATTCAGAGTTGGGGACAGATAATTCTGATTCTTAGCATAATATTTTAAATTGCAGATTGTGTCTGTGTTGCCAGTGAAATTGTACATCAGTACTGAGATGTATCTGAATCTTGGTAATAGAGAAAGATTCAGAACAAAGAGACAAAAGTTCACAGATCTTGCCGTGTTTCACAAACAGGGAGGTGCTGTCAGACAAGTCCATTCAGAGAGAAATTCAGACTTGTCAAAGATATTGATGGACCAGTCAGTCCTAATATGTGTTGCAGGTGATGTGGCTGGTTTGTTCCACCTGTAACTGAAATGGATTCTGACACTGAGGGTGATGCTGGCTGAATGTACTGTACAAAAACATTACCAAAACATTACCACTCAAGTAGAATTCAAGGCTGCGGAGCACCTGTTTATTTGATTTAACAAGGACAGTGCAGTGTGTATTCTCACTAAACTAATGCCAAGTATCATCAGCAGGCTTTAAACAAGACACACACACACACATTATTTCTTAACAAAGCACAGTTTGATACACTGCCCAAACAACAATTCAATCTCTCTTTTGGTATTCTTCACATTTGATATCCTCTCTGGCCCACATCCACCTCTCAAGTTATTTGCTGCAGTCAATATCCATCTTCTCAGCGCGCGACGAGTGTTGGAGAAAAGTTTCTCTCACAGATCAAATGGTCGGAAATCAAGATGCTTCCTCAGCATGTTTCCTGGCTGGTGACTTTGAAGGAGATTGGCCCTCTTGCTGCGCTCACAGGAGCACCTTACATCCAATACTGTAACAATAAAGCAGCTTGGCTGAATGAAAGCCAGACACACTTTAGTTATATAAGACAACTAGAGAAGTGTGCAGCATCTAACCCTCTCACTTCCTCCTCCTGCTGTGACTGCCTTACTATTTCTTAAGACTCTCACTTTCTGTCTCTTCCTCCATCTTACTCTTTCACACACATGAAGCTGCATCTCCGTCCTGCTCTGTATGACTTGGAGAGTTTAAGACTTTTCCAGTGTATCTCGTCTGCTTGTCTGAAATGAAAGCTTTGTGTCAAAATAGAAATTCTTCTCTCTTTGATACAGTTGCTGTTGTATGCAGACACTGTGGCACATTAATGAACAGTGCTCCCCAAGGAAACATGATAGAGCAACAGGGTTGCTAGTATTGATTGAAATGACTTTGTCTGGCCTCTATCAGGGCTGTGTTTACACAAAAAATCCACCGATTGCAGAATAGCTTCAAAAAACTGAAATGTTGGAAGTTAAAATGTTGTGTTTGTCTGACTGCATTGGATCAATCCATTGTGTTCTCCCACATGTCATTTGTTCTCCAGTGGCTTGAATGTTTTTCTGCAAATATTTTCTCATTTTTTTATCCATTTCTACAAGCCCAAGCTTTTTTGTGTATTTCACAGCAATGCACCTTTTTGGCCTCAACTGGCAGCTCCAAGAGTTGGACAACCAGCCGGCTTTTGAAAACGGAGGAGTTGGGAAGACAGGGCCCACTCAGTCGAGCATAGTGACAGCTCTGGCTGCTGACGGTGAGGAAATAAAAGACTGACATTTGAATAAACTGCTAATTAACATACAAATAAGCCTTAAAAGTATCAATGCACAAAAATGATACTGTTTATTCTTTTGTTGGCTTCCCCGTTTCCCCTAAAATGTATTTTGGTCAAGGTTATTGGCATTGATTTATGAATATATAATGTGCAATCAGGGTTAAGTTTTTATTTTCAGCGAGGAAAATAATAAATTCAGCAAATTGATGGCTTGGCAAAAGTAGGGTGTTGACCAGAACAAAGCCTTGAAATGTGAAAATAACTTGTCAGAAATGAAGGAAATAAAGCTGTGTCTAATAAATACATTTTGAAATGAAATGCTAACTTAAAAAAAAAGGTTGAATAACACAAATTAATTAAATCAAGTCAAGGTTCAAATGACGATTAAGAAAGACAAATTGCAACAGCAAACCATTTGGCCTCATGAATGAAATGGTCGGTGGCTGATGCCCAGTCAGCCTTTACAGTTTATTGAGATCTTTCACCTTCTGAATATTAATTGACTGCTTCCAGACAGCTTTGTACTACCTAATCATAATCTTGGACCATTGTGTATTCATCAACAAGCAGACAGACCATCTCAGGTCACCTTTACAGCAAAAGCCACCAAATTAATCTCTAAGCATACTCTCGGTATTCAGAATGCATAGCCACGAAAACATTAATTGAGTTGAGTAGGCCAGGCAAAAGCTCAATTGTTTAAACTCGGCTCGATTTAAATCCTCATAAGTACTGCTAATTAAGATAGCATAAGGCAGGTTTTGGACTGTTTAAAGGCAATCAATAGCTGGCTATTATTCTCCCCAGAGGTAAACTTGGCTTCCAGTCTTCACTTTGACTGAAGCTAAAGTGGCAGGCAATGGCATCATTACACAACACTGAGGGATGCAAATGATGGAGGTCTGGCACAAACAGATACGCTCACAGTGACTGTATGCACGGGTCCACACACTGAAACACCTCTTACGCGATGCAGGAACAAAGGTTGAGTTGCTATTATGTAGCAGGACAAGGCTGCATCATCCAACACGTTAAAAGTCATTGCCACACTAAACTGTAAATTGCGTTCCTTCTACAATAGAGCTTAAAACGGCAAAGACTTTAAAACCCTTTACAGATTTTTCTTTTTAACAGTGAAATCTGTTCTTGTAATTGCACCTTGCAGACTACAGTTTTTCATTTGAGGATGAGTCATTTTAAAACTGGCCATCTCTCCATCTTTGGCGCTGTAAGGACACAGTTTAAGGAAAATTGTTTTGATTTGCTGTTATGGCTCTGGCAAGGTAGCACTCAGTATATCTGACAGATTCCATTTAGACCTTATCTGAGATGAGGCCTTACTCTATGAGTCATCAGGACCAGGGAAAAGAGGGGGCATGTGGTCTGTTCGAGTCTTATAAAAAGCCAATTATATCTGGTCATTCTTTTTCTGGTGAGGAGTGCATCATGGACCACAGGGAACCATTACTTTTAATCCTGTTTTTCTTGGTCATTGCTCATTTGGAAAAATATATGACTGTCTTATTGTTAAGTCCCTGCTTAAATATAGGAATAAGATTACACTGGAAAGCAAAAGCTAGAATGCAACATTTACTGATATCCAAAGATCTGCACAAAAACCAAGACTGTATTTTAGATTTGAAGGTTTTAGCTGATGGCATGAACAGATCTGTGATGACTGATTTATACCATATCACTTTAACTGTGCTGTTTTGATTCTGTAAAAACTAATCTAGGTGTGGTGGGGGGGTGTGATTCTGTCTTCTAGGAAGGACTAGTGTGCTTCATCAGGAGAACAACTCCATTGACACAGGACAGGTCGACATAGGGAAGAGGGTAGGTCAGAGCGTCCCACCAGGGGTGTTCTGGCGTTCTCAACTAAGCATGGAGCAACCACGCTTCTTGAAGTTCAACATCTCGGTACAGAAGAATGCGCTTATTGGAGTCTATGGACGAAAGGGTCTTGCACCAACTCACACTCAGGTAAAGCCATTTTTTAAAAATGTTTTTAAATCAGATTCACCGCTTTGAGATTGAAGACACAAGTCTTTCAAGTGCAACTATGTAACTTTTGAAATATAAATAAATAGCATCTATCACTTGCCATATTTCAATCAGGAGAGACTTTGTTGCAGATATGCAAAGATTTATTGTAGAAATGCATGATATGACATGTACAGTCTTTGGAGATTAGACTCCATCATTATTAAATGATATAGAATTAGGGGGTTAGAAAGCCAGAAGGTGATCCCCCGATGCAGTCTAGACACTGATGGTGGTGTGAGGAACCCGAATACCGAACCGAGGAGTCAACGGCAGTCTGGTCGGAGGAGGAACCAGGAGCCGTGCAGGATGAAGACCGGAGGAGCAAGGGGAGGAGGAGGGTTGTGTTCTTAGCCTGAAATGACAACTGAGCAGCAGAGAGAGACAGGTTTAAAAGAGGGGTGTCGTGCTGTGATTGGCTTGTGAAATTCAAGGCAGCTTCTGATTGGTTAGATGAAAGTGAGCGCCTCTAACAGCTGTTCAGTTTTAGAAGAGAGAGAAATGTGATTAAGTTAGAAGTCTTCCTGCAAGAATGTACGCTGAGCTCCATAAGATGACATTTCACTGCATCTTAAAGAAACCAGTTTCTAGATGGAATCAAAACTACATTCAAGTAAAAAAACTATACATGCAATATTCAATAGGGTTCTTATGTGCCCTTAAGAGCTCTCTTATTTAAATTCCTGATATGTATGCATTTTCGAATTAGAACCGGGCACTAGTTTAGTTTCAGTTTTCTCCTTTAAGCTTTGATTTGCTTGTGTGGGCATGCACATCTTTCACTTCCACTAAATGCCTGCCATTTGCAAATTGAAGTGTTTCCAAAATGTCTGATGTGTCACTTGAATGACATTTCCGGGCATCCAAATGTCCGATGTCTGGTGATGGTGATGGAAGCACTCAGACAATGGCTATTTTCCACCACACTTGACTGCAAAAGCTCTTAGCTTCACCATCTTGACATTCTCTCTTAGTAAAGATGGGCTTCACTCAAGTGTAGACAGTTAGGGCCACTCTTTGATGGAAGAAAGTCAGATGCGAGTGACAACAGGTGAGCTGGATTGCACTTTCAAGGTGAAAAAAGGTAGCCAAACAAAATCAAAGACCAAAGGGTACTAATTAACAAGATGCTGCTTTTATGTCTCTTGCAATTGATACACAGAGACTCAAGCTTGTCAATGCTGGACAATGTGTCTATTGTGGCCACCTCTAAATTACAATTACATACTGTTCAGGGACCAGGGGCACGAATCAATGCATTTACTTAACTGTGCATGAAAGACCCCAATGAGAGATATTGACTGTTTGTCGTACTCACAGCTTGGAATACAAGACACCATTTAAGTGCAAAAGGCTTTCCACCTTTCTCAAACAGAGACTTCCTCCATCTGCTATTGAGTGTCTGTCTGTACTGATGCAAACCAAACAAGTTAAAAGAAATAAACTTTTGTACTCAAACTCACTCAATCTAAAGTCTGAAGAATTTGCAGGCTGTGAGTGTTCCTCCTCTGTCCCTAGGGCATCCAGCAGTCTCTCCACGCTTGGTCTCTTGCCTGTTATTTCACTTGCATTCACTGGTATTGTTGAATTAAGATGAGTTGGGGGGGGGCTTTCACACCGGCTAATCGAGATGTACGCACTTTGCCAGGAGGTTTAGGGCTCGTGGGATGAACTGTTTTATTACTTCCCCTCAAGCCAACAGCACAAAGAAGTCAACTTCCGTCAGGTTAATATCCCTCCTCTGCCCCCTTGCTCTACTCAAAAGGGTTTAAATCACAGTGTTGACTTCCCCTGCCCTTCGCCCAATGCTCTCTTTCCTGTCGTTTGCAAGTCAACTGAAAGGTTGCTTGGATCCGGGTTTGTCACATTGCTGAGCATTAAATGCTGTTTTAATGAATTCTTTGTCCCTTTTTTTTCAATAGTTTCAAAGCCCATGTTGTTTCTATGAGGCTTGTGCACATATTTAAACCTGCAATAATTATTTTTTTGGCCACACTAGGCAGAGAAGAACTCAATAACAAGATGACAGATTGAAATCGCTGACATATGACCAGCTTATTAAGTTGTTTTGCCAAAGTGTTAGCCAACAGTTGCCGACTTACACATCAAGCAGAAACAGAGCAACACCAGCATTCATTTGGAGTTACGTATGTTTCTGGCCACCTAATAAGTGAAGTCCAACATTTACTCCTCTTTGAGCTCTGGTTTCTTCTCCAACAACTCTTAAGAAGCGGTGAGAAGTTACTAGCAGGTTGCTAATTTTGTCTGTCTGCCATGTGGTGCTGGGTAGGTAGTGCACAATGGTTTTATCATCGCCTTTCCTTATTTTATTTGCTGAACACAGCTTTCTGCTGCTTCTGGAATTGGGTTGGTTTGTGAGGGGTTATTTTGATTTTATTACGGACAATGAAACCATTGCAATGAACTGAAAGAGGCTAAAATCTCAATAGAGCTGCAGATTTAGGTAGAAATGGGTTTGGAGTAAAATCATACTACACATACAGTAGTCAAAAAATGATTAATGCGGCCTTAAAGATCAGATGTTAAATTGTTATAGTTTCCTATTTCCTGTTTACATTTTTAATGAGGAAAGAAAAATTAAAAACATTTCTGAAATGTTCACATAATGATTTTGAAGGGGACTCTTCAATCTGGTATTTTTTTAAATGTACTGCCATGTAATATAATTCAAAATTATATTACTTATTATAAAATGTACACGTCTAAAATTTAAATAAAGAAAAAAAACCATCTCAACTGGGCAT
This sequence comes from Sander vitreus, assembly GCF_031162955.1. Classification (NCBI taxonomy): domain Eukaryota; kingdom Metazoa; phylum Chordata; class Actinopteri; order Perciformes; family Percidae; genus Sander; species Sander vitreus. Next base: position 8,568,415 of record NC_135864.1, read on the forward strand.
CAGTCAAGAATCAATGGCTTTGCAGTTCATCAAAGCTCTCTGCAAACAGCCTCATCCATGGATTTAAATGCATCACACTCTAAGCAGCCCACAGACTCTCTTCCACCATGAGTCTTCACGATAGGCCCAGTACATCTGCGTAGCTACAACTCCCTTGGCTAGGGGATCTGTCTGCATCTGCTGTGCTCCTCTGCAGCCTATAGTCTGTTTGGGGATTGCTGGTTCGTGTTGCACTGCTTTCTGCTGCAGTGCTCTGTACCCTATAGCCTCAGTCAAAATGAGATTCAGGTGTTGAGCAGGTGCAGTGAGAGCAGATGTGCCGCTTTACTTGTTTCACTTGGCAGGAATGACTCGTTACTCCTTGTTTACCCCGTAAATCAATGTTTGCTTGAAAGAAATATAGAGAGACTGTTATGCTGCAATCCAAATATATAGAAGAGAAAATAAAAATAAGCCTGAGGCATATACAGTTCTATGTTTTTATATATATATATATATATATATATATATATGTATATATATATATATGTATATATATATATATATATATATATGTATATATATATATATATATATATATATATATATATATATATATATATATATATATATATATATATATATATATGTATATATATATATATATATATATATATATACATATATATATATAATGTGCTGCCTGGATAATTAATTGGAACATTTACTTGTAATATTGGATATATATATATATAAATATATTAGGGCTGTCAATCGATTAAAAAATGTAATCGAATTAATTACATACTCTGTGATTAATTAACTGAAATTAATCGCATACATAATTAACGGTGCCGATACTTTTTAAGAAAGTAAAAAAAGAAAAGAAAAAAAAGGGTACTAAACAACAGTTGGTGACATTAAAGAATGGCTTGTTTATTGCTAAGGCCATATAGTCAAAATTAAATGATTTAATAATAATGTAGAACAATAACAATAACTTATTTCTCTAGTAAATTGCTGTTGAATGACAAAAACAACCACCAGATGGTAAAGGACATTTACAATAACTTCAAATGCACCATGAGGGTGTAGTTTACCAGTTTCATTGAACGCACCATCTGTGTTGTTTCTCCGACGGCAGCTACAGATTGTTACATCCCGGTGTTGAATCCTCTACAGTAAAACACAGTCACACTTTACACCGTTTAGCGTTAGCTGTCAGCATTTTAACCGTGTTTAATCCAGCTACTAGCTAGCGGTAGGCTAATGTCAGCTGCTGTCGAGTATTGTGTTAACTAGCGTCAAGTGCAGCGGTGTTTGTGTTACCTGTATCGTCTTCAGAGCATCACAGAGAAGCGCAGACATATCAGTGGCACCAGATTTCGGTAGCCAGGGTTGGCAGGACGAAGATTTTTACAAGTAAATGTTCCAATTAATTATCCAGGCAGCACATTCTCGTCTCCCTCCTTCATTTTACAGTCCAATGGTGGCTAGAACGGCTCCGGGTCAAACGTCAATATGGAATGGATTAATCCGCGTTATTTTTTTTAACACGTTATTTTTTCTTATTTTTCTTATTCGTTATTTTGACAGCCCTAATATATATATATATATATTAGGGCTGTCAAACGATTAAAATATTTAATTGCGATTAATCACATTAATGTCATAGTTAACTCGCAATTAATCGCAATTAATCGCATTTTTATCTATTCTAAATGTCCTTAGATTTCTTTTTGTCCAATTATTTTTTCTCATTTTAATGCTCTTATCAACATTGAAAAGTGGATTGGCTTGCTTTGTGCTTTTGTCGCCTGGCTTTGACGAGGGGGCGGAGAATTCGCATCAGGTGTGTGCTTGGCCATCAAGTGGTATTTCAGACTGGACGTGCTGCGATGATAGCTCAGTTCACAATGACAAAACGCACAGATCACTTTGGTCTTGTCAATGGAACCATTTGGCAACTTTTTAAAAGTAAACTTTCCATTCAGAATCTTATTGGCATCCATTTCGGCGTCTCGCGCTCGCCATCCACTCAAAACGTAACGTTAGCCTACTAATCTTTGGTCGGCTCGCAAGCCCAAACAAGTGTGTGCAGCGTACCTGTTGTTTTGTTTCCGATCTAGCTAGATCTGGTGTGGTGTTGTAGTTTTTCTAACGTTACTAGTTGTTGCAACAGCATGTGAAAAAAAACTATAAAGGTTGCTAGGCCAAAAAGAACATTAAAGCCCATGTTGCAGGGTTTATTTTCTAATGAATTTGCGCAATTTGCTTGTTGGTAATAAACATTTAAACTGTTACCCAACAACATCAAATACAATGGATATCACAAAATGGAATAAAATACGAAAAAGTAGTGCTTTTTTACAGCGGTTTGAAATGATTCTCTTTTCCCCCACAATGCATTGCATTACGTCACGTTGGGGAGACGACAGACGAAAGCCCCGTCTCAGTTCACTGTTTATGGTCTCGGTCTGTGCCACTGGTGTTGCAAAATATGGCTTTTGGTCTCAACCGAGTCCATGTGTCTTTATTATGTGTATAATAATATTGGAGGAAAAGTGAAACACATGTCATATGTTGACAACATGGACGCAGATATAGGACACTCCGAAGGCAGTCGTAATATTTACCTAGCAGTCTAGGCTAACGCTGTTGCGCTAACGTTAGCAAAACATCGGCGTAGCGTTAGCTAGCTGTCTAAACTTGTGAAAAGCCGAACAGCATTCCCATCCAAGTAATAAATAAACACTAGGCAAATATGTTGTTACTGGAGCTAGTAGGCTACCATCAAAACGTGAGATATCTAATCGAAAATGTGTTTACAACGTTGGGGGATTTCACAGGTGGGACTGACTGGCAAGTTAGCCATAGCTAGCATGATGCCTTCTATTTCTAGATCTAGCAAGATTACCAGTACTTACCTGAACTAACGACATGATTAACGTCACTAGATATAAAGAAAACCTTGACTTTCACTCGGTGCTATTCACTGACAGTAAAAACACCTCTTCCACATTAGTTTCTAGTGAAAAATCCTTATACTTTAGCAACAAGGACATATTTGCTTTAAATTATTTATATGATATATTCAATTCAGTTTTTTTTTATTTTACCAGGATAGTCCACTCAGTATCTTAATCGTGTTTCAGGGAGTGTTGAGTACATATATTACATATATTAAAACAAACAGTAAAACAAAACATATCAAACACAGTTTTGTATCACATTTAATTAAAAGCAGATGAATGTGTATAAATGTCTTTGAAGAAACCTTTTCACTTAGTTTATCCTTTTATATGTATTTTGTTCAGGTACACTAGCAGTGAATAACTCTGAATTTTAAGCACACGCAGCTATATAGTACATTATGAGTGTTAATGTAACAGATTATAATAAACACATTGCCAGAGTCTTCTTAAGTGCACTCCTGTCAGAGTTAACAATATAATTTTGGAATATTTTTCAGCATTAGCCCCAGAGCTAATATCATCTCATATCAGTACACAAGCAACTCTCCAAACAACATCTATCAATTCCAAATAACTGTCACTGAAAAATCAACATGTATTATACTCAGATATTTGCTGGGTACACAAACCTGTTCTGGTTGTGTCTTGCATTACGACTTTGAAGAGTTCCTCTTCAAAGTTAGGGAAATCACTAGAGGTGCTGCATACAGAGCAGCCAATAGAAGCAAATATAAACTATCTTGCCTCTTTACTGCCTGATTAAATTATACCAACATTAAAATACCAATCATCTGCATCTGTCGGAATCTGTTTTTGGTGTTGTTTTGCAGTATGAATTTGTGGAGCTATTGGACGGCAGCCGGCTTATCGCCAAAGAGCATCGGACTCTAAGTGAACCAGAGACAAGGGCCTGGCTGGATCATCCGGTCACCGTCCACCAAGCCGGATTCATCCAGTACCTGGACGCAGGGGTGTGGCACCTGGCGTTTTATAATGACGGACGGAGCGCGGAGACAGTATCCTATAACACCATCATCCAGGGTACGAGGACACACATCTGCTGCTAAAGAGTGTGATTGGAATTATGTGTAATGGCATGTTTGGAAGACTTTGATTTCCTTAAACAGCTGCGCCTGCAAGAACTAACAGTTAGGTTGTTGGAAACTGGCGACCACACAAACAAACTGAGCTTTGTTTAAACTTTGAGCAACCTAGGAGGCAGATCTAAGTTTCCATTGGAGGGTAGTGGATAATTGTGCTCAACACTATAATACGAGACCATACACCGCATTGATCTTCCCTCCTAACAACCTCTTCAGCGTTCTGAAGTCTGTGAAATTTCCTTGTGGGTTTTGCGGTAGGAAAAACACTAAGGTTGAGTTAACATTTTTCTATTTCCTTTGGGGAGTTCCATTGATCCAACCCTACAAATATGAAGGTATTGATGTGTGAGGTCAAAATTGCCTGGGTCCGACACTGGCTCAATGAACATCCAATACAAGTCAGAGTAATAACAAAAAAGTTTGCCCTCTTAACACCGATCAAAATGAGGGCCCTGGTCTTTTGGGTGTGCCGTTCATGAGCGATGGTCTGTTGAATGAACACAAGATCTGTCTGTAGGATATGTCAGATTAACTTCAACTCAGAGAGGATTTGAGCTGTAAACACTCAGGAGAATGCATGGCTTTGGCATGATCAGTCATTCAAGGGGTTGAGGGGGGAGGATGAGACAGTAGAGGAGACAGGAGGAAAGCACACAAAATTTGTCAAAAAAATTATTGAATTATTTGGTCTAATTTAAAATGCCTGCGTGGCTTTTACTTAACATGGCTTAGATGGGAAGAGTCGGGCTGCAGCATACGTGTTATGGAGGCTTAGACCTTAGTGGGACGTGGATGGACAAATAGCTGTAAATGTATGCCATGCCTGATACGAGTACTGAAGAAAAGGGATGCTTAGAAAGCCTAGATTCATGCAGGAAAAAATAAAATAAAAGTTAGTCTCGGTTGTCTCGCAGTATTTCTTAAACTGTACAGCTGTCAAATGGCATATTAAGGAGGAATTTCAGATTTGCTGTAATATGACAATCCGATGAGTTATTAATAGTTGGACTTTCTCACTGCTGTACCAACAGAATCTGTCACCGAGTGCACACACAACTGTTACGGGAACGGAGAGTGTGTGGCGGGATCATGTCACTGCTTCCCAGGATTCATAGGGCCGTACTGTTCCAGAGGTAATTATTAAGCTCATATAGTACTGTTATAGTACTTTTTTTTAATCTCGAGTGGTATCCAGCAATGCAAATTGGTGTGGTTTTATTGACCCAGGTTTTTGAGATTTTTGATTTTATTCCAACACTATGTGGTTTAATGGAAACTTGTCTATGGTGTTCAAAGCATTTAAAAAATAAATATTAAAAGCAAAGCTTCACAAATGGTGTCTCATGCAGCTAGATCGATATATTGGCCAATAAAAGTTCATTGCAGACATATTGATGTCAGCTGATGAGTTATAAGGAATGTCAGTACAGAAATGGCATAGCTATGTTTGAGAAAAACTGTCAACATTACGTACTTTGTCTACTGGAAAGCACTGGCAAGTTTATTTTTCAATTTCTCTCTAATCAGCCATTAATAAATCGTTATAAATTTTATGCACTGAGCACCAAAAAAAAAATTCCTTTCACATCCATTGTATTTGAGTAACGCCCAAAATCTCAGAAACGGATATGTCAAAATCTGGCCAAAGCAAAGCTGTCTGCATGTCCATATGCCTGAGTTTAAAGTAATAGTTTGAAATTATTGGAACTGTGTTTCTTGACTTTTTTGCCAACAGTTAGTCATGTCTGTGTGCTATATATGTAGCTGTAATGTGCAGGTGACCAGTAACTTCCTGAAGTCTCCACTGGTTGCCTAGCAACTGCTCCCATTAAATAAATAGTCCATTTATAGCTGACATATAGCCCTGCGTAAACTGACCAATTATTGTTTTTGTGCTTTGTTTTTTTTTACGGATTGAACAAACAAGATCTAATGTGTCAATAAGTGAGATGTAGAGGTGCTGTGAGGCAGATGTTGTTTCCCCGTTTCCAATCTTTAAGCTGTCGGCATCTTTCTCCAGCTTCATATTTAACATACAGACTCATCATACTCTGCCTATTATAAACTATTTGTTTTTTAAGTAAAAAAGAAATATCATTGAAGATCATTTGACATCTGCTTTTTGGAAAAAATAATACCAAAACCCCCAGCCCTGATATTATAAAAGAATAATTATTTAAATCTGTTGTCTTTCCTCAGCTTCCTGTCCAGTCCTGTGCAGCGGCAATGGCCAGTACACCAGGGGGCGCTGTCAGTGCTACAGTGGCTGGAAGGGCACTGAATGTGACGTTCCTGCCTCCCAGTGTATTGATCCTCAGTGCGGGGGACACGGACTGTGCGTGGCGGGCAACTGTGTGTGCAACACCGGCCACAAAGGACCCAACTGTGAACAAGGTAAATGGGGAAAAAGAAACTTGGAAGCAGCTAGATGCAACACACTTCTGTGTGAAGCTCGACACAGGGGAAGTGGGGATCGACACAGTCCATTGATGAAACAATCGGGTGTTTTCAACTCCACCGAGCGGATAATGCTTTGGATGTTATTATTGATACTGTGTGTATGAATCAACTCCCTCTTAGTGTTTAGACCACATGAGGGTACAACCTGGAACAGATTGTGCAAAGCCCGTTGACGCAGTCACCTATTGGATTGCTCCACAGTTGAAGACACCTGTTAAAATCGATCAGTCAATGGCATCTGTTCCTCCGTTTATTGAAAAAGAGCTTCTTCTTCTTTCTTGTCAACCTTTTCCACCTCCCCCTTGTCTTCATTGTGTTTAACTTTATTGATCCTCATGCAGACAAAAGACAATTATCAGCTCAGATTTACATGTGCGGCTCGTTGACTTTACAATTAGAAAGCTATTGAGTTTACTAAAGGAGTATACTGTGGTTTTCTTTTAAGTGAAGCAATAAGGGAAGGAAACAAAGATGGGAGATGTTATCATTTGTAGTTCCAAGCTTGCATGTAAGGGCTCCGGTGTGATGAATTAGTTCAGGTAAATAATCAATATCAGTGTCCAAGCAAATGTGGAAATGCAACGAGCAATCAGCTCCAGAGGAAGCACAATGACGTTGTTGCAAATTATCCCTATGGGTTGATTATGTTGGTCATAATTGCCAATTATTAACCTAGATCAGCAAGTTGATCTGCAAATTGTTAATAGTAATTGATTATATCTGTCTAGACACTAATTGTGCCCCTTTTCCTAGTGCCTATAATGGAACATAATTATGCTGTCAGTATATTGTAAGTACCCTATAATATACCGCAGAGGAGCTACAGTAGTAGAACATAGGGTGGCAAATTACTACCAGCCACCACTAAACACTGCAACATTTTCAGCTGTGGCTCACCAGCTATCATCTGGCAGTTCTTCCACATTCTAAATTTGCTGGTAGCTACGGAGCCCCGGAAGTGACATGGAGGGGAAAAAAAAGAAGAAAAAAAAATGTACTGTACATGTACTGGGGACAAACACTTACTATACTTTTGCGAGATCTTGACTTTGTTTTGCATGATCTCGAGTTTTATTTGCGAGATCTCGAGTTTCATTTGCGAGATCTCGCAAATCCAACAATGCGTATGAGAACCTCTCCACCTCTCCACCATCCATGATGAGAACCGCATAATAAATGCGAGCAGACCCGCGGGACTGCGCATGCTCATATGACAGTTCTCTCGAGGTCCTGTAGCTGTAATAATGGATATAGCTAATGGTTGTTATTCACCATGTGTTCTATTAGTACATCCATGGTATTATGTTATGATACATCCGAAGGATGTATGTATGCTGTAAAGCCTGTAACGTGGATGTAACGTCATTAGTGTTTCCCAAACTGCGGGGGCTATCGGCTAGTAGCTAACATCAGCGGTAGCTAGCATGGGTGTATTAAGAGAACGGCAACACTGTACATAGCTATATGCCTAGATAACGTTACTACAGACATAGTGATTACATCGCCTTGGTTCTCTCAAAACATCCATTGTTTATTTTGATAAGCATTACTAATTAATACATGCCAAAGTGAAGTGTTATAATGAACATTGTTGTTGACTGTTGATGTCAATGACTAGCAATATACAATATATTTACTGCATATCCTATTGTCTGTAATAAAGTTAAACATGTAAACGACCAGGAACAACGAAAACACAGTGTTTAACGTTAGTGAATATTTTATACAATGAAACGGCGAGCTCATGAGTTTGCCACGTATACCATGGATGTATTAAGAGAACGAACTATACTTGTAAGAGACATGAGAGAGAAGCTCATGAATGCGCACGTTGCTACCGGTTGCTACGACAACACAAACAAACTGTTGCTAATGTACATGTCCATGGTGACGACATGGGCCAGTCAACGCGGAAGATCTGAGCTCCATGATTGACTTTTGAGCACTCTCATTGGAATGAATGGGACTCCGCGCCGAACGCTGTATCCTGTCTCATACGCATTGTTGGATTTGCAAGATCTCGCAAATGAAACTCGAGATCTCGCAAATAAAACTCGAGATCTCGCAAAACAAAGTCAAGATCTCACAAAAGTATACTCGAGATCTCGCAAAACAAAGTCAAGATCTCACAAAAGTATACTCGAGATCTCGCAAAACAAAGTCAAGATCTCACAAAAGTATACTAGAGATCTCGCAAAACAAAGTCAAGATCTCGCAAAAGTTTAGTCAGTGTTTTTTTTTTTTTCCTCCATGTCACTTCCGGGGTTCCGTAGGTAGCAGAGTCAAAGTATCCCGGCGTTAATAAGTAGGTTTGATGTCCTGTCTAGAAGTGGTAAACTAACATTGTTGTCGTCGTCACTTTTGTGTCCTTAGTCGACTGTGTGGACCCGACGTGCTCCGGTCACGGAGCCTGTCATCACAGTGAGTGCCACTGTAACCCGGGCTGGGGAGGGATCAGCTGTGAGATCCTGAAGAGCACTTGTCCAGAACAGTGCTCCAGTCATGGCACCTTCAACACTAACTCCGGAACCTGCATCTGCGAGGCTAACTGGACAGGGGCCGACTGCTCCATAGGTTAGAACACAATCCACTTTCATTTCATCACATATAGGTATTTTGTGTAGCCTTTTCAGGTGACACACTGTAGGGCTGCAAGTAAATATTATTTTCATTATTGATTAATCTGCTAATATTTTCCCCCATTTATATTTTGTTCTATGAAATGTCAGAAAATAGTGAAAAATGGTCATCACACCTTCCTAAAGCCCGAGTTGACATCTTCAAGTTTGTCCCAAACTCAAATATATGAAATTAACAATCACATATGAAAAAGACAAGCAGCAAATCTTCACATTTAAGAAGCTGGAACTAGATTATGATAATTATTTTTCATTTGAAAAAATTACTTTTTAAGTGATCATCAAAATAGATGCAAATTAATTTTCTTTCAATTGACTACTATTAGTGTGACAATCTTTTCAGTCTTTTGTGAAACTACCTAAGTCTACACATTGGCTTTAAAAGAATTAAAAGCCATATTGATCTACTCCGAGTATGTCCAAGGTTGTTCATTTCATTCAGTTATTGATGCCATTAGTGCAGTTTTACTTAGTATAGCACTAACAAATCTTTGCAAACAGTGCAGTCAATTCTATAATGCCTTTTTTTTGTAGATAATGTTTCAGTTTCTTGAACATGTAACTGGCACCAAATTCTGTATTTACTCCAAATAAACTCCCCACGTGCTGTGCACAGACACTGCAGACACCAGGTGTCCACGGCAGCAGATGCATAAGCCTTTATTAACAAGCTGTAGCTTGAAATAAAAGATCTATCTCATACAGTACATTATGTCTACACGTGGGTGTCTTATTAAGAAACTTTGGTCATTATTATTCAGCTTTGGAATCTGGAAATATGAGTGGGGAAATTGATAGAAAATCACACATTTAGGTAATTAATCATGTCTGTTTTTGAAATGTCATTTAGTGAACATTGAAGACCAGTTTTTATTTTTTCCTAAATGAATATGTCACATTTCGAAATGAAGCTTGTTGAATAATATACTGCAGACCGTCACATCAGTATCTTTCAGCTTTTCCCCCATATGTACACATGCAGAAAACAACATTATTAATTGAAAAGTCTGGATTTGCTCCAAAGATGATAGATGGGAGCCTGATTTACTGAAGTTTTTCATCTCATGAGCTATGCATACATGCTACAGTACTGTCAGTGCTGTGTTTTATGAGCCCACGGTTACATCTCTCCTACATTACATCACCTTCAGTAAAGTTTTACTTTGGTGTTATGGGATAACATTTTAGGAGACATATATATTTTCAGTAATTCCACATTGAAAAGAAAGTATTATTATAAAGAAGAGGATGTGTTAATTCAAGCTCTGTATTTTTAAGCAACTACAATAATCTATGTGAGAACAACAACTTTAAATGTCTTTTCGCAACACAAACACAAAATGCCTCAAACCTCTTAGTTGTTCTCCAAGTAGGAGTAAGAAAGGAATCTGGACCGACTGCAGATAGCATCTGCATGAACCCATAACAAAAGGTTTTGTTGTTATGAGAAGACAGATGTTGATATCTGATAGCCAGGAGTCACCATGCTTGGAAATTGTTGAAAAACAAATGAAAGGACTGAGGAAAAAGCTCCGTCTGGACTGCTGCTCATATTTAGTGTTCTTAACTACACTACGTTCACCGGAGAAGTTACAATTAAAAAAAACATTTTCTCAAGAACGGCTATTCATTATCAGTATCAAGCAACTTGTAAATCTCTGTGACAACCATTAGACTGAGTTTTGATTTGCTTGCAGTTTGGTAGTTTGACCCTAACTAAATCAGCGTCATTATGTTTTGGAATAAATAAATAAAACTATGCATGTGATCACATCCTTAAAATTTGGCAATCAACACTTGTAGCACGTGTTGGTTTTGAAACCGAGCATATGCTGATAACAAAGCTTTGACTCCGCACATTATTCTTGTGAGACCCAGCATATGTTCTCTTTGAAATTTCAACACAAATGTGTGTTGTTTAAAACTTATAGATTTGTTCAGAACCGCTGCCAGTGTGTTTTATAGCAGCTTCAGCTTTTTCAGAGGAGAGGAGACAATCGTGTATCCCATCTGTCCACAGCAGAGCGTCTTCATTTGTTACCAGCTTTGTATTCAGAGGGCTTCGCTTTCGACACAGGTAGGTGACATGTTAGTTCAAAGGCTGGCCCCTCCCATCTGTTATCTGTGTATGAGGTTCAGGTGATTTAAGTCCCGTCTCCTTCCTCAGAATAGACTCATTCTCTATGTGGTAAACCCAGAGAGACACGATGGCCACGCTGAGTTGAACAATTAAAAGCAGAAGTTGCAGTTTTGTTTCTGATAGTATAAAAGGCTGTTAAACGTATTTCTCCTGGCTGAAATTCAATTGAAAATTAAATCATAAGGAGGCTGGATGGTGTGTTTGAGATAGATGCGTGTTAAGACCACTTGAAGCAGCATGCAGCCTGTTTGGTCGGTGCCCAAGAAGAATGATTGTTTTGGTCGGCAGGGATTTTTTTCTTTTCTTTTGTCTCGCTTTAAAAAGTTTTTTTTTTTTTTTTTTTTCATTCCAGGCACAATCCTCTCACTCAGCAAGATATATCTGGCTTGTCAATACTAGAACTGACTGAACTAGTGTGATCCAGAAGTTACAGTTTACCCACCTGGGTGGGTGGAGAATTCCTTCTTAATTAATGCTGCGGTTCTTCTTCAATTGAATAAACTTTAATTAACAAGCGAGTAGCATGGATCGACCGCCCACAACCCCTATCCAGCTCGAGTCAGGGGCATGTTAAAGGCAGATAAACACGTTTGGACTAATGAAAAATTGATTGCATAGATTCTATGGGAAGGAGGTATCCCTTTGGAATCAAATGACTCCCCTCCAGAGGCATGCTTAATATTCTACAGTGTCAGCCCGACTTAATCAGAACTATCCAAGGTCTCTCAATCGAAGGAAAACTCTATACAGAGTGCTGGAAATGGACTGCTAAAATAGCCTCAGTCATGGAGGAATGTGTGTAAAGCAGTGGGGGGGTAGATTGGCATTAAAAATTACATGAACAAAATGGTTAGATGTTTTATCCATGGCTTGTTACATTTTGGGCGGCAGTTTGTCCCTTGGCTTATTTGCTTTTCCGGCAGGCTATACCAAGTTTTATAAAGTCACAAACTTTTCGGTTATGGGGCTATATACATTTACTGTAGAATTTAAAATTTGAGGAAATACATGAACTACTTTCCTCTAGCACACTGACGGCTGTTGTCACGACGGAAAGCTTTACGGCTTTTCTGTTCAAAAGCTTTGATCGAAGCTCTTGGTTCCAGCAAATGAGCATTTCTTATTCTCTTACAAGAGAAGCCACAGCTTGTTGAGCGTTAGCTTTAGCCTGGTACAGACTGATTTACTTGCCACCCATGGATTCAATCATTTGATTTCTACTTCTCTGAAGATAGCACGGATTCATAACAGATGCTCTGCTGTTTTCAATGCTCCGTACTTGAAGAAATCATGTTGCTCTAACATCCCTCGGAGTCCACACATAAGAGCCTGCTTAAATCCCTAACCCTTGCATCAGTCTGCCAAGACTCCATGCAAATGAGCTTTCAGAATATGTAAAACCTGAAAAGTGGTTGTTTTGTAAGTGTTGCTCAAAGTAATTGCTGTGCTTTACTGTTCTTCTGCTTGGACTTCAGACTTTTTGAGCCACAAAAACCTGAATGACAGGTTTTATTTTATTCTGCACTCCATGGAGAAATAAAGTTGCCTAATAAGTTACTTCTCACTCATAGATTAAGATTAGTTAAAGTGGATTCAGGAAGAAAAATTACAATAACAACCTGTGTTGCTCTTTCATGGACATGGAAAGAATGCATTTTGTATCATTTCACTGTGATTATTCAGAGCAATACTTACACATTGTTTGATAACCTACCGATGCGATGATCTACCTGTCCAGAAACTAAGGGGGGGGAATAGCAATGGTGCAACAACCTGGTACAATGCATCCCTCCTTGTTTTTATACAGGGTTAATGTTCAATTGTGCACTGTCCATGTCTAATTAAAATTACATTACATAAGCTTCAATGTCAATTAGATGGGGAAAAAAGTTGTTACACTGATTGGAGCCATTTGTTGATTAGCTAATTAAAGTCCTCCAGAATGACTTGCTGAGCTGATTTTTTTTTTAACATAAAATAGAACTGAATCAGATGTCTTCCATCTGCCATCATAAGGACACACACGCACAGTTTCTTTTTGCTCTTCTGTTTAAAGTTTCATCTCTTTGAAGTGCATTCTGACATGCACTCATTACGTTTGAATTTGTTTTAATGCAAGCTGACAGTACTGTGTTGCTGCGCTGTATTGTGGAGTACATGGTTTACAGATTAAATGTCAAGCACTGAGAATTTAAGTGACTTTATTCTTGCTGTAACCCATACAAGTAATAACACCGTATATCAAGATTAATTTCATACTTTTCGGGAGGAAGTATGGAATGTATCCTCTTTTTTTTTCCTCCTTCTCAACTATTCATGTGTATTTTGGGAAAGTGGCAGCCGAATAAAAGTTGATAATAAGGGATTCTGTTTCAATGCTCCAATGTAAGTCAACTGTTTGTCCTGCTTTACACACATTTTTTTATTACAAGCCATAAAGCAAGAGAAAGCGGTAAAGTCCTGATTTTTTTTCCCCATGTAATATGATGCTTCTTAAAATTTCCTTTTTAATAGATGTCAGTAATTATAAGCCTCTTCAGATGAAATATATCAGACATTATAAGCCCCTTTTTCTTTTGTTCATTTAAATATTTTCACCATTTCAGGATTTTCTATAACACATTTTTCAGGAATAGTGTTGAAAATGTGTTTTATTTGCAGTTAAACTTATAGGCCCAATTTAACCGATGGAGCCAACACTTCTCAGCAAACATCAGAATATTTTTCAGTAGTGGCAAATGCATCTACACAGACTACAAAAATACACCAGTACAGAAGAAAAAAAAGGGCCTTTTCACATAACAACACCTACATGACTCTGTGGCTTTTTTTTTTTTTTTTTGCAACAGAGGTGTGCTTGGTGGACTGTGGTCCCCACGGCTTGTGCATCAGTGGTGTGTGTCAGTGCGAGGAAGGCTGGACAGGACCAGAATGTGAGCAGAGGGACTGTCACCCACGCTGCATCGACCACGGAGTCTGCCGAGAGGGAAAGTGTGACTGCCATCAGGGCTGGACGGGGGAACATTGCACCATCGGTGAGCCACGGTGACACATGCAGTACTGTACACCTACACACACTTGACAAAAGGCCACGAACTACAGAGGTAATTCATTCATGGACAGGCTTAAAAGGGCAACATTGGAGTGTGAATGTCAGTGTTTTAGTGCAGTTTCAAGCATCTGTTGGAAAGACTCAAATCATGGCACACTTATGTTGCTGCCTACCTACTCCAAACAAGTACCTTTGCATGACACTACTAGTGACACACAACTAGTGATAAGAACTTTATGGTAATATTGTTGTATTGCTTAGAAGTAAACTTCCAGAGAGCACTGAATCAAACATTGTGACCACTGGCCAGGATCTTCATCATTGGATTTTTTTGTGTATGTTGGTCAGCCACAGTCATTGGTGGAAAGTAAAATATACTCAAATACAGTACTGTATTTGAGTATACTCCACCAGATTTCAGAGGGAAATATTGTAGTTTAGCATACATTGCTTGTGAAAATGGTACCTTAATATTTTAATTCCAGGACCTTTACTTATAATGGACTCTATTTATGTTGTCTCATTGCTACTTTAACTGAAGTACTAACTATGGTGACATATTAACGGTTCAGTTTTTCCATTTTGTTTGCAATAAATGCCAGTTGCTGCTTCTGGAAACATCACCTCCTGTTCAGCAGCAAGCTATTCTTAGCCAGAGCTACCTAAAAACAGACACTGTGGTAAATGTAGAGGTTTGAATGCGGGCAATTTTACCTTACAGTAAGCCGTTAACCCTCTCTCCTACTAAAGTGAAATGTAAACGTGATATATATCAAGCTATTATTCACTATTCTTCACTATTCTTCCCTCTTTCTTAAAATGTCTTCTTTTTTTTTGTGATTTTGTGATTCACAAAATGTGATTTTCCCATCATCCATTTAAATATTCCACCTTTTAGACTGCTGAAGTAATGCTCCTGTATTTGCAAGTCAAGGGCAG
Source organism: Sander vitreus (assembly GCF_031162955.1). NCBI lineage: Eukaryota > Metazoa > Chordata > Actinopteri > Perciformes > Percidae > Sander > Sander vitreus. The sequence goes on from NC_135864.1 coordinate 8,583,702, forward strand.
GTATGTAGGGAGCCGAAAAGCCAGGGGTAGGCCTCTTTGGAATATAATTTTTTTCTGAAATGGCAGTGCTTCACCTGGAATTAATGAGGATAATGAGTTCTGAGATGTCCCTTCCTATTGACCTTTAACTCAAACTTCCTTGACACCTTACCCCCTGTCAAAGGTCCTGTAGTTAAACCCTGACACGCCACGTCAAACACCATTCACCCAAGTGTCATTTCCAACCTCTCAATGATGAAATACTCCCTGTGACACAAAGACCTGGCCCTCCAAACTATTGAACCCTAATTATGTATTTACAAGTTCTCTCATCGGCAATCCCCGGTCCGCAGCGCCGATCCATCTCTGGGGGGGTCGAGGAGATTGCAGTGAGAGAGTTGTTGGAGGGCTCACATTCCTGAACGTATTAATCTTTCCCTCCTCAGGGCCGATCTTTCCTTTTCTCTTTCTTTCCTCCTGTTTAAGGCTCCCGTCAGGAAAGTAACTCCTTGCTTTGGATGCAGCGGGGATGAATAGGCAGTGCGTTACCTTTTCTTGGAGAAACGGGAGCTTATTTTGTCTTCCAAACACTGAATAACTGCCATTTGCACAAAGCATCTTTTAATCACATTACATGGACAGAGCTTGAATAGAGGACCTCCTCGGCCATTCTTTTGTCACAAGCATCTAGATCCTGTTTTATATGCAAGGCTTAACCCATTGTAACTGCTTTCTCAGCACTGCAGTTTACCACTAAGGTGTTTTTTGATTCGTCTTAGTGTACTGCTGGATCTTTTCTGTGCAGTTGTTGAAATCACCGAAGTGGAGATGACAGCAACATTGAAAGAAAAAAAAAAAAAGTTGGGCGTGCTGCTTCATGATGCGTTCATAATAGACTGAGGGTGAGACTACATGCCAAGCAGGCAGTAAAATGTTTCGCAGGCCCAGATGAAACTGGCTCATGTTGTCTGAAAACAAAGAGTGTTTTAACAACCAGATATCAAGAGGAATAGTGTGATCTTCTTTGTGTTAGCCTGTCTTGCTTTGGCAAAGCAAAGCAGATGGAGAGTGTTAACAATGAATATTTTACAAAGCTTAATTCATTTATGTTGCTTCCTATGGACAGAAATATAAAAACCACCTAAAGCGTTTTTACTGAAAAATGTGAAGATTTTGACCATGGATGCATCTATTATTCTGATTAATCACTTGCTGCTTTAATTACCATCTACACTCTAAGTCAAATACTGGATTTCCCCCCTTACTGCAGCTAAATTATGAATCTACTTCTTTAAATCTGCAGCTTCTGTCTCTTTTGTCTCCCTCTCGCAAACCAATTTTCTACCTGTTTTTGCTCTTTGCATTTCTTTGCCTAACTACTACTTATATCTGTTCTCTTTTCTATTCTATGTCTGTATGCCTGTCTGCCTACCTATCTATCTCTATCAAATTCCCTCTTGGCGTACATGTATAGCCCTGGATTCCAGAGTATCAGGTAAAATACATTTAACTTTGCTTGACAATTATACTCTTCATACAAGATGTTTTGTGTTGCTTGAAAGAAATGTGAACTCTGTTAAAAAAAAAAAATTTAAAAAAAATGGGTGAGCTCGCAGCTTTCCAGTCATATCCTGTCACTCATGCTTAGTATTAGCTATTCAGCTCAATTACCATAACGACTATGATTTGCATACACAGTCGAGAGATTGAAATTAGAGCAGAAAATAAAACGTGGCAAAGCCAACTATAATCTTCGGGAAAACTACCTGCAAACTTCTTCTTTTTTTCAAATATTTCAAGCAAGTTGGCAGTTAACATCAGTTTTATACCAGCAACCGTTCTCACTTTTTGTGCTCCCTATAAGTTACAATAAGTAAATGTGTTTGTCAGTCTTAGCTCTCTGCCACCAAAGAGATAAGTAATTTTCTTTTCCAAATGTTTCCCTTTCCTCGGTTGTGTAAAAGGAGCAGTCAAGATAGGATATAAAGGTAAATTGAACCACTACCCCCCAAGGGAGATTGTCACAAACAATCCCTCCCTGCTCTATGTCTTTCCTAGCACGGCGTATTTACACCTGTTCTATGTCCGAGTCGATCATAATGTTTCCTAATCCTGCTCGCTCGATATGTTTCCTCATCTCCTGTCTGTCTGAACCAGTCTCACACAGACTCCACGGTCCCTTCTCCCCCCCCCCCCTTGTCTTAATTCCCTGTGTCTGCCAGATTAAACGCCCCAAACTGGTGTGGTTTAGTCATGTTTCAGCTCCCTGTCTTCACCCTCCACTAGAAGGAATGCGATCTGGCAGCAAGTGCTCTGTTTTCTGTAAATGTAGAGACTCTAGATCTTCCCCTTTCTTCCCACACTTCTTCCCCTATTTACATATATACTTTCCTTTCCCTTTGATGTTGCTGTTACTTCACATGAGTGTTTCTAACATCTGCAGTAGACTATTGCTACTTTAATTATTTTCCTGGCGAAAGCGATGTACTTCCAAGACAGTCACAGATTTTCAGCTTCTTACATGGGATTTTTGCAACTTTGAACTCACTTAGAATCCTTTTAAAGCTTGATTGAAATATAAAAAAAAAAACTCCAAAATTGTGAATGTGGCTCCACGTCAGCCCTTAATTTGAAAATCACACTATGACAATTCATGCCAAAACATAACCAAAACACCAAGTCACATGAACTCATATATAATTATTGTCAACTTTGATTTAAACAGAAAAAAATACTCCAACTGCCATTAGGATATGACTCAACATGCATTCACAGTGTCTCCCATTGGCCCTTTAACTGTAGGCAAACAGCTCAACAGGTTTCCTCCTCTTTTATCCCATGCATTTTCCTTTCCAGTGCAGCTGTACGTGCTCCTGAAACTCATGTGAAACGACTGTAACTCCTCACGCCCTCCCCCCACATCCCAAGTCCTGTCAGAGGTGTATTGTACTGTATGTTCACTCAATACTGTCTTTTATCATTTTTGTCCTTCCTCTGCCCCCCCCTGTCCACTCTAAATGCCCCCTTCGCTCTTGTCTTCCACTACTCCTCCTCCTCCCCTTCTCCCCCTGATTTCCTTGTTGACTTGCTCCGCTGTTTGACACGTACGTGATGTGTTGACAGACGGCTGCCCCGGACTGTGCAACAACAACGGGAGGTGCGTCCTGGATCAAAACGTCTGGCACTGCATCTGCCAGTCGGGGTGGAGAGGGCTGGGATGCGATGTAGCGACGGAAACTCTCTGCTCAGATGGCAAGGATAATGAGGGAGGTAGGAAGAATTAGAAGCTCGTACAAAACAGTCTTTTAGATCCAGAAAAAAACGGTTGTGTAACTCTCATTGTGCAAAACAGAAAATTGGCTTTGATGTGGCTCCTCGGTGACAGTGCAAACAAACGAAACAAATCAATCATACATAAAACATCACTGGAAAGAATATGCAAATGTTGTAGCAGAGCAGATTGTTAAACAGCACGCGTTAAAATATACAGTAGATCAATTATAAAGAGTAGTTGAGACTAAATATCAATACTCTGGAGCTGGATGTCTAATGAACTGCTGATCAACAAGCCCAGAACTTTTGAGGTTCATATTAGGTGACTTACTTTAAAATAGTTCATACTTTTCATGTCAGCTCACGATCTCTGCTGTCACTTTGATGAACTTAAGTTCACGTTAGAAGTCATCTGTGTGTACCAGAGCTCAACACAATAATGGAGTTGCTCACACGTTTCCTAATGCATCCAGGTCGACCAAACTTTCCCCTTCCTGTCTCGACTCTCCCTCCTGTTTTCCAGATGGCCTCGTCGACTGCATGGACCCAGACTGCTGCACTCAAATCTCCTGCCAGGGTCAGACCTACTGTCGCGGCTCACCCGACCCCGCTGCCATCGCCGGCCAGGGCCAGAGTTCAGCCGCCCAGCCCACGTCCAAGGGCTTTTATGATCGCGTCAGCTTCTTGATTGGTCCCAGCGGCAGTCACGTGATACCCTGGGATAACCAGTTCAACAGCAGGTAAGCGGCTTAATGATTTACTGACAGCTCTTTAATTATTTGCATCACATTAGCTGTTTGCTGTCTCATTACCAGCCTGGAGGCACCTGTGTTTGTGAAGCCACTTCAAAACGTCAAAGAATCGTACATCTCTTTGTCTTCTATAGCCACGGGGACAAGTGTGTTTACAGTGGAGTCGCTGCAACAAGCGTTTATTTCTGTCACAAGTCAAGATTAAGTAGCTCAGGAGTGAGCTTGTGCCTGGCTGAAACCAGCCTTTGTGACTGTGAAAACATAACGATGCGGTTTCTTACAGATATAAGACAACCATGTGGTTTTCCAAATTGGAAAGGAAAGAAGAAGAAAAAATTCTCTGAAGAGACCATTTTCACTGCACATTAATGCATATCTTTTATCAAAAACTTAATTTTTCTGATCATCAGTGGGCTTTCCATCACACAGTATATTTGAATATCTAAGGCCGGCACACATAAATACACATCTCTTTGAAATTTGCTAGACGGTTTTATTTTCTAGAAACTTTTTTTCCAACAGAAAACCACATTAAATCAGTCCAATCAAAGAGAGTCTGCAAAGAGCCAGAAGTTAATGGTATCCTGCACTTTAACATCAAAGAATGTAAAATTGGATGGATGGATGGATGGATGGATGGATGGATGGATGGATGGATGGATGGATGGATGGATGGATGGATGGATGGATGGATGGATGGATGGATGGATGGATGGATGGATGGATGGATGGAATTTTGGTTCAGACATTCAATCAATCAATTTGGTTTTTGTCATGTTCCCTAATTCTAAAAACATTGATGATCTCTTATGTTTCCATCATCAGGTCAAAATTTCGATTTGTCCAATTCTTTGGTATTTGCCAAACTAATCACATTCCTGTCAGCCTCTTGTGCAATTTGTATTCAGTCCCAATCAGCAGAAATTAGCTAGCTAACACACTAAACTAAGATTGTGAACATGGTAGAAATTATTACTGTAGACTCTTTGTTTTTATCTTCTTCTTCAAAAAAGTTTTACCTTTTGATTTTTCTTTGCACATGCTTCTGGAAACACTAACTACATCATCTACCTACAGAGCAGATATATGTTTGTATGTCTTTGAAAGACAGTTTGACATGAATTGACGTAAATAAAACCTGTGACCTTCAAGTGTTGGCTGGCTTTTTATTTATCATTTATCATTTATCTGCTTATCCAAAGTAAAAAAGCATTGATTAAAAAAGTTTGATACAAAGGAAGAGAATATCTTACCCAGTGAATAGACTATTGGGCTACATCAATTTGCAAACTGAGGAGATTTCTCACCAAAACCTCAGTGCACTCCCACGTCTGTTCAGATTCACGAGTGGAGTTTGTTTTGTGACTGATGGAGAGGAAAATGATTGCCAACTGTGTGCAGAAGGCTTTGGGAATATTCCCTCCAATAGTTTAAAGTAATCCTTATGTAAATAGCATGCTTTACTGAAAATATAGAATGAGGCAGTCCCCCCCCCCGCCTCCCAGCCAAGTTCTCAGTAATCCTCATCCTCATTGTCTTCAGCTTACTGTCGATTTCATGTCTGGTAGTGGCATTAGCTCTTTTGCTCAAAATACTCATTTGCCTTTTTATCTCCTTGTAGAAAGTTAGTTTTGTAGTCAAAAACACTATGGTGGATTTTAGTGACTCTGCAAACATGCATACATTTGACAAAATTAATTACCTTTTTTTTTCTCCATTGCATCCTATCAGCACAAATACTGAGTACATTATTATTATTTTTTTTATTGAAAGAGTCAGATATTAAAGTAGAATGTAGTAGTGGCAGAGTGTGTTTGGAGACCCATATTTTTCAAACATTCATTTGAAGTTATAGGGTGAATAATTTATTGACAGAGCATTGCAGAGCATACATTATAAAAAAAGTTTCTGTAGCGCTGGAACAAAGCCAGAACGGCATCAAGGCTTCCAACAGTAGCAGTGACTCGTCGTCGAGTATCTGATGTCTTCCAGTGCAGAAATGGGAAACAGTTAGAGGTCACTCCTCTTCTTTTACTTTTTAAGAAGCCACTGTGAAAGCAAAGAGAAAGGGAGCAGATTCTAGCGCGCGGTCAGGTTTCAGAACTCGGCAGTAAACTTGTCCCTCATGTAACACAGAGAATAAAACGTGTTGTGGTTTAGTGGTTTCCCCCCCCCCCCACTTGTCCCCCAGCCGTATCACATGTCCCCACACAAGTCTCCCATTGGGATTCTGATGGTGTTTTTCTACAGCCGGTATGAGACAATGACAGATAAGAATGCATGAATTATATGATTAATTTCTGGGGTTTCAGCAGGTGGTGTTACTTGCCGTTTGTTTGGGGGTTCGGCTCTTGTAGCATGCTCTCAAAAGATTAATAGAGACACCGGGAAGAAAGAGTGAACCTTCGCCGAGGCTCTTAAGTGGCCTTGTTCTCCGAGCCGGTAAATAAAGGATGGGAGATGGTTGTGCCAGGCGTGGAGCGGGAGGGAAATAAGAGAGGCTAAAGCTGTTGATCATCCTCCTCTCATATACGTAATGACCTGGAGATAAAGTGGCAAAATGAGACATCTTTTGCCCACCAGTGACAAATGCAGAGGGAACACTTTTAATATTCTGCTCAATGGTTGAGAAGTAGGGAATGATTAAATGTTGATGGAGAAATATCGCAGTGTCTCCCCTTCTTACCTTCAAACAAAGGACTGACTTAACAAATTACTTCACACTTAAGAATATACAAACGAGAAGCGGTGTTAGGTAAGTTTTACCTGAAGGCCCTGCAGTCATGTTGAATCTTCCATTTCTGTGATTTATAAAGCAAAGATACCAAAGAAAATACAGATTTTTTTTAGGTGAAAGCAGGGGGAGGGGATGCTTGGAGGTGGAGAGCCTTTTGATCAGAAGCAAATCCATATGCCAGCAGGGAAATTCTGGGTGAGCACAGTGAATGAGTAATGCTCCCCCATGCTAGACTAACTACCATAGAGGTCCCCTTAAGTGAAGCATTTAACCCTCCCCCACCTGCTTTTGTGGCACTGCTCTTTGGCCAGCAGTAGGAGGGGTGTTATATAAGACAACCGCAAGGTGTGAATGTACGTATAAATACTGGTGGTTGTCTGGAAAGCCTCTCCTGCAGTTATTTCTTAAAAGGGGGGAAATGTTTTTCACAACACATTCACATTTTTGGCGTTTTTCCATTACATGGTACCTGCTCGACTCGCCTAGACTCGACTCGACACACTGTGCGTCCGTTTTCCATTGCAGATTTTAGTACCGCCTCAGCGTGGCTGGTCGTTATATGCCGGCTCGACGCAAACACCAGCGCACAAGTATAAACATCAGGCCACTTGAGCTTGTTTTACAGTTCTCTGGAGGCTCCACGCAGAGCTTTCGCCGTATACTATGTAAGTGGCCTGATGTTTATACTTACATAGCCGGCCATGTGTGTGTGTACGTAGGCTACGGTGAAAGCTCTGCCTGGAGCCTCCGCAGAACTGTAAAACAAGCGGCACCAGAACGTGGAAGGTGTATTGTTGTTGCCACAGCCAGAAGACACATTTAGTTTCAAATGAAGCTGGAGGCAGCAAAAAAATAAATAAAACACAGCTGGCTAAACTATTTAAAAATAGCGGGTTTGTTCAGGACACCCCCGTCCAGCACAGTAGGTGGCGGTATGCACCTAAAAGTTGTTTGCAATCCGCCATTAACTAAGACAAGAAGAAGAAGAAGGACAGACACACACACACACACACACACACACACACCCGTCTGTCGCTTTCACGTCACCTTTTCGGCTTGCCTCAGCTCGCTTGGAACCTCGACTGAGGTGGTACTAAAAAAAGTACCAGTTAGCAGGTACCAGGTACTTTTTTTCGTAATGGAAAACCAAAAAAGGCGAGTCGAGCAGGTACCATGTAATGGAAAAGCGCCATTTGACTTTTCACTGCTGAACATTTTGTATTCAAATTACTTTTTCTTTTCACATCTACACTATTTCTAAAGTGCTGTGGCAGTTCTATTGTATTGCATATCTTTTTTTTTCGAAACTCCTTTTCATTTCTTTTCCTTTTTTGTTTTGTTTTGTTTTTCTGCATTCTTAGGAAGTGCCTCTTGACATGTCAGCCGCTGAGCTTTTCAACTTCTCACATCAAGAGGATATTTGTAACCGAGTTGAAGAGCCCCTTCTAAGACAATTCTTGTTGATACATTATCTTTCATCACAAGTATTACAACAGACATTTATCACGCCAGTGAGCGCAAGACTCGGGTATGACACTGACAAGTGGCTCTTTTTGGAAGCAAAAAAACTTAAGCAAGAATAATCACGCTTGGATCACACCCTCTTGAAAATACCATTTAGGGGAAATCCTTAATTCAGAGTGATGACATTACTGTGAATATTTCACTTATGAATCTCATTTGATATTCTGCTGGCTATATTGTGCACTTCATTTACTAAGTTGACTTTACATCGCAGGCTGATCATTTAAGTGTGAATCTTGTTGGCTAAATAGTGTCCTGTGTTTTTCAATCTTTGCTTTGATACCCACTGTTTTCTCTGCTGGCCTCACAAAATGAAACGCTAGAGCTATACATGGCTTTGTATGTCTCAAACTTCAAATACAAATAGGGTTTAGGTGTGAGAAACTAAATTGTAGAATATAAATGCTGCAATACACATGCAAGATGCTGCAAAATCTCAACAGTCCTCCATGTCTGGGAAACCTCATCCCACTGAATTATGGGCTTTTAAAGCAGTAAACAGAGACAGAGTGGTGCTCTGTAAGATGGCATTTTCATGAATAACAACCACTGACGTGTATTCCTAACAGTCAATAAATCATACCTCCCTGCTGGAGCCGCTGGCTAAGGGATGGCAGTTGTTTGCAGTGTTGGTGCCGTGGACGCATGTTGACGCCGGCTGGCATTGTGTGTTTACTCAGCCCTTTCCGTGTTTGTTTGCCCACACAGCCTGGTGTCAGTCATCCGGGGTCAGGTTCTCACGGGAGACGGGACGCCGCTGATTGGAGTCAACGTGTCTTTTCTGCACTACCCGGAGTACGGCTACACCATCACGCGGCAAGATGGCATGTAAGGGAGACACTCTGTGCACACATGCATCAGTAGGTGCAGCATGCAGTGGGACACAGTGATCCATCTGCATTCATCGACACTCATTTACATGTCCTAATACATTTGAGCACTCTCTCGCAGGAAACTCAGCCCTTAGGTTTAACCATTGGCCTTGCAACAATGTATTTGTGGATATTGTAGACTGCTGTCCCCAGACCAGTATTAAAAACTGCAGAAAAAAGCTGTCCCAATAGTGGAAAAGTCGTCATGGCAGTTATCCACAAAGCGCTCAAAACAAATTGAAACAGCAGCACATTGTGCCCTAGAACAATTCCTCATGCAAATGTCACAGTGGTGGAGGCCATTTTGAACCAGGCTGTTTAAAATGCATTGAATCAGCAAGGATAGAATCAATCTGCCCGCGGTGTAGTAAAACATGGGATTACTGTCTGACCTTCTCCTGCTGTTACCGCAGACAGGCCCTTAATATTAAGAGTGCAAACACATGCAAGACAAACGTATGTCACATATTATACAGGAAGGGTTCATCTCAGGTAGGAGCTTTATTTTGGTGATGGTCGTCAGAGATAGTGAACCAAGGCCTTCATTCCAATTCAGCAGATAGAGGATGTGTTTATGTGTTGCCAGTATGGAATAAAAGGCTTATGAGTGGCAGAGAATTGTACAGCTGTTGTTATGAAGCACAATCCTTGTGTCCCCAGACAGTTGAGGATTAGCTGATTTCTTCAGATATTCCGCCCTGTAACGCTTCTGACAAGGAGCGTGATGAATGGTTGGGGATAATCACACTTGGTTAGCCAACAGATCCGCTCAGTGTGTTAAGAAGGGGGTTGGGGTGAGGGGGGGCAGTATCAAAGCCTGGCCTCTTGCAGCTGTGAGCTACCCACTGCCCAAAGTGGAGAGAGCTTGAGAAGGAAGCCGTTTTGGGTCAGCTGCACAGCTTGTAAGTTGGCGTGTGTGTGTGTGTGTGTGTGTGTGTGTGTGTGCGTGTGTCATTGGGGGTGTTAGTGCGTGTATGAGAGATGTGCATAAGCATTCAAATCTGTGAGTGTGTGTGTCTTTGTGCATGTGAATGCATGCAATGTCACCACACAGATGCTTTACCCCCTGGGTAGTGCAGCTCGCAGAATATATAGAGCAGCACTTCAAAGACTCACCCTTCATCTCCAAACCAGTAACTTTTCCCTGAGTAATGTCCTACTAATTAAAACCGGTTTGCCAGAGAAAACTCCCAAGACTCAGAAGACTCCAAACCAAATTCAACCACAAAGTGTCTTCTCACACCATGCTTGGTTAAACAAAAGTCATAAATTAGATTCAGTGAATGATAATAATACATAGAGGCTGTACAGAGGGAATACATTTGATAAGGAAAAGTTCTCTCTTCCTCTCTCTTGAAGATGGAAGAATAAAATAAATATTTACTTTGCAATTCTGCACTTAAAGGGAAAGGGTTTATTACTGAGGCTTATTTCCATAGTCCGGGCCATCATTCCTATCAGTAATAACATTTTAACATTAATACAACAAACAACAACGAAAAAAAGAAGTCAGATGGAGCGAGAAACATGAGCAGGGAAAACATGATTCAAATGTACCCCCATCACTTTTTAGTCTTGTGGTTTAGATCATCTCAAATCATTAGCAACATGTTCCCAGATCTTAGCAATTACTTTAATGAGCACAATGATAGCATAACCCACAGAACTATGAAAATAAAAGGTTTTAATAGAACTGCATTTTTTTGCAGATAGCTTGTACAATCAGTGACTGTTTCACGATACTATGTTAAGGTTTGACCTCTTGGCCAACGGCGGAGCTTCTTTGACATTGAGTTACGAGCGCGCCCCGTTCCCCGCGCTGCACCGCACAGTGTGGCTGCCCTGGAACGTTTTCCATGTGATGGACACGGTGGTGATGAAGCGGGAGGAGAACGACATCCCCAGCTGCTACCTTACCGGCCTGATCCGGCCCAACCCCCTCATCCTGGCTACTCCCCTCTCCACTCTCTACAAGACCTCCCCAGAGGACAGCCCCATCATCCCCGAGACCCAGGTGAGATGGCTGTCACAGAGGTGACCCAGGGAGATCATATACAGGGCTTTTATGGTCAATTCCCCATTTGTGCTCATATCTGATTGTTTTGAATGACTTTAATAATTTAACCCATGTTTGATCCCAACATTACAAGCAGCACTGTTTAAAATACACAGAGTAACGATAATGCTGTTATCTTTCTTTGACGAGGGTTTCTCTTGCGTGTTTTAAACAGTCAGATTTGCCTTTCAGTTTGCCTTTTGAGCTTTCATTTAACTGAGGCGTCTCCCCAAATACTGAGCCATAAATTGTCTTACAGTAATACTGATAAATTCTGAGGGCGCATCGCATGGAGCTTACATTCCTCAGGATACATGCAAAATGTGGCTCTGCAGCTTTTGCTGTTGAAACTGATTAGAAAAGAAAACTGTGTTAAATGTGAGGCGGGTATCTGAATTTGTACATGCTTCAGTGGCAGTCTGAGGTGAAACCTGGTCCAGGGAACTGGGACAATGAAAACAGATTTGTTAGTTATTAGAGCTGTGGTGTTCAAGTTGATGTTTTTTTCACAGACTCAAATAATAAGGAATTCATTTATTGCCTGTGGAGTTTGCTCAATTTGTTATGGGTTGGTGTGTTTTTATCTTATTTTCTGTTCTGTATTTTGCTCAGTTTCCTGTTTTATTTTGATAGTTTGGTTTTCTGTCTAGTCTGGTTTTACTTTATGTCTTGTGCTTTCCCGCCTTTTTTGATTGTTCTACCCAGCCCTAATGTTTCACCTGTTTCCCAGCCCTTGTGTCACCTGTCTTGTGTTACCTCATTACCCTGTGTATTTAGTCTTTGTGTTCCCTTTGTCCTGTGTCAGATCATTATGTGTGTCTTGTAGCCAGATTTGCATTCCTGTGTGGTTTGGCTCCAGTTTGTTTGCTTTCCCTGTTCATGTTTTAGTTTCTGTTTTACTTGTACTTTATTTTTGGATTCTGTTTTTGCCTGCTAGTTTTCCAGGACTCCTTTGGTTTTGTATACTTTTATTTTTATTAAATCATCTAACGTTCCTCAGTTTCCGCCTCTGCATTTTGGGTCCACATTTTCTCCAGCTTTCCCTAACACAATTTGCATATTAACTAATGTACTCTGTGGTTTGGTATAAGTAAGAACTTTTTTTAATATTTTGGCTGCTCAACACACATTCATAATGTTTCACTGCTGCTGCGTAGAATATAACATAATCCTGTATGTCTGGCAACAAACATTTCCCTTACAGTACCTGATGGAATTGCTCTAACCTGAATGATAAAAGTGAACCCCAATGAATGAAGTGCAATATATATTATAAAAGGATATATTACCTCACATAAATATGATGCATTTTATATTGTATTTAAAGTCATCCTCTACATTAACTAACAGCAAACTCCTGTTGCTCCTGTTACTTAAGTCTGTACTCCGCACAGTGTATTTGGCACCAGTCTGACTGCTAATTAAAATCATAGGTCCTTCATGAGCAAGTGGCCATACCAGGCAGTGACCTCAACCTGGTCTACCTGAGCTCCAGGGCAGCTGGCTACAAGCCCATCCTCAAGGTGCTCCTGACCCAAGACCGTCTCCCCTTTGGCCTGATGAAGGTCCACCTGATGGTGGCCGTCATGGGCCGTCAGTTCCAGAAGACTTTCCCTGCCTTCCCTGACCTCTCGTACACCTTCATCTGGGATAAAACAGACGCCTACAATCAGAGGGTCTTTGGCCTGGCAGAGGCTGTGGGTGAGTACCTGCTGTGAAGCTGCCGGCTGAAGATGTTGTATAAGCGTAGGTTCACTCAGATACTCGTGCTGCCTCCAGGCAATAAACCTTGGTTGAACTTTTGAAGATTGATTTTTATGTTTTTTTCTAAATTGAGGATTATTTATCCAGAGACTGCTTCTGTTACCATGTGCAATAAAGATTTAGCAGGTGGTGTGAAATCCTGAAATCCCCCCAGTGCTGAATTTTTGAAGGCCACTGCTCTTTTGCTGACATCTTTGTTTTGCATGTATGATATTTCAGCAGCAGTGCGCTGACTAAAATATTGCCTATGAGGCAGCAGCCTGAGGAAAAAAATCTAGCATCACAAATAACAGAATCATTGAAGGGATCATTTATAACAGAATATCTTTTTTATGTTTTTTTATTTTATTAATAATTAGGATGTCATCTTACATGTGTACTATATTAGGGTTTTTACAGAACTACATAACCCTTTCATCTCAATGTTTTTAAAGTCTTAAAAAGTCTAAGGGATTTTGTTAAGAAGGATGAATGTTGGGGCACTCCTGCTTATATATTACGGAAAAAATCCCTCACAGCTCTGACAATCAACAGGATTCACTCCCGGCTCATGGCTGCGACCATATCCCAGAGTTTATGTTATATACTACAATGTGCTCCTTCTTAGTTATATCATTTTAAATAATTCATGCCACTTTACACGCTACTTTGCAATCATGATTTATTTGCATTTACACAAAATAAAACAAACGAGAGAAGAGAGGGCATACAATCCAAACTGTGCAGGTGAGACACAGAAACCCCACGGGTCTTCTAAAATCATCCCAGCTGGAGAAAATGACAGTCAAAGAGAAAGCACAACCAGCCAATACAAAAAAAATCCCACCTGTGCTGAATGTTTTATAGGCTACAAGCCTCATTGCTGCCATAAGTGTCAGGTAAGGAGGTTGCAACCTTGCTCACCATAGGCATCTGCCATCATTACTTTCAGTGTCAGTGGGATATGAATATGAGTCCTGCCTTGATGTGGTGCTCTGGGAGAAGAGGACGGCGGTGTTACAAGGCTATGAACTGGATGCGTCCAACATGGGAGGGTGGATGCTAGACAAACATCACATATTGGACATTCAGAACGGTAAGAAATGCTCATATATATCTAGTATAAGTGTGTATGTGTGTGCATGTGGGGCGGAGATAGGTGGCCTCTTAGGGTTACAGGCAGGAGGTCTTTACCCTGAATCACCGCAAGAAATTCTTGAATCAAAATGAAATATGGTTCGTCATCCCATCTGCAGATAATAGAGGAGAGTTTTGAAGGGCCGATCATTCACAGTAATGACGGAATAAATCAGTGACTAAGTCACCAGGGTGCAGGGCTCGCCACGATTCCAAACTACTCAGCTATTTTAGGAAGAAGACGACCTTTTGCTGCTCATAAAGGCTTGCGCTTTTGATGAACCGGCGTCATGTTTAATTCTCGAATTAATTCAATAAACTAAATTAATTTCTTGCTCTTTCATCAATCAGAATGGCTTTAATCGCCAAGTACAATAAATGGACATGAGTTTGTCTTCGTCGTTCTGGCACAGAGACATGAGTGAGTGAAACATGCATAATGAAACTATCAAATGTATATACAGTACTGAGTCGTTGATGGCTTACAGTACCAGGAGGCACATTCTATAATCTGGAGAATTCAGTGCTGTGTTACAACTGAGCAGGCAGTAATATGACATCAAATTATAAGGAGTGGGCCTCAGGGTAGTGTGCATTGTCAGTTTGCTAGGCTGCTGTTTTGACATTAAATCCACTCCAGCTCACAATCGTTCTTCCAGTTGTCCAACACAATTTGTGTCCCTTTTCATCTTGAGAATAGTGAAGGTTACATGTGGCCTTCAGCAGAGACCTTAGTCTCACACTGTCAGATTGGAGTTTGTTTTCGTGGGCATTTATTGTGTCTGCTGATTTTTAATGAAAGATGTAATGTACTCAAGGATTTGTAAAACTTGCATACTCACTTATATTTTCAAAATCGTAGATACATAGATAAGTGGATGTATACTGTAGATCTAACCAAATCAGATTTTTCTTCTGATTCAACCTTATTCCCATTTATTCTGGGAGAGAAAATGTAAAGCAGCGCAAATGTTACAGCTGATATACAGCAATTACTAGATGTGGACCGGTTCTTCTCAATCTATCCATTCTTAGTTGTAGGTTTCTAGACAGTCACATAACAGGTTTGGGTAACACTTTACTTGAAGGTATCTACATAAGAGTGACATGACACTGTCATGAACACATGACACATGAACCCTAACTCTAACTCGCAGCGCCCATCCCGGGCGTTGTGTTTTAACCCTAACTCTAACCATAACTTGTCATGACAAAAACCGAATGACACTTAATTAAATGAAGCATTATGTCACCAACGTCTATGACTTGTTTATAATGTTTATGACACGTTCATGACAGTCTCATGTCACTCTTATGTAGATACCTTCAAGTAAAGTGTAACCCAGGTTTGTAGCGTGTGGGTCAGTTTGGCATTACCATGTGGTATGTTTGCATACAGTTTGCATAAACTGCCTTGAAATAGTGTCTTGTTAAGTCTTCCCTATTTTTAGTCATTATCAGGTCATTAGTTTTCAGAGGTCATTGGGCTGAGAAAAACGTCCATCACTCTGAGGAAGATAAATGTTTTAACCATAACGTTTCATTTAAATGTAGATATATTCAAGGAAGTGCAAATTTATCAGCGTCTCTTTTTGTGGTGCAAAATCTTATTTTAAGATGAAATGTTCCTTTATGTGACCATCGGGAGGGGACTCAATGACCTGATATGCAATAATAACTGTATTGACATCCCCACAAAAACACCCAGCACTACCTACCTAGTATGTCTTTGCACGAGCTTCCACTCTTCAGAGTTGGATTGTACAGCTACACTGACTCACTTAGAGGTCGTACTGGTCACCTAAGAGGTAGGAGTATCACGCTTTTCTGTTTCGCTCCCCATTCCTGCCCAGAAATAGAGCTGAAATAAAGTCAATTTCTCAAAATACAGAAAAGATATACAAATGTAGGTGAACTTTTTTATGAGGAAACAGGTTTGCAGTCAGCATCTATCATCACTTAAGTGCACGTCACCCTGAAGTTGCCAGTAATTACTATGTCACTAATGCATTCGGATTATGTGCAATAGATGGATAAATCATTTATTTTCTTTCAGGTGCAATGCCTGATGCTCAAAGTTCTGTAAAGGCTTGGTTCCTAAGTGACACAATATACAATTATTATAAAATGGTATGTATTCATCACCTCAGTGTGTGGACAAATATCAGTAGTTTATAAGGCCCCACCAGCAGGTCCGCTGAGGGCGTAGAGGTCAATGAGGTTCACTGGTTCAGCAGCACACTAATAGTGTGTTTTTTTGTGGCTAATTGTGCAAGAAAAAAAACTAATGTTTAATGGAGCTGGTATTGAATTTAAATTGCTACGTTTATTTTTTTTAATCTCTACTGGCATTAGGAACACATGGGAGAAAATGCAAGCAGCCCATGCTGACCAATCCCAATTCTTGTGGTCGCTATGTGGTATCTCTCCAGCACTGATGTGTAGTTACATTTATGTAGGGTTTACATGAGCTCTGGTAGAGCTACAAAGCATCCTTTTTTATATTCTCTGCAAACTGCCTGACAAAAAAGTATAAATATGGCTTCAGCCACTGTCTCTTTGGCCCGGTCCACCGAGCTTTAACCTCAGAAGTTATTCTTTTCCTAGATATTTTGGCAACCGGAGGAGGTGTGTTTTTGAGGAGGAATTTTTGTGTAACTTCAACTCCCTTCTGCCTACATCTTAAATATAGTCGTTTATAGCATCTTACATGCACACCCACAACACAATTCATCCCACATTGCTCTATGGGTTTGCACAGTAATATCACCCATGTACTCTTCATGTATAACAGTCTTCTTACATCTCTGAGATTGCACAGACTGTCTTTTGTCGGATACGGTTGTGGAAAACATGTCAGAGAACCAGTTTCTGAAACTGAGTCTTCCTTTACTTTGTTCAAACTTTGGTGCCACTTTGTCCTGCTTCTTTGTTGAACATTAAAAGAACAGACACAAGGGCCCATTGCCGAACCCAATCTGTCAAGCCATCTAAAGCAGGGAATGTTTGTGAAGTGTGCAAAAGAACACTGAAAAACGCCTCTAGCTTGACTGCTGCTGGTACGTTGCGTTTCATCTCACCTGTCTGAAAGTATAGCACAACGATCTCCAAAGCCTTCACTGTGGCAGTGTCACAGTTGGAGTTGTTGTGAGATGTGTTTGTGATCAACAGATAGATGCAGCATGTGTGAAATGCTAATGTATGCTGCATCCTTTATTAGACTGAGCTGAGCTAGGTGTCTGGATTTATCAGAAAATTGGATGTTACTGTGCATGAAATCACTTAAACTTGACTCAAATAACTTGTACATGGAAACAGTGATGACAGAAATACAAGAAACCAGATGGTGTGGAGCTTTTCTTGTGCAGTAAATGCTGCAGCCTCCCCAAGGCTTTTTCATGCTTTTCACTTGTCTTACGCAGAACCACCCCAAAAATAAATTGCAAAGTCTGACTAAATTTGAAAGACTCAAAAATAGTTTAGCAAACTTGTGCTCCTGTCTCATTTACCCCTCTGACAGGAGCCCAATCGATTTGCCGAAAGGGTTTCATTTTGCAATCCTATTAGCTCAACCCAACGACAGTGAGCTCTTCAAGACTGTGAAATCTTTTTGTTAGCGACTTTGGTATGCTAGTTCATACTGTGTTCACATTTAAGTGTCATAATCTGGAATCCTACCTCTCTTTGTCCTCACACAATAAAGTACGGAGGTTGGGAGTCGGCACACACTTTTATCGTCTTGCATTTTCTCAGTCCGAACTGAGTAATTCCGTCTGGCATTCAGCCACTTTTTGACATTTGAGATTTATGGCCTACATGGGTTTTTGGGTAAGGAATGCAGTTCGATATCCTCGGCCAGCATGAAGATGAATCCAAATATCACTGTTTGCCTTCCTTGCTGCTCCAGTATTGATTCCATAATGCTGTAAACCTTGACTAATGTCTTCACCCAACATGTTAGCAAGTGGTGGTCCTCTGCAGCTGCACAGCGGTGTGGCTCCAGACATTTGCTATCGCTCTTTGTTGTGACTCCTGCTTGTTGCACCACTTCAAACATCTAAGGACTTTTTTCTTTTATCGTCTGTGGCAAAAAGCTGTCTCCATCTCTCTTCTTCCACTGCAGAGCCTGTCAAACCAGATAAGGCAAATTGCTGGTGTTTGTGCTTTAGACATGTCCTCTTGCCCCTCCTTTCTTTATTACAAGTGGATATGCCTTCCCCTCAATCTGCAGCTTGTCTCTAGCGAGGGTAACATAGCTGATTCTTATTGGACACAGCCAGTGTTCAGCATCTCAGTGTCTCGGAGTGTGCTTACTGTACAGCTCACGCACATGCTGCATTTGAAGCACTGAGAGGTTTCCTGCCCACTTTTCTCCTCTATTATGGTGGATCTGTGAGAGCCTGGGTGGTATATTAGAGAATGACATAGTGCAAAGGAGAACTAAGAAGGACAGGGTGCAATTAAGACACACTCCAGCTCCTCCCCTACCAATCTCTGTACTATCTATGTGTCACCAAGGTGACATTGCTCAGGGCGCTCCAGTTTTTTTTTTTTTATCAGGTATGGAGGCTCGGCTTTACATTTGTACCATTAATCATCTTGGAAGCTGTGATGTCGGCATTAAAGCATTTTTCACAACTACATAACTCAACTTAACCTTTTATCAAACAAATAATTGCCTTCTGTAATGATTCTCAGAAAGGAATCAATTGTCTGTCGTTTTTATTTTTCTATATAGTTTTTATTATGTAGAAAAACGAGCAGCTGAACTGTGTTACGGCAATATTTATATTTGGACACTTTAGGTTTAATTCATTAACAATGTTCATTTTGCACTAAAGTTCTAAATGTTATTGTAATCCGAGCTTCTCTGTTCTTTGTTTTATTAGCCAGTCCGGCCATGTGGCCCTTTAAAAAAAGTTGGTATTTCACGTATTGGGGGAACGGTCTGTTAGAGCCATGTGGAGGCAATCCTAGCCCACCATTTTTTTTATTTAATTTTTTTTTTTTTTTACAGTATTTCAAGTACAGCCCCTTTAATTCACACAGTAGTATACAAAAATAGGCTTTACCATGTGGTAATATTTATGTATTGAATTAGCTGAAAACGTGCTGTATTGTTATTGAGATATGAGATAATTACCTTCATGTATATCAGGATAGAAGATTTGGGCCATATCGCCCAGCCCTACTCGCATTCGCTATCATTTATTTTTATACACATCTATATTTTGGATTGTTTTCAATATCTTTTCATTATTAGTATTAGTAGTTGGCAAATTCAATGTTACTGTCAGAGTCTAACTGTGGCTGAGTGTTTAGTAATGTGGTAAAAGCTGTGTGGCATGCAGTTCCATTACATTATGCTTGCTGAATGGAGCAGCGTTGGAGTGATCCTGGAGTAAAAGAGACGACAGATTCTCAGACTTTTCTCTCAATGCCAAGCGAAACCGTGACTTTTCTTTTTAACCAAGTTCTCTCCAAAACTCAAACACGCCTCCACACATTCATTTATACTAATCAATGAGCAGACACACATCCCTAATGGTTGATCCATTCAGCTGCCATACTTGCACTTTGACTTGAAGTCTCCTCTGCAAAATCTGTTGAGGATTCACTAGTTAGTTTTAGTCTGTGCAGAAAAGCTGAGCTTTGCCAAATTGTATTTCTGCTCGTCTCACATAATCACAGTAGCTGTATCTTAGGTATGAGATGTGTTTTATTTACCGTTTTATAGGTTTCACACCAAACCCTGCTTCAAAATCAGAACAGTGGAATAAAAGTAAGAAATATTTATAGAAACGTTGAATGACTGCAAAGCCATTTTAGTCCGGACACTGTAGGAGTCCCCCTCTTCAGCCTGAGGCACCGGGTCGTCAGAAGCCAAATTCCCATCAGTGCAGCACTCCAGCTGAGGCATCACAAGCTTGATCCTCGCAACAATCATCAGCAGTAATGTGTCATGACCAAGTGTCCTTGAGGGAAGAAAACTGAACCTTTTATCTCCTCACTCACTCTAAGTTAAGAGCAGCAAAAGTTGTGTGCGTGATACAGATAAAAGTGACAGAGTATAGTCTCCATACTAGTGTGGCGTCATCGTGGGGGGTAGTTGATGATTGATTAGTGTATTTAATCCATTCCATTACGCTGTGTAATAGCCTATGGTAAGACTTGTGTGTACAGTAAACTGTGATGGAAGTGTAAATAGAGAAGACCGCAGCGGCTTGCCAAAATGACCTGAGCAGTAAATGTTTTTTTTTTTTTTCTTAAGCTGAACGTCAGCCAAACTGCTAGACTGCTGTACTGCTGCAACTGATCCATGTCCTACACACTGCATTAGGCTCCTGGATATTAGAAACATCTTTGTCTTCCCAGAGAATGTTAAGGAGCTATTATATAAACGGACATTAAAATTCTAGTCAGATTGCATAGTGTATTTGTTATTTGTAGCTATGTTTCTGGGTGCAGCGTCAACGTTTCAGCTCAGTTAGAGTTTTCATCACGCTGCCTGTTTCATTCAGTGAGCGGACACATGGATCACAGTTCAATTAAAGTCCCAAGGTCATGCGTTTGATGGCGTCACGCATAAAGCCGTCCCACGGACCTATTTGTCTTTGTTAGAGGCTCATGTATAATGCTCTCGGATACAAAAGACGAATTGGTCAGATCGTCCTGCCAAGAGTCTCGCCAGACCGTGCCTTCATTTGAATTTGCCCTTCAATCAATTAAATCAATGAAAGGAACTAATCAGCGAAGGGACAAGCAGCATAGTCGCATGCTCGATTTCACATACATCAAGGGTTACGATGGCTTACGGGATAACGCTGTGGGATAACGATATTATGTGGCCATTCAGTGGTGTCATAGATCCACTAATTAGGGCAGAGGCAGTGTGAATTAAAATTCAATTCAAGTTGTTGGATGTGAATAATTAAGTGCTTCCAGCATGCACTTTTTTCCTTTGAAGAGGGTCCCACTATATCAGTACCCCCCCCCAATCCTGCAAAAAAGCTAGTTATATCGGCCTCTTATTAAAATATGAATCTGTATTGAGTCACCACATTTGTTGAGTCCTCAGTGAAATGCACCGTTTTTAGGATGAAGTACACTGCACTGTATTTATGTTTACCACCTCTCTGTGACTTGGGGAAGAGCGGTTCCCTGGCAAGTTATTGTTTTGCATAAAATCTACTTCAGCTTTGCATAAAGTTTTCAAAAACCCACTGAATCGGTTCTATGATCATGCAAGGGACTGAAGTATTAGTGTATCAGTTGGATTGATGGTCAATTGGTTGCCTGTGTGCTGCCTCCGTTCCACTACTCTATTTAAATCTGATCTTTACTCACAACACAGAAACAAAACACCATTTTAACCATTACTTTTGAACTTTAATGATAAACATGTTAGCCATGTGCCCTTAAGGCAAACTAAAAGGCCTTTCACATAAATGTCAATAAATATGACATACGATAATAAGAAGCTGCCGTAGGTGTCCTGTATTGATTATTAATGAACAGAATGTTGGGTTATGGTGGAGTCAAAGTGATTACGCTTACCTTAAATTGCGGAATACACTACACATTTATCATGTTTTAGTTATTATAATATATACAGTAGTGGTATAGTATTAAAAAGTAGAGTGTCTAGTTACTGTAGATCCAAAGTTCTGTTTCCAAGTTTGTGAAATGGCATTTAGATTACAATAATTAGTCAGCTACTGAACATTGTGTTCATTAAGAACTAAAGTGAATTAAATGTCTTAATATCTTTTTGCTTATTAAGCTCAATAATACAAATAAATATTTACTTGGGTCATTTTATAGCAATTAGTTTCACTATATATTTAAGAAATCACATCACATAAAAGTTAAATTATTTTACATTCATGAATATATTATTGTAATAATTAAAACAGGTTAGGCTTTTGTTTTTTGTCGTTTTTGAAAGGGACAGTTCACATTTTGTAAAATACTTTTATTTGCTCTCTTGCCATGAGTTCATTGAGAGTTGTTACGTATGTAGCTAGAACCAGGAGGCGTTTGGCTTAGCTTAGCATAAAGACTGGAAGCAGAGGGATAGAAAAAGTCATGGGACATAACTCTATATTAAACCAGAACTTGTCTTTTTTATTTGTCTGTTTGTGTATGGATTAAACAAGCGAACACAATATTAATTAGATAGGCATAGTTTTCTCATCTAGCTCTGGGCAAGAAAACAAGTGAGTATATTTCCCAAAATGTCAAACTATTTCTTTAATGTGTGAAATGTTAGTATGAGTATGCTATTTTATATTTATTATAATGAGTCCAGTATCTGCTACCAGTGTCAAACTCAAATAATGCTTTCATACCTGCAAATAACTGCTGTGTTATTTCCTAGGCATTCTTTACAAAGGCAGCGGGGAGAACCAGTTCATCTCTCTCCAGCCCCCTGTCATCTCCACTGTAATGGGGAACGGACGGCGCAGAAGCATCTCGTGTCCCAGCTGTAATGGGCAGGCCCAAGGTAACAAGCTGTTGGCGCCGGTGGCTCTGGCGTGGGGCATCGATGGAAGTCTGTACGTCGGAGATTTCAACTACATCCGACGCATCTACCCATCGGGCAATGTCACAAGTATCATGGAGCTCAGGTAAGATCAAGGCCTCATCATTGGGATTTTTTCAGGAAGAGCATGCTGCACCTAGTTTGGGACATTTATTGTGTTGACTCTTTACCTCTGTCCTTTCATCAAATAGTAGACATTACAAGGTTTAAGCATTAACCTTTGCATTTGTATAAAGGTATTTTTATATGTATTACATTGATTTTTATATATTTCTTTCAACTCCAGTTCAACAAGAACAAACAACAACATGCAACATACTGTACCTGACCCCAACAATTTTTCAAATACAGACAGTTCAAGTTAGATTCCACTTTACATCTCTATATTTAGTCTCCAGTGGAGAGAGAAACTAAAATGGCATGGTCGACACATATTTCCCCTACCAATAGAAATCTGAAATACTTTCCCTATCCATCTACATAATTAGGAAAGACATCCTGTCTTCAGTGTGTAATTGGGATGATTTACGCCCTAATGCCAAGTTGGCTTCTCTCGGCAATGACTCTGATTCGGCCAGTTGGCTTATTTCAAAGTGGCAGATGTTGATTAAATGTACACTGGGCCATCATCCTGCATGAGACACATACATGACAGACGTATGAAAACTGCCATAAAAGGACATGAGTCACCATACCATTGGCGGGTAGTTGTACATTAAGTAGTTTCTAAGTTAGTGTTCAGATTACAAGGACCAAACATGAAAATCAAAGACGAAAATCGAAGAGGTGAAGGAATTGAAAAAACATTCCTCTCTACCTCAGGAACCTGCCAATGTACCTGGGCAGTGATCAGCCACTACAGGGCAGTTCTCACAACACTATGAATGGGAAGCAATGTGCTGCTGTAAAGGAGAATGCATGCTCAGCAACCCTTTCCTGGATAAATAATGGTTTAAGAAATAGTTTGTGTCTCCAAGCAACCATTTACTCTGTTTACAAGGAGAAAAACAGAAAACACTACTCTGAAAAACCTGTTGTGTTGGCCAAATTAAATTCAGTCTGACATAACATACACACTAAGGACAACTTTAGTTCACATTAGACAGCAGTTCCAGTGTAGATTAAAACCAGTACGGAGGGGGGAAAAGTACAATTTTCTTTGCCTAATCAACCATACCTTCATTCATACCTTTTTTTATGATAGTCTCTTCCAAAAATGTAAACACCAAGTGGTGTTTTTGGTATCTATGATGCATGCTTGTTGTATAAAGCTACAAATGCTCCATATGGGACTCCCTGAACCTCTTTCAAATGTTGTTAGTGTAAAGTCTGTATTTAAATTCTGGCTTCAGTGGCCAATGTAACAAGTGGTAGAATCAATATTTCAATATGAGTGGCCAAATTGAGAAGAGCAGTGGTAAAGCAGGATGAGCCTTTATGTAGATAGAAGATATTTTCCTCTGTGTGGATTATAACAGTCCCACCCCTCGACTTTCTGCCAAACGGATTGTCATCGTCTGACTTTTTCTAGTGGCTGTGTTAATTCTTCAAGGGGATACTTTGACTTTCTTAGATTCAGCTGCTTGTTTTTTCCTCACTAGATACTGTGATGAAAGAGTGATAGACTTTTAAAGAATCATTGCGATGACAAGGAAACTGTCAGATTGGGCAAATAACTTTGAAAATGAGAAGTAAAAGTATCCTTTTAAGATTTAATTAATTATCTTTCCTCTTTTCCTGCTCCCTCTGTACCCTGTCATAGAAATAAAGACTTTAGACACAGGTAGGTGTATGATCGTAATGCATGTTGCTTTATTATTCTTCGTACATCCCCATCTGTATCATCCTCTTTATTATTATATGGATAACTCTCTCTTACAGTCTCCTTTAGCACCGGGGATTACCATGTGTAATTATAACAAACCAATTATAGCTTGATTACATCTACAAAAGAGGAAGAGAGCGCACAGTCTGTCGGAATGTTGCGCAACGTGACTATTTACAAAATTACTACAACACACACTGCAACCTTTTACATATTTTACGTATTTCTAGGTATACATATAAAAAGGAAGTTAATGTAAATGTACAATCGACACTTAGTGTAATGCAATCCAATACAATAGCGCTGCAATAAACACCATTGTGAAGCATATAATTACTAAATACTGTGATGGTGTGTGGCAGATGCTCCTATCCAGAGGGTCCATACAACACAACTGCTTTGTATTCATGATTAAGACAACAACATCAGATCAAGTAAGCTTCGTAAGCTCAACATTATCACCAGAAAAGATGCGGAAAGCTTGGAGTGCAATGTGAGTTGTTATCAGTCACCAGAATAAACTCCAGAGGTGGTTCATGTAGCTCTGATGATATAGGAAAGATGAACACACTTGGTCATGTCACTGACACTGACTTATTTATCCTTTTGGTTTGTTTTTGTGAACCATTCATGGACTATAGCTAAAAAGCAACAACATATATTTTATTTAGAAATAGAAATACCACAGTAGTTTAGAAAACAGAACTACAATGAACTTGGTCTCAGTGCATTTTTTTCAAAGAACCTTTTGAAGGCTGAACCATGCTTCTTCGGGCTGCGCGTAGGCAAAAGAGCACAGGAGTTGTCCGAAAACGCACATGGCTGTGTAAACTTGTGTAAGACAACTTCTATACTGTTTACTTTTTTTCTCTCTCTGTTTTTAGCCCGCCTCCCAACAAGAGTTAAATTAACCAATTAACCAATTGGCTTGCTTTACGTGCAGGTCAGCAGGACACATTGTTGAGATTTGAAAAACTTTATTGATTTCACACTGGGAAAAAAAATGATTTGTTACAGCAACTCAAGAATAAAAAAAAAAGCAAAGGGAGGAAGGGATTAAGTGAAAAATAAAAATACAGAAATACAAATAAATAATAGCTATATACACACACCTTTCACTTGTACAGTATGTCCATGATGGATAATTGCACCCATATTTGTAATGCACAAATGATGTGTAGCATTGTACTAGGAAATACAAAAAATATATGAAAATAATTGCACAGGATACAAGCAGAAAACTGCACAGGTTAGTATGTCATTTTGTAAGTGGTGGGTGATGGTGACAGAGACAACAACAGTGGTACATTATGTCGGTGTTGAAAAGTCTTGACTGCTGTCCGAACGAAGGACCTGCATTAGCGCTCCTTCGTACGCTGCGTGTGTGTCTGCTACTGAAGGAGCTGCTTAAGACCCCCGCAGTCTGACGCAGGCGGTGAGAGGTGTTGTTTATGAGTAACGTCAGCTTGGCTCTAGTCTCGCATTGCCAGACCTTCCTCCACACGCTGCGGAGGAGGGTCTGGCTAGTTCACACAGCATTCCGGGATGGGAGAAAAACGTGCTCTGGTTTATTGGCATTACTTTAAACCACTCACAATTGTATTGGGCGGTGCTAAGAGCGGCACGTAGCAACAGCGCCTCTGCAAAATAGCCTCGGTAAGGAACTTGTTTTGGTTGGAACGTGAACGTTCAAAGGTTGTTTTAGTCGTGCAACAGAAAACTCAGATTGGACAGATAGTCTAGCTAGCTGTCTGGATTTATCCTGCAGAGATCTGAGGAGCAGTTAACCATAGTCCTCATAAATCGACCAGAGTTTAAAATGCGGCCGAAATGAAAGACATCCGGCGGAATTTTAGGCGGCACCTGAACACTTCGGAAGTTGAACGTCGCGGATAAAGCATGATAAAACATCCTCCTCTCACCCAACTCCTCTATGGAATTAAGAGGGCAGTGTAAGACAGAGCTAGTCCTCTGAACCAGGAGGTGTGTGCTCCTCTGCGGGCCTGCCTATCACTACCATACATCTGTCTTAATCTTCACAAAGTTATTATTTATTGCCGAGCTGTTATATTGGACTGCATCATATCATACAGGTGTTTCATTTATTGTGTCCGCCCCGTGCAGTGCAGTTGACTGTAAAAGAAAGGGTTACTCATGTACCTCTTGCTGAATTCTTAATAAAAACTTGATGGCAGCCACCTATTTTGGGCATTTACGTTTACTCATAATAGCTGTCAAGTTTTATGACTCCATCCTCATCATTTTATAAAGATGTTTCATTGCCACATTTATTTTGCTGTCACATTATCCCACTTCCAAAGCCAACCAGTATTGACTGAAGTACCATTAAGCTGGAGTACAACCAGAGAAGCCATGTTTACGACTGCACTGTAAAGCAAGTTATTTTTCATGTAAACTGTCTCTGTTTTTAGCTCTTTAATGGCACTTAAGCACCTGCTATGTATCAACTCTGCCCTAATAGAAAAGGTTAATGCAATCGTTTTTTCAGTGTTTTGAATCTGTTTATAAGAACTGCTATGGAAAATGATCATTTTAATTGGCCTTCTACAAGTCTAAATATCAGTCAATCATGTGTTGTAAAACCTTTTGCTTCCTAATCCTTGACACAGTTGCTCTCTGAATCATGAATCCATTATGAGACCGTAAAAAGAACGCAAATAAACAGAAACAGATGCAATGCCATTAGTCGTTGCACTTTGTTAACATAAGCCAGTCAGTTCTGTAATTTCCAAAGGCTTTTCCCCGCAGGGGAGTGATATCAAATGAAATTATCTGGCACATTAGTTGTCATTTCTGCTATGTAAACTGGAAGGCCCACTGCAATGGTATTCTGTTCAATTCTGTTTGACATCCATATTTTCAACCTTCTCTGTCTTTTATTTTTCATTCACAAAGGCTCTACTCTTTTATTTTCTGCTGTTGAAATTACTCACAACATTAAAAATATACCGACACTCTTCAGTTCATTATCTACATGCATGACAATGTTGCTACTAATTTTAAGTTGATAAGAAGGTTGACATTTTAGGCTGCGACTGGACTGGAAAACAAGTTACACTTAATTAGCCATTCACTGTGTTTTAGAAAATAAGCTTAAATGTTAGAACATAACCTGATTAAACATTGGCATTAACCTTCTGTTACCTCCTTATTGCATTTAAAAAATGCACAAGTCTGAGGAAGGTTCTCTTATTCCATTACACTTAAAACAATGCGTGATAGTATGCAGGACTTGCTATTAGTATTTAAACAATACACCTTTCTAAATTCCCTTGAATGTTCTGAGAGTATCTAAAGTGTTTATCTAACTATCTAAAAAAAATCTAAAGCACAGTGAAGACAATGTTAGCTCTCTGGAGAGAAATAATGGAATCTATATTATTCTTGACTCTAAATGTTTAATTCATAAGGAAAATCAGGTAACATTTCATCAGGGGTCAGTTGGGGTTTACATGTTGTTCCATGTATTTTACAGACATTATTGATTTAGATCACATTCGGGCTAAATTAGCACCATTACAGTAAAGGCTGCAATTTGGCTGCAATGTAAGACAGGGGCATTTAAAAGAAAACACTCAGTGCCCGCAAAATAAAAGGAAAGTATATTGTATATAACTGAGTTATTGTCTTGAATGCAGCAACAACCCGGCACACCGGTATTACCTGGCAACTGATCCAGTAAGCGGCCAGCTGTACGTGTCGGACACAAACTCCCGGAAGATCTACAGACCCAAAACCTTAACCGGGACAAAGGAACTGCAGTCAAACGCAGAGGTGGTGGCAGGGACTGGGGAGCACTGTCTGCCCTTTGACGAGAACCACTGTGGCGATGGAGGCAAAGCTCCAGAGGCCTCTCTCACTGGACCCAAAGGTATCGTTTAAAACTAATGAAGATGTTCTACTCGAATGGAGAGGCGGGACACAGTGATGGGGTTCTCAGTCAGCAGTGGCAAATGCAAAATTTTAATTTATGTGTTCCATTTGGGTCTGTGCCAGCTCTGGGCTAACAGATTGATTTTAATGGATGAATTGTAGTTGTGGGTCATGGAAAAGTAAACAGGACTGTCAAGTGTATAAAAACAACAACAACAAAAAACATAAGCTTGTAAATTAGGGCTGTGAATTGCTGATGTTTTAAAAAAAAAAAGGTATTGTTGTTTTAACCTCCAGAAATATAAAGCTTCTTTTTTTTTTTTTTGCATAATTAGCTATTCCTGTAAATATCCTTTAAAATGTCTACCTGATCCTTCAAGATTCTCTTTTCAAACAGCTACTGTAAAAGTAAAGTCTCCGGTCCTTTAAAGCTCAAAGTAACAGCTATCTACAAGTTGAGACCCTCTATGCACAACCTTTTTTTTCCACATTCAAACAGCACATGGCCATTTGTGCCATTTGTAGTTGGATTGCTCACTTTTCCATAAATTCTTCTGGATGAAAAGGCTGAGATGAATTGTTGAATTTTGCGCTAGTTGTTGCCCGCTCTGAATGCCAACTGCAATAGCTCAGCTTCAGCTAGGTGATAAAGGCTTGAGTGAAGGCAATCTGAGGGAGCAACTCTAATGATGGAGTGGGTGGAAGCCGAGACCAGAGAAGAAACAGCAGATGGCTCCATTTTTTTTCTCCTCTCAGACATTTGGTGAACTCTGCTCAAATGTGACACTTTTCATCTGTCTGAGAATCTCAGACTGTCAAATAGCCTGCTCCCAAGGATTCACCGTGGGCTCCCTCAACTCATAAATGTTTTAGTAGACAGCAATCTTGTGCAGACCTAGCTACAGGTCAAACCAAACCACTCACCTTCCATAGAAGCTTTTAAAGACTTCATTAAAAAAGAAATCACACTCTGGGGGTAAAACTGAAGTCAAAGCGTATTTAAAACATTTTAAATCCTCCAGAAACTATACAACAGTCTTCCACTCGACAAATATTTTCCTGAGATCAGTGGCTCTTATTTTTTAGAATCAAACCCAAAACTGCGTTAAAGCCAACGTGGAAAATGAAAATAGTCTCCCTGCATGTGTGCAGGTACAGTATGATTGAATTCCCATAGGCGCTGGTCTCTATTAAGCAGCACGGTGTGAGGAGAGCAATGTGGAGGCTAATGCATTTTCCCAGTTTGGGACAAATGATTATTGCAACTCCACACTGGCTTGGCTGCAACTTACAACTCTGGGCTGACACTCAATCACTGAGTCAATTTAGTCTACAGTTGTCACCATGGCAACTGCCTGTCTTTCACCCCTTTTCATCTAAAATTGGCCAAAGCTGTCATTTCCGTTCCCTCACTCATTCATTTTTCAAATGGTGTGCAGATTGGTGATGATTGCCAATGTCAAAAAACCTTCCAAACACACCGCTCATTGACACTCGCAGTCCGGAGGTCCTTTTTTAGAGAGGAGGGTTGCAAGACGTGGCAAGTGCATATATACCGTATGAATACAGCCTTTCCCACTTCTGCCTGAGAAATTATTTAATACCAGAAAAGCAGCCCTTGAATTATTGATGGCTGTGCTTTTTGCAGTGACCTGAATAATGGGAAGGCAAGCTTGACACATGTATTCATCGTGTTCCGTCCACTCAGTCGTGCAAGCAGAGATGCCGCATATCTGCCGTGTTTTCCTGTTATCACAAGTTTTTTTTTTTTTTTTCCCTCTCTCTTCTTTTCTCCTTTTTGCCTCCTCTTACCTGATGTCAACAGGCATCGCCGTGGGCAAGAATGGCCTGATATATTTTGTTGATGGCACCACAATCCGGAAGGTGGACCAGAACGGCATCATTTCCACTTTCCTTGGTTCCAACGACCTGACATCGGCTCGCCCTCTGACCTGTGACAACAGCATGGACATCAATCAGGTGGCTTATACACAAATGTGCCAGACAGTTGTTAACTCTGCCTGTATGCTCACACAGAGCATGTCACAGCGCCACCCTGTGCCCCCACCCCTCTAACCCTCTTTCAGTTTGTTCACACATGAGTCATCATTGTTTGCAGTGTTATATAACTGCATATATATACATATATATATATGCATGAATGATAACCGGTTTTCGAGTGAGAGAAGGACATGCAGGGGCCTTTTTTTTTTTTTACCTCATCATATATTATTATTAACAGTTCCCAAACTAGGTAGAAAAGCTGTTTTGCATGCTGCTCCCTCTGACAGGAACCTTCTCCAATTACATTTAAAATTGCAAGTCTCTTTCCAGGAATTTAAATCATTGCTGCAGAAACTGTATTCCCCCTTTTCGGTCTGCTATTTGGGAGATCTACAAACTACAATTCTGGGAGGATTACAATCTGGATCTTTTGGTGTAATTCATTTATTGTTTGATAGAATTATATCATTCTTACTTACTTATATTGATGCTCAGATGGTTTGGTTACCCGTAGGCCGATTTTAAAGTGCCTCTTCACTTTGTTTCAAGGATGTTATCTTTTAAATGATTCTTATTGGCAATTTTATTTATGATTTTGTAATCCCATTTCTGATCTAGTGAGATATTTTCTGTTTCATGTCGTTAGCTTGTGGCATTGTTATTGCTGCCTCTCTTGGCCAGGACACTGTACAAAATATAATTTGAATCTCTTTGAGGAGTTCCTGGTTTAATACATGTTAAATATAAAACAGGCGTCTAACTGACAGATCTTATCCAGAGAAACATACAGGGACATTAGTGGAATAATCTCCAATTGCTAGAACACTATAAGGTGCTCGGTGAAAGGAAAAAAAAAAAAAAAAGAAGAAAAAAAATGTGTTTTTTTTTATTTGCTCTCAACTCGACAAGAGCAGAGCTTTTTCTATGAAACTACAGGAGGGAAATATGTGCTAGGAGGAGGATGTGGTTTAGGCAGGAAGTGGAGAGATGAAGTGTTTATTGCTGAGATGAGTTTTCAGGTCACAGCAGATGATATGTAGGGAAGTCTAATTACTCAGTTTGGGGGGCTTGTTTTGATGTGGCTGGAGCTGAATTAGTGTTTAGTGCTCCACTAGAAATAATCAGGATTGAGGACACTTACACTATACACGGTAATGAAGCAGCTTGCCGCACATAAAACTTTTTTCTGCAACAGCAGCTGAAGACGGCCGGCTTTGTCCCACAAAATTGACTAACTCCCTGTGAACGAGGTGACATAAAAGCAGCGCTCTGACCCTACACAATAGGTTATAGCATTACAATATGGCCCTTCTTCAAAAGTAGAGGTGCAGCGCCCTGCGCTTAAACATTAATATCCATCCTCATTTCACTCCTTTAGAGTTTTAAGATCTGACTTAGGATGAATAATGAAGAAAAATAAAAACCGAAAAAAGCTTTTATCATATGAAAATAGATGCATTCACGGCGTCCTCAATGACCATTTCACAAACTGCCATGACACTGGGCTGCTCTGGGGGACGCAACAACGGGGAAATGAAACGCCACACGCCGGCCACAACAACGGGACGGTTGTGGTTAGGAAAAGAAGAACGGGGAAAGGAACCGTCACACGCAGGACACACCGACAACAACGGGGCGGTTGTGGTTAGGAAGAGAATAAGGCGGAAAGGAACTGCAACACGCGGGACGCGATCCCCGTGGTGAAAGTCATGAGTTGTTTGACCCGTCCACCACCCGGACCAACCTCCATGCGCGGATTATCAATACTACTCTCTGCCGTAATCGTTCTGTGATCACAAAATATGCTTCCCATTGAAATACATTACTTTAAAATTCGTGCTCACCACACGGAAATAACGACATTAACGTGTTCAGTACACGAATCAATAGATTCAATAATGTGACCATTTCACGAACTGCCATGAGACTGGGCTGGTGCACCAGACATAACAGTGTTTTTTTTGGTGTTTGTTTTTTATCTAACCAATTAACAATTTAATTAGATTTCTGAAGTTCTATGCAGATGAGCTTACAAAAAGAAAGAGAGTACAAACAAAAATTCCAACAAAACACTTCAACTGTAGATAGGAAGGACTGCAACAGTCAAAACTAAATGACCCCGACAGCAGGTATCACGAATATTCATGTGTCCTTTTGAGAATTTAAATAATAATAGAAATGCATTAACACAAATAAGAGCTGTGAGAAAATTAAACTGAGTTGTTGGCAGCATAAGGGCATTTTTAATGTAAACAGAAGAGAAAGCAATCTGTGTTTGTGTGTGTACATGTGTGTGGGTGAACATTAAGGGGAAGGATCATAAGAGAACATGAAGACAAAGGATTAAGCTTGTCACTTTTTGCTAATTAACCAAGTCATGTTTTTGGCAGGCAAGTATGATCCTCAGGCATCCCAGCTAGAGAATTGGCTCAGTGCAGTTTAACTAGTGGCAGCCTTAAAGGCAGTGTGTTTTACTATTAATCACCCTGTGGAAAAGCACAATTCAGGAGCGTTTTGACATTTTTAATGACAGTAATTTATTTAAAGACCAGGCCAATCATTTGTGCTGTTACAAATAAGCTATTTTATTCACTGACACATTTCTGACAAGCCGATTGTAATAGTTGACCAGGGTTAAAGCTTTGGATTGCAATATCTACTTGTTATTTTTCCAAGATGTGGTTAATACTTATATTATTTCTTGTGTGTGGAATATTTTAATTTGGATTTAATGTGATATACTTAATTGATCACTTAATGAGCTGTTCCCCTCTCAGTATAATGGATGTTTATCTCAACAGTCACTGTGGCCAGAATTATCCTTTAAATTCATGTATCAGCAGAGCTTGCACAAGATGATAAGCACTAATCTAATACCCCAAAGGTAAAAGATGTGATATTTATTTTTTCCTCCAGGCCAATTGA
Source organism: Sander vitreus (assembly GCF_031162955.1). Lineage (NCBI taxonomy): Eukaryota > Metazoa > Chordata > Actinopteri > Perciformes > Percidae > Sander > Sander vitreus. The sequence continues at coordinate 8,616,968 of NC_135864.1, forward strand.
AATGATATATTCTAAGTCAAACTAGCATAATGTAAAGAGAGACTGCCCTGCAACTAAAATGGCAACTTTAATTCCTGCCCCAGCCAATGTGTTAATAATTAACCAGATATGAATAAACTTAATCTGCTATGAGGGAATGAATTGTCTGTATGAGGCCCGTGAAGCAGAAATTAGCTTTAAAGCGCAGGACTTTGTCTGTTTATAGCCTATTCACATCTTAAGTCATTCTGTATATCAGCCTATTCATAGTCTTACATTGCCAGACCATACTCCAAAGTGCTGTGGAGTACTGTATGGTCTGGCTACACCACTTATCTATTCTGGGATAGGGGAAAAAAGCTCTTGCTTGTTTGGATTTTTAAAACCAATCACAACTCTCCTGGATGGCGCAAACCCCTAGATGCATCAATGGTGCCCTTGCAAAATGGATAGCGTAAGGTGAGGGGCATCTGGCATGTGAGAGGCACGCTGGATGTCAGGCTTTATCCAAGCAATGTACAGTACATCTGTTGAGCCATGACTATAATGCAGATTTATTTAATTATGTTCTTTTATACATTACATCACTATTTTGTTTTGCTTGTTGATTTTGGCCAGTCCCACCATGCAAATTTGGAATGTGCTATATTGTTAATGTGCATATGAACTGGGCTTATACTTGAGTTACTGCTGCATTTTATTGGATAAAAACCAAAAGACTATCAAAATGGATATTTCCTTTGAATGAATTATGGGTGATGCTTATTTTGAGTAAGCAGCCATTACCTTTCATTTCAAATGTGACATTTGAGATAATGATGTCCTGCATTTCAGGTGATTCTGGAGTGGCCCACGGACCTAGCAGTTAGCCCCATGGACAACTCGCTGTATGTCTTGGACAACAACATTGTGCTGCGCATCACAGAGAACGGTCAAGTGAGCATTGCAGCTGGCCGACCTCTTCACTGCCCAATGGCTGGACTGGAGCGTGGTGTGGCAGGTGGTCAAAGGGCCCAGTTAACCCCAATAGAATCTGCCGTTTCCATCGCCATATCTTACCATGGGGCCATCTACATAGCAGAGACAGATGAGAGAAAGATGAGCAGGATCCGAAAGGTTTCTGTGGATGGAGAGCTAACACATTTGGCCGGGTCTCCCTCTGACTGTGATTGCAAAAATGATGCCAACTGTGACTGTTATCAGACAGGGGACGGCTATGCCAAAGATGCAAGGCTCAATGCGCCATCTTCTTTAGTGGCAGCTCCAGATGGAACACTCTACGTGGCAGACCTGGGCAACATCCGCATCCGGGCCATCTCTAGAAATGGGCCAACTTCCAGTGCCAATACATACGAGGTGGCTTCGCCTGATGCCCAGGAGCTGTATGTATTTGACAGCAATGGTACCCACCAACACACTGCAAGCCTGCTCACTGGTGACTTGAAATATACGTTCAGCTACAGCACAGAGAATGACATCACAGCTGTTACTGACAGCAGTGGCAACACTCTGAGAATCCGTAGAGATCCTAACCGCACACCGGTGCGTATCGTCGCGCCTGACAACCAGGTGATCTGGCTTACCATGGGCACCAACGGCGGATTGAAAACACTCACAGCACAGGGCCAGGAGCTAGTGCTTCTTACTTACCATGGTAACAATGGCCTGCTGGCTACAAAGACATCAGAGATTGGCTGGACAACTTTCTACGAGTAAGTATTAAAGAGATTGGCAAGAACATTCTGTGGAAATCTTAACACCACTAGCAAAAGTCAGACTGATTTAGATTGCAATTCATGTAGGCCTTCTGCACCTGGAACCTGCCCATGGTACAAATTAAAACAAACCTCCTACTGAGAGCATACTAATACAAATTATGTAAAATAAATGCACTATGCATTCTGGCAAAAAAGAAATGTCCTGCTGCTCATGGATGAGGAGGCAGTATTAACAGCTTGCAGTTGAAGGATTTATTAAACTTTAGTTTGAGCTTGTCACTTAGTACTACCTACTACTGAGTTGAGTTTGACACTGATACTTGTTTTCCTTTTTTAATTTAAAATGTATGTAGTACAAAGACAAAATGCTTGCTACTGTTGCGTGTGTACTCTCATATGTCTAACCCTTTGTGTGTTCTTTCCTGTCTCACAGCTCAGTACAAGTTGTACTATAATTGGTAACCGTCCTTACCTGCAAACTGCTTTAGGGTGCACATTTAATTGAAAACTAATTATAACATTTGCCTCAGATCTGTTAAATAGCCTAATTAGACTATAATAACTACTACTTTTTCTTATTTTATTTTTTTTTACTTGACTAAACCACGTGCATCATGTGTGCAACAATGTTGCAGTTAGCAGAGGAGGAGCCACAGCAGTGTTGGCTACAATAGGACGTTGTTTTAACATGCACACATTTAAAAAAGTAGAGTTGAATAAAATGACCATCCATCATTATATTTCACTACAATACCCCACCTGAACTCTCTATCATAACAATGGCCTCTCAGTACATTTTTTTTCCCTTGTGTAATTAGCTGTCATGTCAAATTATGCCATGAATGATATCCCCACTATAACTAAAAAAAGCAAAGCATTCAGTTGAGATTATAATGACACATCAATCATCCAAATAACTGAATTAATTACAAGTGTTATATACAAAACTGATAGCTGATGAGATGTGTGGTTATCACATATCAACTATTTGGATTGCACCTTGGGTTCATAGAGATGCCCCTTCGCTTAAGCTCTGGAAATTGTGCATATAAAAAAAACGAAAAAAAGGAAAATGTCAAAGTCGTTACTCAACAAGTATGAAAGAGCTGATAGTTTAATGCAACCATCATACATGTCAGTGCTTTGTCATTTTCTGTCCTGTTTGTCCAACAGCTATGACAGTGAAGGACGGCTTCTGAATGTGACGTTCCCCACTGGAATGGTAAATAACTTGTACACAGACATATACAGTGCTTTGACGGTGGACATTGAAAGCTCTGTGACAGATGAGGAAATCAGCATCACCACTAATACCTCAACCATTCGTGCCTTCTACACTCTGGCTCAGGGTAAGGCCACGGCACTCATCTTCCTGACTCAGGCAGCTATTTTGTAAGCGGTTATTTTTCATTGTTTCAAGGGTCGCCCGGCCAATTGTTGAGTAAGCTTAAGTCATGTATCATTACAGCTTTGAGGGTCTGACAGATGACAGTGTAAATGATTACTCTCTCATTGTGTGGGTTTGGGGTGTCAGGGTGACACGTCAACCTTGTATCTAAATGGTTTCTACTCTCTGCCCGACCCAGATGGTCGTTATTTCAGCATCATTCATGTTCATTCTTTGCATCTGAAAATGGTCAAATATGAAATACTTAAAAGTACTTAAAGCATAATTAAGTGCAACCTTTGGAGAATGTCATTTATTCCAGTGTGTAATTACTTATTCCTTTAATCTAAGCTGCATTTTTTTGTTCATGTTTTGTTAACTATCAATAGACCAATGTAGAAGCAGCTATCAAGTGGGCTTTGACAACTCGTTGAGGATTACCTATGCCAACGGGATGGACACCCACTACCAGACAGAGCCCCACATTCTGGCAGGCGCTGCCAACCCAACTGTAGCCAGACGCAACATGAGCTTGCCAGGGGAGAGTGGGCAAAACTTGGTTGAGTGGCGCTTCCGCAAAGAACAAGCCAGAGGGAAAGTTATCGTGTTTGGACGCAAGCTTAGGGTATGTTTGATTTTCTTTTCTTTTTTCTTCCTTGTAGCGCATGCAAATGATCAGCGTGCCATGAATACAGAAGTGGCTATGTCCTGTGGTTTTGCTTACCTCAGTGGTAGATTATGGCAAAGTATGGCAGTGACAGTATTAGGGTCAGTTGCACAACAAATTAGATTAAACTGTCTAAAATAATGCAGGTGTTATTGTATTTAATGGTTATCGCACTGTCCTTATTATAACATTATAAAAACATTTCTGCAATTCCATCTTTCCATTGGAATTTATGAGTCAAATTAACATTTAGTTCCTAATATAGAGGGTTATCAATATTCCAGTACTGTACATAAGTCCACCTCTTCTCCTCTTCTTTCTTAGAATATGACACTCAGATTTATGATAAATGGTACTTCATGAACTTAACTTGGGTGGTTACTTTGCTTCTGAGTAATTTTTGTCTCCTCTAAATTTAGAAGGATGTGATTTAAGTGCACCTGAATAATCGCCAGAGCGTCTCTCAGTTAAATGAGCCTTGTGAGGGAGGTGTGAATCTCTGACAACTGTAGTGCAAATGATGTGAATACAGTTTTAAGAGCCCTCCAGACAAAGAAGAATTTCTTTTTAATATTGCACTATTGTGTAATCAATTACATCAATCAAGTTGTTGTATCATTCCTAAATATAATAAATAAGTTTGATCTGTTAGTCATATCTTATTATCACTAGTAGTAGGTGTAGTTTTCTTTTTGTCTAACACGTTATTAAATCAAATCTTTCCCACAGGTGAACGGACGGAACATTCTTTCTGTTGATTACGATCGCACCCTGAGGACAGAGAAGATTTATGATGACCACAGGAAGTTCCTCTTAAAGATTATATACGACACAGCAGGCCACCCAGTGCTCTGGGTGCCCAGCAGTAAGCTACTGCCAGTTAATGTGAGCCGTACTAGCAGTGGGCAAATCAGTGTCCTGCAGAGAGGTCCCACCACTGAGAGACTTGAGTATGATAGCCAAGGCCGCCTGGTTTCCAGGGTGTTTGCTGATGGGAAGATATGGAGTTACACCTACCTGGAGCAGGTGAGAAAATAACATGACCGGAGGAAGTAATATGTATGATATACTGTACAGCAGGCTAGTCATTATCGCTACAAGGTGAATAAAGAACCTGACATGTAGCAGAGGTCACTCTGAGGAGGCCTATTTTGCAATAATCACCAGCTCCATGTACATTATTCTGCTTCTTACAGAGGTACCTAGCAAACACAGTAATCATTCTACACTAACTGCAGATTCATGAGCATAATTTACAAGCTTTAGATATAACAATTATCAGAGGGGTCGCATCCACGAGCTATACCTCAGCCTGTAGGGCTGATGATTACCATCTCTCTTTTAGTAACATATATCTTGTCCGAGAAAATGTGTGGTAGGTAGCACTGAATAACAGCATCCTCACCTCTGGCAGCAGTATACAATGCATGTGCAATAGAACAGTATACCCTTTAAATAACTGTGTGTAAAGCTGGGGACAGACCTGAAGGCTGACTGTGTTATGTACTACTGCATTTCATTTTGTATCTGTGTCCTGTGCGGTTTGTTTAGTGCTGTTCTATCACTGTGTGTATGTTTCAGTTTGACCTGCTAAGGGACTGCAGATGACAATTAGCTTTAAGCTAACTCTGGTACAATACATCAAATGGTAACACGTATGTTTAATATTGTTCAAGGTCCTGTACAACTAAAAAAAAAAGTGAAATAGCTGAAACCTTTGAAGCCTGGACACCCCACACCTAATGTTAGTACAAATTGAAAGACTAGTGCAGAGACTACAGTAAATACAAAGAGAACACACTAGGCGATAGGCAGGCTATAATTATTTGAAATCCTGCATTATGGCACACATACTATACTACGCAAAAATGAAAATTACAGGAATCTACTAAACTGATCCTTGCATTCTGCTCTTAGTTTTAGTTGTTTAGTTGTTTGGTAAAGTGTATTTAAGACTGCACTGAGATGCTCCGCTATGAAAATACATGTAGAGATTTCCTCAGCCTGGCTGCATCCTTTTATTGCGTGACCTAGAGAGGCCATGTCAACACTCTGAAATAAGGAACACAGAAAGCTCAGGGAGCACAGGGAACCTCTATGTCATAACGGATGACTGGGCATGACATTTTAACAGAAAGGGTGGTAAACCTTTAGAAGACAGACCACACTCCAAACTGCATATATTGTAAGTGAATTAAACTAGCCTCTGCGTATAGTAGGAGATAAAAGTAAACATTTCTTATGTTGCATACTTGTGTTATATTGTATTTAACATCAATATATCAAGTACTTGTGATAACTTTGAAACCAAAGCTGTACATTCTGCATTAACAGTTTAGACAATGGGCAGCATAATTGGTGGCTGCTCTATCACAACAGCAGTGCCTAATGCGTTTTTCATATACCCTGATTCTCTTTTTCTCAAACAGGAAATGTTTTTCTCACTTTGCCTGCACTCACATTGTCTGCCGTTACACATATATTATGCATACATGCAACTCAAGAAAAAACCTGCTATTTTGCTCTTTTCCCTTTAGTCCATGGTTCTCCTGCTCCACAGTCAACGGCAGTATATATTTGATTTTGACTCTCTGGACCGGCTTTCTGCTGTCACGATGCCAAGCGTCGCCCGCTACACGATGCAGACCATCCGTTCAGTGGGCTACTACAGGAACCTTTATCACCCCCCAGAGAGCAACGCCTCAGTGGCTGTGGACTACAGCGAAGACGGCCTCCTATTGAGAGTAGCACATCTCGGCACAGGCCGTAGGATCCTGTACAGGTACCGGCGGCAGAACAAACTGTCAGAGATCCTGTATGACAGCACAAGGGTCAGCTTCACCTACGACGAGACGGCAGGAGTGCTGAAGACGGTCAACCTGCAGAATGAAGGATTCATCTGCTCCATCCGTTATCGCCAAGTGGGTCCACTGGTGGACCGGCAGATATTCCGCTTCAGTGAGGATGGCATGGTCAATGCACGCTTTGACTACACCTATGACAGCAGTCTGCGTGTCACCAGCGTGCAAGGCGTCATCAACGAAACACCACTACCCATCGATCTATACCAGTTTGATGACATCTCAGGAAAGGTTGAACAGTTTGGGAAGTTTGGGGTGATCTACTATGATATCAATCAGATCATATCCACTGCCGTCATGACCTACACCAAGCACTTTGATGCACATGGACGCATCAAGGAGATCCAGTATGAGATATTTCGCTCACTTATGTACTGGATCACTTTCCAGTATGACGATGTGGGGCGAGTCATCAAACGAGAGATCAAGATCGGCCCCTTTGCTAACACCACCAAGTACAGCTATGAGTATGATGTGGATGGCCAGCTCCAGACTGTGTACCTGAACGAGAAAGTGATGTGGCGCTATACGTATGACCTTAATGGAAATCTGCACCTGCTGAATGCAGGAAACAGTGCAAGACTTCTACCTCTGCGCTATGACTTGAGAGACCGTATCACCCGCCTTGGAGATATCCAATACAGAATGGATGAAGACGGTTTCCTCCGTCAAAGGGGAGCAGAAATCTTTGAGTACAACTCCAAAGGTCTCTTGGTGCGGGTCTACAGCAAGAGCAACGGATGGACCATTCAGTATCGCTATGATGGACTCGGACGCAGAGTGTCCACCAAGACAAGCTTGGGCCAGCACCTGCAGTACTTCTACGCAGACCTGAGCTACCCGGCTAGGATTACACATGTGTACAACCACTCCAGTTCGGAGATCACCTCACTCTACTATGACCTCCAAGGCCATTTGTTTGCTATGGAGATCAGCAGCGGGGAGGAGTTCTACATTGCATGTGATAACACCGGCACACCTCAGGCTGTCTTCACCAGCAATGGCCTCCTGGTCAAACAGCTCCAGTACACAGCATACGGCGAGGTTTACTTTGACTCAAACCCAGACTTCCAGCTTGTGCTTGGGTTTCACGGAGGACTGTATGAACCCCTGACCAAACTACTGCACTTCGGGGAGCAGGATTATGATATAATGTCTGGAAGGTGGACTATCCCAGATGTCTCTACTTGGCAACAAGTTGGCAAAGAGCCAGCTCCTTTTAATTTATACATGTTCAGAAATAATAACCCCATCAGCAAAGTCCATGAAGTGAGAGAATATGTTGCAGGTAAGATTTATTGCTATTAATGGTGGTTATTAGAGCTGCAACAAATGGTTATTTTCATCATTGATTTTTCTACAGATGAGGCTCTCCATGAATCATTGTATCTATACAATGTCCATTATAATAGCATATTCATTATTTTTAACTGATCATTAGCCCAAATATATTCAGTTTATAATTTCATGTGACAAACAAAACAGATGGAAACTGACCAGTTTCCAAAAAAGGTTGCCAATGAACTAATTTTGGGTTATTAGTAGCTGCACTAATAATAAATATATATATATATATATATATATATATATGTGTGTGTGTGTGTATTATATATTAAATGTATATAATATTTAGCATAACTTAGCAGTGTTGCATTTTTGAAGCATTTAAGTGTCAAGTATGAAACTAGTCACTTAAATGCTCAGTGTTCAAGAAATTATGTTTTAAAACCTTTTTTTCTCAATATACAGTATAAAAGTTTAAATATTTTTTCCGGTAAACATTTATGATGCAGTACCTAAAAGCCTTAATTTATTTTTATTGCGCAGATGTGAACAGCTGGCTTGTAACCTTTGGCTTTCATCTTCACAACACCATTCCTGGGTTTCCGGTCCCAAAGTTTGATTTAAGCATGCCATCCTATGAACTGAGGAAGAGTCAGCTCTGGGATGATCTGCCGGTGAGTAAAATGTATATCTTTCGATGCATGTGGTACATAAAATAAACAACTTCTTCAGACAATATGCTTTTGAAAGTGTAGGGGATCGGACAGACAAAAACATTTTCATTGTTTTTTTTTTTAAGCTGCCATCTCTTAATTGTATTGCTATGCATTTCATAGAATATCAATTTTAATTGGGCCATATTTGCATAAAAATACGCATTATAAGTAAAATTGTACTTTCCGCTGTATTGATCTGTAAGTTTCCAGTAGAACACATTTTAACACTGTTTAACTTTCAACCGTTTGAGGCTATTCATGCTAGGATTCTTTGGTTTAAGGTCTTAACACAAAAAGCTGTAAAATTGTCGTCGGGATTGATCTACTTTTGGCTTCAGAACACAGCTTAAAAAAGGCCATTATCTTAGAGCGGGATGAGAAACTCTCTGAAGCAGAGCCGTAGCGGGTTCTAAATGGCCTGCAGAGTCAAGTTCTGCCATGTTCAGGCGTTAACGTTTCACTGCACTTTCCCTACAGTCTATCTCTGGGGTCCAGCAGGAAGTAACCAGACAAGCTCATTCTCTCTTGTCATTCGAGCGGCTGCCAGAGGTCCATCTCAGCCGAGGTCGTAGAGGTGAAAAGTCTTGGCTGTGGTTCTCGGCGGCAATGTCTCCCATCGGAAGAGCCGTTATGTTCGCTATCTACAAGGGAAGCGTTCACACTCATACGCTCAACGTGGCCAGTGAGGACTGTATCAAGGTCGCAACGATCCTCAACAACGCTTTCTATTTGGAAGACATCCACTTCACTATAGAAGGACGGGACACACACTACTTTGTCAAGCCAGGCCTTCCAGACGCCGACCTTGCTGCGTTGCACCTCACTAGTGGACACAAGACTCTGGAGAATGGTGTCAATGTGACGGTTTCCCAGTCCACCACAGTCATGGATAGTCGGACTCGCCGTTTCGCAGACGTGGAGATTCGTGCTGGTGCTCTAGCTCTTCATATTCGCTATGGATCCACAGTGGACGAGGAGAAAGCGCGGGTTGTTGAGCTCGCCCGTCAGCGAGCCCTTGCGGGTGCGTGGGCAAGAGAACAGCAGCGACTGCGAGATGGCGAGGAAGGAGTCCGTCCCTGGACAGAGGGGGAGAAGAGGCAGCTTCTGAGTAGTGGAAAAGTTTTGGGGTATGACGGGTACTATGTGCTCTCCATTGAGCAGTACCCAGAATTATCAGACAGCACTAATAACATCCACTTTCTTCGGCAAAGTGAAATTGGGAAAAGGTAACAATACGAGGTGCATCTTTTGCCAAAGAGACTTGGTTTTGGTAGAGACATAAAAGCGGACAAAATTAAAAGCAACTGAATCAAAGGTTGCTGCTATGTACCCCGAGTGTCGTGTGTTTTTGTAAAAAACAACAAAAGAAAGAACAGAAAAAAAAAATACAAGGGGTCAAAAGCAATGCTGTGCATTGTGACCTAGGGACTACAGAGTAAATGTATAACTACACAAAGCCTTAACATGGCAATTACAGGTCAGTTCCTCTGTTGCACAAGCCTTTTAGACTCTGGACTCTGAAGCAGAGGAATAGTGGTGTCTTTCGGGAAACAGTGAGCTGATTTAGGTGTTTTTTGTTTTTTTTTCATCAAGAAAAGTCTGGTTCAACAGAAAGTATAATAGGAGCAAAGGAAATGTTTACATTATGCATATCTGCACTTCTCTAGAAGTACGGGCTCGAGAGTTCACACTCCTAGAGCAAGCGGTTCCTAGAGCAAATGTTTGTTTTTAAAATCAGAGACTTCTGACGTTAGAGATAGCCTCACCTAACAACCACTATATATACCAGATTTAGCACTGTAAACATCAAAAAACATCGAAATGTCTTATTCTCTTTGAGATGCTTTTAAACAGAAAAAAGAAACAGTTTCCATGTTTAAATACCCAATATTCATTGTGAAAAAAAAGTACAGCAAAAGGTATGAATAACTCTGTTGGGGGGGCACAAATGTGTCTTGAATAGCACAGGGACACCATGTTTTGTAAATTATGCAAGAGTTTTATGGCGTTTTCTTTTTATAAACCGAATCAATGTATGTATTAGTCATATTAACAGTAATTTATGTTGTGTTTATACATGACAAAAAAAGTCCAGCTGATTTTTTTTGGATTTTTTATTTTTTATTTGTCAGACAAGCTTTTTTTAAAAGTTACGTTACTCCTAATATGGCTATGTGGGGCTTCTTCACAATGCTCTGTTTAAGTAATTAACAGAAACGTGCATGTAGTGACAAGTATTTACAAGTGGTGATGTATCTATAACATGCCGTCAACTATTATTTCCACTAAATGTAATGTTTATTGGGCATAATGCCTTTTGACCTGGCTTCCTGTCCAATGAATATTTCATCAACACAAATATTTCATGAACCCATCTCATAAGGTTACAGTGGATCCAAATATAGATCACATCCATGTTTTCAGTAGTTATACTTTTTTTGAATGTTAAATGCACTCAAGGATTAAAATGATATTGGGGTTCTTTTTGGTGTGTTGTTTTTTTTTTTTAAGAACTGCCTTTTTGTTATATCAATCAACTGTTCAGTTTTACAATATGAGATGTGAGAAAATGTGGTATTAGCTGGCGGGTTACTTAGACACTAATTTGGATATCAACAATGCTTAAAGACTTTCCAAATAGTTATGTATGTAAGGCCTCAGTATTGCAAAAAAAAATATTGAAATTACATTGATTATTAATACAAAATAATAACAAATGCTTCTTCTGAGCTACAAAGTCAAAGAAGCCAAATGCGTTAATTTGAAGTCAGCTGGTTAAAGCTGCTCTGAACTGAAGTGTGTATATTGTAGCTGAAGAGATTTTAAATGCAACTTACTTGAAATAGAAAGTTGCCTTAAACAATCTACTCAGTCAGCATCAAACCCCAAAATGATTTTAGGTGTAAGTATACGTGTGAACCTTTGATACCTCAATTTTTAAAACTACATTTGGGTTGTAATCAGCCTTCCCACACTCTGTAAGTTATTCATCAAAACAGGAGTTGTGATGATGGAATTCATAATTCTGAAAACAAAGGGATTTCTTAATCTTCAAACAGCATTTCAAACCTTGGGTGCACAATATTCTTTGCTCAAAGCTTGTTTTATGCTTTTGTTTTTGACCTCCCTGCTGCTCCTACATCCTCCAGATTCTTAATATAGTTTCAGAAATGGAACAATGTTTTATGACATACAGAGCTCAACAAAGCTACATCTCTTTGAATGTTGCTCAGCTCAAAATCTGAAATACATCCCCTGTGAGTTACTGTCTATTGTTCCTTCACAGTAAAATTACAGTGAACTTATACAAATCCCCATTTGTTTTGATATATCCAAGTGAGTTTCAAACCCCACCAAAACCCTGCTGAAAAATCTTCAAGTAAAAACTCAGCCAAGCATTCACATCTTTCATTCTCTTAAAAGTCCTCTGATGCTCCCTAGTGGTACATATAGCATAGTTCAGAAAGTCATCCAGTCCTTCAGCTGTTTAATGTACACACCATGCAGCTGTACACTTATAATAACAGCAGCCATCACTGTACTTTCAGAGAGGTCAGAAAATAGTGCTGCCTTGAGCTCAAACTTAAAATAATTCATTCAAATTCTATTTTAGCATGCCAGGTGTTGGGGGGTGGGGGGGACTAAAAATCACTTCTGGATACTCCAGGTTAATTTAAAGAGACATCAAATAGAATAGATAAATCGCTAATATTAAGATGAACCGCAGTACTGCTGCAGTATCACACTGTGTCCACAGTAGGCACTGCCAAAGAAACATTGCGGCAGTGCAACTAGACCGACTTCAAAGGCTGGTATAAGAGAGATGGCACGACTTTGCAAGAACATCAAAGACCTGAAAGCATAACGCAATAACCAGATCAGAGCGATGGAAAAAATGGAGCATGTTTCATAATTCAATTGAGCTTCATTTTATGCACGTAACACAAATGTAGCCATATGGAATCACACTGCCAAACAAATGATTTTGAAGTCTACATGTCCCAACCTGGAGTCACAATCAAACACCACAACACTGTCATATATATATATATATATATATATATATCATCAAATATGATGCTTGACTTTGACGTCATACAGCTTGCATTTATCAAGGGAGTTAATTTTGGACTTTGGAATTTTTGGAATTTTTGAAAAGCTACTCCATTCAATTACAAGCACGTGATGTTTAGCTGAGTGTAAGGAAAGCTACAGTTATTCAAAGTGAAGTTGAGTTTACAGTAGTAATTCAGCGATCATTGATGTAAAAATGTGCAGTCAAGTGCATCAACCGAGCTGATTAGATAATAATGAACACATGAAATAGTCAACAGATTGAGCTCTCTGAGTTTCTAGTAAATAAAACTGTGTAGCTGATTGCATCTCCAAGGGCATCACACATTTTAAATGTGGAATTGACACAGTATTGACAAAATAAATGAAAACTACTACAATGAAAAGAGCACATGCACTCATGACCTTCTAATTATGTTGTTACATTCTGCCTATTACACAAACCAATTTACTGGAAAGGAAAAAAATAACACTGTGTCTTGCATCTGGAGATTTCTACACATGCATGCACCAAAAGTCAGAAAAAAACTAGGGCTATGTTTGAACTACAGACGTCCAGAAAGAACGACAGTCTTTCTTATGGTCACAGAATCATTATTTTATCTTATCTGGACATAAGCTTCGCTCTGAGCTTCGACATAATCTCTGATTTCATGTGGACACCATCTTCTGATCTTGACATAACCTAAACTGTTATTAGATGATCGTCAGATACAAAAATGCATTCTGATACGGTAATCATCTACAAACAGCAATCCCTACCACTTACGTTGCCACTCACTTTGACATCAAGTTATTATAACATTATTATATTAAGTTGCTGTGAACAAACACATAACTATAATATTTTTACATAATAGTGTTGGTAGTTAGTTTACTGTTGCACAAGTCACTGTAATGTTTCTATAATATTAACCATAATGTAGAAAAATGGTTAGTCTACAATATAGTTCAGATCAAACATAACATCTCTGGCTGATTGCTGTTTATCCATTCAATTCATTTTTGTTTAACTTAATTGTAATTATACTTCCATTATAATTCTGAGTGCAACCTGCTAAAAATAATGAAAGCTGTAAAGGTTATGTGTTAAAATGATGTAAGAGCCATGTAATTGAAGTATGTTTTACATACTTTAATTACCTCACCTCTTAGTGTAAACATAATGTACAACCAGAAATAGGGATAGTGTTATTTTTTTTTTCTTTGATTATATCTGATACCTGGTAATCATATTTGATCCTCAGAACCGTTAAACATTTTTATCTCAACATCTAATTGAAATGATTGCTAGAACACTGGGTTAATTAAAGTTTTTTTGAGATCATAATAATTATGAGAAAACAGTGAATTAGAGTAATAATTTTCTCCAATATTTATTGCCAATAGGGTGGCTAGAATTACGGCAGAAAGAGTAACATGCACATCTTACTACATGCCAATATATTTAGTTAATTTTGTCTGATGCTTCTGTTCTTTTTTTCTACATGTTTACACTTTAGCGATAAATGCATAGATTATGTGTTGATGCTTATTTAATGATGGTTTGAGAGTACAAAAAGTCTCAAAACAGTGTGGAGATGAAGGTTGCTGACGGCAGGGCTGACATTTGGCAAACATAGGCAGCACAACTGCAGAGTTCAAGTACAAAGGGCACATAGAGAGGAACACATTGCAACTTTCATTGGGGATTTTACATGGCAATAAGGCAAAAACAAGTCACATCCCTGCTTTCTTTTAATCAGTGACTCACTCAGACCTTGGAGAAAATGCGTAATGACACGTGCGCCCTATCAGTGGGATAGACAGGTCTGTTAAAGCTGCAAAGATTTACACTGATGGTCTCATCTCGTCTCAAGCACCTCATCCTCTGTTCTCCCTCTCTCACTTGCATTCCATTCATCCCAGCTAAAAAGGAACAAGAACAAAGCATTCTGGGGCTGCTTTTTCTTTTCTTGTTCAGACTGCAGCTTCATATTGCTGGGCTTGTACCGTGTCCCAATTCAGAAATAGCTGCTTGTTATCATCCCTCTGATCTTCTGAGGACAGTTGCACATGCTGTTGGGACTTTACTGAGAAGTCTACAAAGAGTGTGGGTAACAAAAACAAATAAGGGCGCTAATGATCTTATAGAGATTTAGAGAGAGTAGATTGAGGCTTCTAATTCTTAGACTGAAGAAACTGGGCTAACTGTTGTTCAAAAAGAATTTGCTCGATGCGATTGACAGTGTGTTGTGGTGTGGTTCGATGTGGTGAATTATGAAAGAACATTACACATTACTTTTTCAGCTCCCAACAAGCTTTGGATGGTCACAATCTCTGGCTCTAAAGGTATTTACAGTGTATCTGATTTGTCCGATTTACAGGAACACGCACGCACGCACGCACACACACACACACACACACACACACACACACACACACACACACAAAGCTCAGTGTGAGTTCTTTAACATTATGTATTGTCCAAGCAGTCTCTCAATGGCCTTAGCCAAAAAAAAAAAAAAACACTACCGGTCAAAAGTTTGGGGTCACTTAGAAATTTCCTTTCCACTCCATTCCAGACAGAATACCAGCTGAGATCAGTTGCATTGTTTTTTTAATCAGGGCAGCAGTTTTCAGATTACATTATGTGCTTACATAATTGCAAAAGGGTTCTCGACTGTCAAAAGAAGTGGCTGAAGAAACGCTTGAAATTCCATGCTTTTTGGTCTAAACATCATACCCAAATTAAAAGTGGTACAGCTCCCATATACTTTTACACTCTGGGGTGTGCCTGACATCATTGGAAAGGTAACACTCTCAAGGTTTTGTTACAAGTATCAGGGTGATTCTAGGCCTTACTGACACAGAGTTACAGAGGCTTTAATGGAGGATTTTTATTTCCGTCCAAGTCATACATCTGTAAAATGATTAGAATACACTGCTGTAAACACATCTGACAGGTGACAGACAACAAAGGGCATTAGCCACATGTCTCAGCTTACTACAGACAAAATGAAGCCAAAAGACTCAAAAATGGATTTTATATGATTTTTTTTCTACAGATATATCTGTGCGTTTTTTTTTCTTCCATTTGAAAAGTGCAAAGAAAAAAGCCAAAAAACTACAAAATACAACACTTCTCAAATACACAAACACACCCACACCAATCACTTTTCCAATGATATCAGGCACACCCCAGATTGTCAAAGTATATGGGAGCTGTACCACTTTTAATTTGGGTATGACGTTTAGACCAAAAAGCATGGAATTTCAAGGGTTTCTTCAGCCACTTCTGTCTACAACAGTCGAGAACACTTTTTGCAATTATGTAAACACATGATGTAATCTGAAAACTGCTGCCCTGATTAAAAAAACAATGCAACTGATCTCAGCTGGTATTCTGTCTGGAATGGAGTGGAATGGAAATGTATAAGTGACCCCAAACTTTTGACCGGTAGTATATATATATATACATATATATACACATATATATATACATACATATATATATATATATAAACCATTTGCAAATATTTACAGATGAGTCCAATGACCTACAGAGGGGTATCAACGATTCCCAGAGATCGACTACACACTGCATCAGTTGCACTTTAAATGCAACAATGCCTACATGCATATTCCCTGTCAAAGAAATTAATAAAATAAAAAGTCAATTTAACATTTTCTTCTTTGTGCGCCAGCTTACAGTAGAAATAAATTATTACTGGTCAAACGATAAACAACTCTTGGTTGGTTGTGGTTCAAAACACGCACTACCATCTTTAAATAGATTTTTCACAGATTATTCCTTTTTTCAGATAGAAGTGACGTGCATATCAGCTTTGCCATCCAAGACATTAAACCCGTGATGCCAATAAATGCACGTACCTCCACGTCTGAGGCTTACATAACTAACTTCACCATTTGTAAGAGATGCACAGGTATAAACAGCAAACCCTGGAGAGTAAACATTGAAGATAAACTGTGCAAAGAAGTTTCCTGAATACACCATTTGTTCTGAGTATAAAGGTCACAAGCAATAATAACATACTGAAAAAATGGGAAATAGCAGGTCTTTGAATTTATAAAAATGAATTTAGAATATGCAACGCAATTCATTTATATTCCTTTCAAGAACATGGTTCAATCATGTAGACTTCAGTTGTTTTTGAAGAATGTTAACTGTATGGATTCATTTTGCGTTGATTGAAATTGAATCAATTGAACATTTTAAATGATCGAATTAAGTTTGGTCACTACCGTAAATGGTATATTTGAATCAAAGGGCGCCAGGAAGTGTAGGTGGCACTCCGGAACAGAAGTTGGCGGTAATGCAGCTAAATGTCAACACAGTCAAACTGTCTCAATGAGGACAACACCGAAACAAGAAGAATGTGAAGAAGAATGTTGAGTATGTGTCTCCGACACGAAAAAATAAGTTAACATCAATCAAAATGATTTTTGTTAATGTTCATAAAGGTGACATTTTCATTAAATGTATGTTTTTGTACTGCATGTAACAGTTACAAAAGTCTGTTGACTTGTTTGTGCATAAAGTTATATTAATATATCGGTTTTCTTATAACTAAGTTAGCTAATACCATCACGACTTAATTTAGCATTAATAATTGTGTTTCTCTGCTGACCCCCCCCTGACGGTCCATTCCTAACAATGGTATTTCAATGTAGCCAACGTAACGTCAATGGCAGCCGGTGAAGAGGAGCCAGTCTGCAAAGCAGTTTTGTGTTTATATGTGCGGGCAGGATTTATTCAGTTTGATCAATCCCACGGTAAATTGGCTGGTTTACTAAACAGGGAGGGACTATAAATCCTGTCTGTTTTTTGTATTTCAAGAGCGAATTGCTCCACAATATGAATACAGATTGATCACTTATTTTGTTGGTAACCGTTGTTGTATAATCACAATATTACACTTGAGGAGGCCTATACTTAAGTAATGCGACTTTCGGACCTCAAAATTAAACCCTCTCATGTAATATGGCTTAAAAAAACGTCAACGTTAAACGCTGATGCAGTTTTAAATGTTTTATTTCCACGAGTTTACAGACGTCTCTGCGGATTGAGTATCACCTGTGACCTGAGCCGAGACACACCCACCAAACGAGAGAAAACATTTCTGAAACAGACTTAATATTTACAGTCCATGCAGTTGCACTCTCTCTCTCTCTCTCTCTCTCTCTCTCTCTCTCTCTCTCTCTCTCTCTCTCTCTCTCTCTCCCCGTGGGGTCGAAAATCAAGCTCTTCCACTTAGCTGCTCCGTCTAGAGGTCTGGAGAACTTCCGTTGTGTAATCTGGATGCTGTGTTTTTTTGTTGCATTTGTTTTCTGGGTTTGTGTGCTTTTCTTTTTGCATTGTTTCATATTTGCAGTGCGTTTATGTATTTGGTTGTGTTGTGTGCATTTACAGCGCGTTTGCTGAATGCTGCACATGTGTTGTCAAATTAATGAAGTTGTTTTCTTAATTTGCTTGTGTTTTGTCTATTTGCGTGTGTTGCTCATTATGTTAATGGTTCAAACAGTGATGTAGGCATAACATTTTGTGCTCAACAATACTCTCTTAAGAATGTTTTTTTGGAAAACGGTGCTTGTCCCTCAAAAATTCAAGATGGCAACCATTTTTCAAGATGGCCGCCATTTCTCTTGAATCCTTACATCAATTTTTCAAATGGTAATGCTATCATTACATTTGGTACAAATATTCTTCAAGGAACATTCTCATGGAAAAAGGTGTGTGCCACTCAAAAATTCAAGCTGGCGACCATTTTCAAGATGGCCACCATTTCTGTCAGAGCTCAATTGAATGTGTTAAGGAAGGTTTTGTTTAATAGAGTGAACGTCATTACACAACCAGGGCACACTGGTGACTTCACTGCTGTGAAACTCAGCATGGGGTTCAGTGTCAGCTGATCTAGTTTTACTTACACTGTAGTTCTTGACTAGTAGTAATAGTATAGCTAAGTTTAGTGTCCCAAATGCTGTCTAACAGCCCCTCATCAATTAGCTAGTAATAGATGTAGTTAGATAGCCGCACCTGAATTGACAGGTTGTGCCAGCGCGGGAGAGCCGAGCCAAGGGTAAGCGGGGCAATACATGACTTGTTCATGTATGCTTACCTGGAAAGTGTACAGATCACACAGGACTTAAATGGCACTGGATGAATGATCGGGCTAGGTGTAGGTGACCCGAACCTAGTTGTATTCCATACCTGAATGTGTACTATGTCTATGATTGAGGTGATAAAAGGATAACCTCGGCCTTGCGGTGGGCCGAGAGACGGCCCACTTCCTTTTTCTAACAGTGGCCCTTCCTCTCTGTGGATTGCACCTTGCTGTGGTGGAGAGGCTTGTGTACTCCAATGACCCTGAGAGCTATATATCCCTGCCAAGTTTAACTAAGCCGGACAGGTCAAAGTAGAGGAGGCAGACAAAGCAGACATTATGACTATTTGACAGAAAAGGTGGCCATCTTGAAAATGGTCGCCATCCTGAATTTGTGAGTGGCACACACCTTTTTCCAAAAGAGTGTTCCTTGAAGAGTATTTCTGCCTAATTTTATGATTGCATCACCATTTGAACAATTGAAATAATTAATATTCAACAGGAACGGTGGCCATCTTGAAAAATGGCTGCCATATTGAATTTTTGAGTGCCCAACGCCTTTTTCCAAAATAGTGGCCCTTAGAGAGTATCTGTGCCAAATGTCATGTTTGTATACCAAAGTGAAAGATTTTTTTACTAATGTGCTGCACTAGTCGGCCTAATTTTCCCCGAGCTTGACCCTCCACCTCAGGGAGAATGAGTGTTAGTAAAGTGGTCGGGTTTTGTTCGCGACATTTCCATTACATTGATGCTGTTGTAACGTTACTTTATGTAACAATTGAAAAGGTCCGTCGAGTTGTTTGCATAGACAGTTAAAGACATGGACCAACAGATCCCGTTGTTCTGGACGGAGACCAGTGAAGGATATTAGAAGCACTTTTCCGGTGATGGCTGAGCGTTACTGCGCAGCCTCCAACTGAGCTTGAAGACGTAGATGTGACGTGAGCAACCTGTCTAAAAGTTGTAAGTCTTCTGGTAGCTGTGCCAAGAGAAATCTCAATCATTCCCAATCTTACAGAGATGGAGAGCGTAGGTATATTTAAGGAGATAACATAGGCACAGGCTAATTATTGCTAACTAAAATGATAGTTAACATTATTAATTGAACTTAAACAGCTAATGTAAGTCGAAACTGCCTGCAAGCTTCTCCTGTACTATACGGTAATTCCTCTACTATGCATCAGCAAGTCGCGTGGTTATGACACAATCGTTAGCCTATTTTTACAGAAACGTCTGGTACGGAGCCATAACGTGAGATACAAGGTAATGGAGCCTTTTATACATTGTTGTGTTTCTTTAGATATAAACAATGGACAAATAAAGTATTTAAATGCTTCAGATTTAAAGTTATTCGTTGTCAAAGTGATGTCAAAATGAATGGCAGTCAATGGAATGCTAATGGCGGGTGAGCGCTTGTTAGCATCAAAATGGCGCCATAGGAGGTACGCGTTGTGGAGAGAAGCTTACCCCCTTGGTTGTTTGGGCATAACGTTATAAATATAAATATATTGGTTTGCTAATAGCTAAGGTTAGCTAGCTGATACCACCACTACCTTACTACTTAGCTTACCATGTATAATTGTGTTTCTCTACTGACCCCCCCCAAACATTGTAGGAACCATGTTGTAATATTCTTAGAGAAATATGTACCCATATGACAGTGTACACCAGTAGTTGACTTCAAAATTAAGCAAAAAGTGCTAAACTAAGACACTAATTAAAAAAAAATTGTGTGATGATATAGATGCTGGATGGGAGCGTATCATCAAGGGAGTCTGTATCTACATGGGTGAAGATCCAGAAAACATTGTGCAGCAATATGTGGTATGTGTTGTGTGCTTACTACTCCCCTGTTTGTCCTCCTGATTGATCACTTGGGCTGAAATGATTCATTGATTAATAGAAAATTTATTAATTTATAATTTTGATAATCTATTAAAAATGTTCTGTTTCATAGCATGATACAATCAATACTTAACAAATCTGAGACATCACTTTAGATTGGCTAGTTGTGGTGGGTATGTGATTATTTTCAATGTATTTTCTTTATTTATAAGTCATTGATTATTTAAAATTCTTCAGATTATTTAACTTATTTATTTAAACAAGAAAACATCACAAGTTTAGTCAGTTAAATTAACCGTAGTTACAGCACTATTTATCTTCCCGCACTCAACTACTGTTCTGTCTCTGTGATTTAATATTAATTTATTTGTTTCTCGATTGGTCTTATTTACTGGCCTTTTTTTTAAACAGGGCATGGATGAAGACGGCATCAACGAGGCCACTGAAGACACCACTGTTGGGATTTATGTTCTTAAAGAACATGCTTCAAGTGATGAAAAAGAGGACATCGGAATTGCTTTTGAAGGCATCAATGTGTTGCAAGATCTTGATAATGTAGCATTAGCTGTTGCTATGCTGTTTGGACTAATGTATGCCCTGAACTTCAGCTACCCTCCTGACCTTCGTTATACCTTTGAGGTAATCCAAAAGATTTTCATGGAACTTGATGGAGGGAAACTTTTCAACAAAGCACTCGCTCTAAACAACAGGCTCTTCCAGTGAAAGATTCAGAGAGACTGCGCTGTCAGCCAAACGGCGTAGTTGTCCCTAAAGGCATCGTGGGCTATACAGTTTGGACTAGTTTTGTTTGTTTGAATTAACTGGACAGGATTTGGATGGAACTGCATGGAAATAACCTTTTGCAAACAAAGCAAAAGTTTTCTCAGAAAACCAGCTCTTTTCGTCATTTGTAAAACCACTTTGAAAACAGAGTGCACAATTTAAAGGGTAACTTTGGGTTTTTCAACCTGGACCCTATTTTTTCTATGTTCTTGTTACTGATGGGAACAACAACCTTCGACATTGGTCCAGTATAAAGCGAGATCGCTGCAGTGGGCAGCTGCCAAACAAGCTTCAGTGTAAATTATAGGACAATTGCGCACCTTCAATTTACGTCCAAGTGCTGTTTTTGCCGCTGACAGTCTCAGATTAATATTCTAATTGTCGTACAATATTACAGAGATAGACCTTTTTGTTAAAGAGTAAGATCCTTTTTGTTTAACATGTAAGATCCTTTTTGTTTAACATGAAACAGTGACAAAATCACCATCACCAAACCCACCAGACTAAAAGTACTGTTTAGGCACTTACTCTTTAACAAAAAGGTCTACCTCTGTAGGGATCCTTTCAATAATGTTGTCAGACACTTAGAATAGTAATCTATTCAAGCAGCAAAAACAGAACTTTTAGTGGACACTAACTGACCATGCACAGTTGTCCTATATAACATTGCAGCTCAGTTCACAGCGATCTTGCTCAATGCTGGACCAATTTTCAAAGACATTGTTCAAATCAGTCACTTACACACAAAAACATAGGAAAATAGGGTCCAGGTTGAAAAAAAACTGAAGTTACCCTTTAAGCTTAGGAGTAAACTTAATAACAAAGCACTAGCTCATGTTTGATTTAGGGGCCTATTTTAACGATCTAAGTGCGTTTAGGGCACGTCCAAATCCACTTTTGCTAGTTTGACGGTGGAAAAAAGGGTCCGTGCGCTGGGCGCATGGTTCAAAAGGGTTGTACTTAGTGTCTTCATTAATGAATAGGTGTCTTTTGGGTGTAACATGCAATAAACCAATCAGAGTGTCATCGCCCATTCCCTTTAAAAGCCAGGCGCGTTTGTACCTTGGCGCATTGCTATTGTGATGGCGGATTTGTAATCTTTTGCATGTTTGTGTGCTGCTGCTCTTCCCTGTGTGTGTATGTTCCAAGCATAGTGTGTGTGCGCGCTGTGCATAAGCCTAAGAGTATTTTACTAATTTGCTGTTAAATTAACAATGAAATGCTGCGCTATTGACTTTAGACCAGGTTTTTGTTGGTCAATGGCGCGATCACTTCCCACTGCCTCAAGATAGCAATACGCCAAGAATTCACCTGAACACACCTCCCTGTAAGACCAGCATGCCCATGGGCGCAAAGATGGGCGCAGGTGCATTTGCTATTTAAACGACGTGGGCGCTGGATGGGAAATTGACAACTGCGTCGGTCTTAAACTAGCAAAGACACTTGCGTAAATAGGGCCCTTAGACTATTTCAGGGAAATGGTGTTATTCTTTTTTTATTTGCTCTCAGGGAGAGCACTGTTTGTGATAACAGTTCACAGTATTTTGTATTTGCACTTTTAAATCTAATGTGAAAAGAGTACTATATTTGTCTTTTCCATGTCCACTGAAGATACGTTTGAAGTATTATAAATGTCTTCACTGTTCGAAGTCCACTATGAAGATATGTTTTGAAGTATGTACAGTACTGTGCAAAAGTCCTAGGCAGGTGTGAAAAAATGCTGTAAACTAAGAATGCTTTCAAAAATATAAATAATGATTGTTTATTTTTATCAATTTACAAAATGCAAAGTGAGCAAGTAAGAAACAAAAGAAAAATCTAAATCACATCAATATTTGGTGTTACTACCCTTTGCCTTCAAACCAGCATCAATTCTTATAAGTACACTTGTAGGATTTTAGTCAGGTGTATGATCAACCAATTATAGTATATAGGTAGTTATACTGCATCAGCAAGGTCTCTCCCAGACAAATATTTCAAAGCAGACTGGTGTTTCCAGATGTGCTGTTCAAGCTCTTTGAAATAGCACAAAGAAACGGGCAACGTTGAGGATCGTAGACGCAGTGGTCGGCCAAGGAACACATCAAAAATCGGAAGATGTCCAGCAGTGCCATCAGCTCAGAACTGGCAGAAACCAGTGGGACCCAGGTACACCCATCTACTGTCCGGAGAAGTCTGGCAAGAAGTGGTCTTCATGGAGGAGTTGCAGCCAAAAAGCCATACCTCCGACATAGAAACAAGGCCAAGCGACTCAACTATGCACGAAAACATAGGAACTGGGGTGAAGAAAAATGGCAGCAGGTGCTCTGGACTGATGAGTCAAGCAGAGGCTGTAGCAGAAGGCAGGTTGTTTGCCAAAGGGCTGTAGAGCGGTACAATAATGAGCGTCTGCAGGCAACAGTGAAGCATGGTGGAGGTTCCTTGCAAGTTTGGGGCTGCATTTCTGCAAATGGAGTTGGAGAGTTGGTCAGGATTAATGGTGTCCTCAATGCTGAGAAATACAGGCAGATACTTATCCATCATACAATACCATCAGGGAGGCATATGATTGGCCCCAAATTTATTCTGCAGCAGGACAACGACCCCAAACATACAGCCAAGATCAATAAGAACTAACTTCAGTGGAAAGAAGAACAAGAAGTCCTGGAAGTGATGGCATGGCCCCCACAGAGCCCTGATCTCAGCATCATTGAGTCTGTCTGGGATAACATGAAGAGACAGAAGGATTTGAGGAAGCCTACATCCACAGAAGATCTGTGGTTAGTTCTGCAAGATGTTTGGAACAACCTACCTGCCGAGTTCCTTCAAAAACTGTGTGTAAGTGTACCTAGAAGAATTGATGCTGTCTTGAAGGCAAAGGGTGGTCACACCAAATATTGATTTGATTTAGATTTCTCTTCTGTTCATTCACTGCATTTTGTTAATTCACACTTCCATTTTTGAAAGCATTCTTGGTTTACAGCATTTTTTCATACCTGCCTAAAACTTTTGCACAGTACTGTATATGCTCCTATTGTTACACTGTGAAGAAGAGGTGTGAACTTTCACTGATCTCCCTATTCGATTTGATTACGATTATCATGCCTTCGATTCGATATCTCGATGCATCAAATACATTTTTCTATTAAAGCCATAAAGGATATTTGACTTGACAGAATGCATTAAGATACTGTTTGGCCGCAATTCTTTTGTCTGGGAAAGCCACATGGTTGAGATCTCTGTTTAAGATCAGGTTTAATTCCCTATCTCTTGGTCCAACACAGTTTTGTTTTTATTGTAGGTCAGAGATGAACGCAACATGATGAAAGTCAACAATCGCATCCACAGGATTGTGATGATCTTTAAGCTGTTGGTCGACCAGTTTGCGGTTTTGGAAACAATGACAGCATTGGACTTGTATATACCTTGGAATACCTGTCTCTAGCCTCTGGATTCCAAAGCCTTCAGTTTCAGATCTTGGAGAACAAAATCGGGGTCCCGGATACCTTTTCAACATTGTTTGTTGTATCTTGCTCTGGATAAGCTACTGACCAGGGTATGAGTGTGATAAAAAGCCTTGGCTCTTCTTCCCAGGAGTGGCTGGAGAGAACTCCTGACTTGGAGGTGGACGGATTCAATTTTTGGGAAAGGCTGGAAATCAATATTTTTGATGGGCTGAATCTGGAACAGGAGAAAATCGAGGTAAGAGATGACTCCAGCTTTCAGAACAAACTTTCTTTGCTCTCCCTGGATGACTGACAGAGAGTGTATTTTTTATTTACGGGTTCCTAAGAAAATGAAAGATTCTGAGGACAAAGAAGAAATGATGGCTGAACTGGTCAAACAGAAAGAATTGTTTACTTCTCTCTTTGATGAAAAGCGTCATGACCATCTCCTTAGCAAAGGTGAGTGCTTTCTACAAATTGAAAGAAAAAGAAAAGAACTGATTAATCAATTGTCATAATCCAGTGAATGTCAAAACTACACAATTAAAGACACTTATTTTTACTGTCAAAGGACTGTAGGCTAATATATATATTTGTATTTTTGCTGACAAGGTGAGAGGCGGCTCTCCTACAAGGCTCTCCAAGGTGCCCTGATGATCAACTTCTACAGGTATGTGGTTTTTACGGCGTTCCTTCACCTTTAATTATGCAGTGACCCAACGTGACACAAGACTCATTAAGACTACACAAGAATTAGCAGTCAGTCACTGCATGGTGATAATATGAAACTGCTGGGTTAAAGATGTTAACTCCATTGAGGGTAGTGAGCAGGCTTGTTTTACAACTTCTATCAACACCACTCAGAAACCTTTTCATACTTATACTTGATCGTCTAGTACAAGAGATCCTAAATAAATCAAATACAGCAAATACTAAAATCTTCTTTTTACCTTTTAGGGAAGAGCCGAGGTTCCAGGTTCCTTTCCAGCTCCTCACATCTCTCATGGATATTGACACGCTCTTGACAAAATGGCGATGTAAGTTACTGTAGCATATGCTCACTAGTAGGGCTGGGTATCGTTCAAAAATTTCCGATACCGGTACCGATACCAATACCATGACTTCGACAGACTACTTTTTTTGATACCAATTTTATAAAAGTTAAAAACTTCTTACTTATTTTTCCGCTCCTACTACGTGAGCCCCGTCTCTGTGTGTAACGTAGAGTTTTTCCTGCCTGTCTCTACGACGTGTAACGTTAGACAGCCAATCACAAATGTTATTAGATCTCGGTAGAAGCATGCTGCATGCTTATTGGCTCACTGACGCTGATGAGATTTACTCCTTAGGTATTGAAATTGTGTAATGAATGATGAGGCATTTTTTGATAGTTGATACTTTAGAGGCAATTCGGTCAGTGCCTAAAAAGTATTGCATTCGGTACCTACCCATACTCACAAGTGAAAAAGAACAGAAAAAAAGTGCAGGGAGAAAATAGGAGCATGTCTACTAGAAACCAATGCTTTCATATTTCGCCCAAGGGCAGAGCTGGACTAACAACGGAGTTTACAGAGCCAAAGTTAGGTCAGGACCTCAGAGGCAGAAGATTCTTATAACATCCTCTTCGCCTGCTGATCAATCCAACAACCTATTCCCATGAAATACATGTTTTACTCTTCTGTCACACATGTCTAAACGATTTATAGCTCAAATGAAATGCAGCTCACATGCAGGGCCAAACCATTGCTCATATCACAGAGCATATTTCTGTCTTTTGTTTTTTTAGACAATCATGTATGCATGGTGCATCGTATGATTGGCAGCAAAGCCGGGGGGGTTCATCTGGCTACCACTACCTGAGATCTACTGTCAGGTATTGTACGCTATAAACTTTAACCTACTGATTAAACACTTTACCCTGCACATATTGTTGTGGAGCAATCCGATCACGATTGTTTTGGTTCAAAGGAACACGCCCCCACCGCTAGCCTCGCTTAGCCCAGATCCTGGAGGTAACCGGCTCCAACTAGCTTACTGCTCCCAATAAGTGACAAAATAACGCCAACATTTTCCTATTTACATGTTGTGATTTGTATAGTCACAGCAT
Organism: Sander vitreus; assembly: GCF_031162955.1. Lineage (NCBI taxonomy): Eukaryota > Metazoa > Chordata > Actinopteri > Perciformes > Percidae > Sander > Sander vitreus. Next base: position 8,643,918 of record NC_135864.1, read on the forward strand.
GCACAAATAACTAGGTCACATGAGACAGCCATCTTCTAACTGTATACAAACTGGGAACTATATTCTCAGAAAGGTGAAGCACTGCTACTCTCTGCTCCTCACGGGGCTTCTCAGGTGGTACAAGCAAATCACTCCGACCAAGTAGCAGAACTAGCAGTGCTTCGGAATGTATTGTAATGAGAACGACTTTCTTCAGATTTCACAGAATGGAATGTAACATTTCAACATTTTATCTCTAGTTATTGTTTTTATACTGATCTTGCTATTGTTTTTCTTTATTACCTTGTAAAGTGCCTATGAGCACCTTTTAAAGAGCTATATAGAATAAATGTATTATTATTATTATTATTAAAGGTCTGATTTAGGTCTAGAATCGCCCCTGGGTCAAACGAAAAAAACCTCTTGGTTGGCTGTGGTTCAAAACACGCTCTACCATCTTTAAATGTATTTTTCACAGATTATCCCTTTTTTTTTTAAAATGACATTTATTGTTTAGAAACTTTCATGGCAAAATAAAAAAAAGAGATAGAAGTGACATGCATATCAGCTTTGCCATCCAGGACATCAAACCCGTGATGCCAATAAATGCACGTACCTCCACGTCTGAGGCTTACATAACTAACTTCACCATTTGTAAGAGATGCACAGGTATAAACAGCAAACCCTGGAGAGTAAACATTGAAGATAAACCGTGACCGAGAGAGCAATGTGCAGAGAAGTTTCCTGAATACACCATTTGTTCTGAGTATAAAGTTCATAAGCAATAATAAAACATTTAAAATCTTCTTATGAAGAACATATTTGATATTCCTGTTATTTGAATAAAAGTAATCTGTATTTACTATCTGTTGTTTTTCATTTTATTATTTGAAAAAGGGTCTTGTGATGTTCTTTTAGCAAGTCAAACAAAGTCCAGAAGGTGGTCCTGGTTCAAGGTAAACAGCTCCATGGGGCAAATAGAGGCGGGCCGGATGATATCTGTATCCTCAAGAGTGATTGGATGGGCTGAGTCTTTAAAAATCTGGATTGCGTTGAATACAATTTTAGTTAATATTTGTCGAGGAAGAAGAACACGCCTGTGCCGCAACTGAAGTCATGAGTGGATGTCCGTACTTTGAGAAGAGGCATTTGTATGTTCAAATGTCATTGCAGCTAAAATAGGGCTCTAAAGGATTTCTGATCACACTGTTTCCTTTTCTTCAAATTCGATTACATGCAGCCCTCTAACAATTCATTGCTAATCCTGCTGATGGGAAAACATCAAGTAACAAAACGCCTTCTCTCTTCGCACCGCAGGTTATTCAAAAACAAGCCTCCCAAAACAGAGGAAGATGAGGATGCCTCTCAGGCAGGCGTTAACAAGGCCAGTAAAGGAGGAATCATCTATGGGGACTACCTGCAGGTATAGAAAACACCACCTATCAAAACGTATCGGTTTGTACCTGGCTTTTTTTTTTTTTTTAAAGAAAGATAAGTACTGGAATTTAGATTTGTTTTCAAATGCGTGCTCTTAAGTGGAGTGCTTTGTTTCTTTTCAACTCTCAGCTCGACAAAATCGTCTCAGCCCAGGTGTTGCAGAGTGAAGTAAAGGGCAATAAAATCCATGATGAGCACCTCTTCATTGTCACCCATCAAGGTAAAACTAGATTGATAGCGTTGGACAGCCTTTTTCTACTTGTCTCACAGAATTAAATAGTTTTTTTAATCTTGTATTTAGTCATTTATTTAGTAATGTAGTATCGGGGTTTTTTGTTTAGCAGAATTTAACTTGTTTGCAATGCAGTTTCACTTGTGTTTAAAAAAAATGTAAATCTCTAAATCTCATGAGTTCATTTTTATTTTTTAAATGTCTCTCCTGAAAATATCCAACTGATTTTCAACCAAGAATCAATTTTGTTTGTACATTATAAGGCTGAATACAAGAGAGTAACTTGCTCAAATTGACATTTTTTGGTAGTGTCATGACTGCTTACAGACCTGTTTAACTTGTCATATTATACTAAAATGTTTATGATTCTTAAACGTTTTGTCTTTTATTTCAGCATATGAACTGTGGTTCAAACAGATTCTGTTTGAACTTGATTCAGTGCGACATCTCTTCATCAGTGAACATGTAAGTTATATTTTCGGGGCGAAATAATCTTAGAAACGTTGTGATTATGTGTGTTTTCTTCATGAATCATATATAGAAACATATTTTCTAGTTTTCAAGTACCATCATCATTTTTTACCAATAAATTCTGATCTTTTTGATGTGAACTGTCAGTGTTGAAGATTGAGCGCTGCTCAAAATATGAAATTACAAAGTAGAAATAATTTGAGTAAAAAAAAGTACAAAATACTCAGATGAGAACACTATGATCTGATAAGTGCCTGTGTTAACAAGCAAGTCATATTCAATAAGAATTGTCTTATTCCGTCAATCTGGCTTTGGAATTCAGTCAGGAAAAAACAAGAAATGTTGTCATCACTCCGGCCGATGTTCTAAATTAAAATTTTAGCAGTTTTGCTCCATGACTTTTTTTTTTTCCCTGTAAGAGGCCCAAACTAGGTTAATAAAAAATGAATACAGTATTTTTTTTATTTTTTTATTGTAGGTCAGAGATGAACGCAACATGCTGAAAGTCAACAATCGCATCCACAGGATTGTGATGATCTTTAAGCTGTTGGTCGACCAGTTTGCGGTTTTGGAAACAATGACAGCATTGGACTTTTTTGACTTTAGGTAAGCACATAAATAACTTCTGGCCTTTTCTACTTCAGCTCTAAATAAAAAATGTTTACAAAATGCACTCATGACAGTTCACTCTGTCTGTGCTGTGTGCATGTATGCTTACTTGTGTGTACTTGTGTGTAGGGAATACCTGTCTCCAGCCTCTGGATTCCAAAGCCTTCAGTTTCGGATCTTGGAGAACAAAATCGGGGTCCCGGACAACCTGAGGGTTCCATACAACAGACGCCATTACAGAGACAATTTCAAGGGTCATGAGAGTGAGATGCTGCTCGCCACTGAACAGGAGCCAACACTTTTAAAACTAGTCGAGGTACGACTTACAACTGGCAAACACTTGCACTTGGTCAGAGGTTTTTAAACTGAGTCAATTAAAGAGGGCATCATTTAATTTTACTGTATATCTCTGTATTTCTTTTCAACATTGTTTGTTGTATTTGCTCTGGATAAGCTACTGACCAGGGTATGAGTGTGATAAAAAGCCTTGGCTCTTCTTCCCAGGAGTGGCTGGAGAGAACTCCTGGCTTGGAGGTGGACGGATTCAATTTTTGGGAAAGGCTGGAAATCAATATTTTTGATGGGCTGAATCTGGAAAAGGAGAAAATCGAGGTAAGAGATGACTCCAGCTTTCAGAACAAACTTTCTTTGCTCTCCCTGGATGACTGACAGAGAGTGTATTTTTATTTACGGGTTCCTTTTTTTTTTTAAGAAAATGGAAGATTCTGAGGACAAAGAAGAAATGATGGCTGAACTGGTCAAACAGAAAGAATTGTTTACTTCTCTCTTTGATGAAAAGCGTCATGACCATCTCCTTAGCAAAGGTGAGTGCTTTCTACAAATTGAAAGAAAAAGAAAAGAACTGATTAATCAATTGTCATAATCCAGTGAATGTCAAAACTACACAATTAAAGACACTTATTTTTACTGTCAAAGGACTGTAGGCTAATATATATATTTGTATTTTTGCTGACAAGGTGAGAGGCGGCTCTCCTACAAGGCTCTCCAAGGTGCCCTGATGATCAACTTCTACAGGTATGTGGTTTTTACGGCGTTCCTTCACCTTTAATTATGCAGTGACCCAACGTGACACAAGACTCATTAAGACTACACAAGAATTAGCAGTCAGTCACTGCATGGTGATAATATGAAACTGCTGGGTTAAAGATGTTAACTCCATTGAGGGTAGTGAGCAGGCTTGTTTTACAACTTCTATCAACACCACCCAGAAACCTTTTCATACTTATACTTGATCGTCTGTGCAAGAGATCCTAAATAAATCAAATACAGCAAATACTAAAATCTTCTTTTACCTTTTAGGGAAGAGCCGAGGTTCCAGGTTCCTTTCCAGCTCCTCACATCTCTCATGGATATTGACACCCTCATGACAAAATGGCGATGTAAGTTACTGTAGCATATGCTCACTAGTAGGGCTGGGTATCGTTAAAAAAATTCCGATACCAATACCAATACCGTGACTTCGATACTGGTTCCTAACTGATACTTTCTTTGATACCATCTTTATAAAACAAAAAGAAATTACAATATTCCACATTACGGCACAAATCTTTTTATTTATTTTTCTGCTCCTACTACGTGAGCCCCGTCTCTGTGCCTAACATAGTTTTTCCTGCCTGCCTCTACGACGTGTAACGTTAGACAGCCAATCACAAATGTTATTAGATCTCGGTGGAAGCATGCTGCATGCTTATTGGCTCACTGACGCTGATGAGATTTACTCCTTAGGTATTGAAATTGGGTATTGAATGACGAGGCATTTTTCGTTACTTGATTCTTATAACATCCTCTTCGCCTGCTGATCAATCCAACAACCTATTCCCATGAAATACATGTTTTACTCTTCTGTCACACATGTCTAAACGATTTATAGCTCAAATGAAATGCAGCTCACATGCAGGGCCAAACCATTGCTCATATCACAGAGCATATTTCTGTCTTTTGTTTTTTAGACAATCATGTATGCATGGTGCATCGTATGATTGGAAGCAAAGCCGGCACAGGGGGTTCATCTGGCTACCACTACCTGAGATCTACTGTCAGGTATTGTACGCTATAAACTTTAACCTACTGATTAAACACTTTACCCTGCACATATTGTTGTGGAGCAATCCGATCACGATTGTTTTGGTTCAAAGGAACACGCCGACTTATTAACTATAGTAATAACTATAACTATATAACTATACCTATACAAATCACAACATGTAAATAGGAAAATGTTGGCGTTCTTTTGTCACTTATTGGGAGCAGTAAGCTAGTTGGAGCCGGTTACCTCCAGGACCTGGGCTAACTAGGCATCAGACAGAGTTACGACACGCACGGAGATGAGAAGGGTACGTATGGACTTATCTAACTCTGGGGGATACGGTGAATAAGCTAAAGTCCCAATAAGTCGGCGTGTTCCTTTAAATCCTATCATCTACTGGTTTGACCCCTGTGAGTTGATTCTGAAAGCAGTGGCGAGCGCTCGGAGAACGAAGTGTCACAAAGCAGTGTTCAGTTCACAATGTTCTAAAGGTTAAATGAGACACACAAGGATATACTGTAGCCTACATATTTTCCAACAATCGCTACATTGATTTAGTAGCGCGTAGTAATATACAAAAGAGTCAGGATGGGCAGAAGGATTGTCTCAAGGTTTGTTCACACAGATAGGAAAACAGTGTTGCAATTTAGGATACAAATGAGAATGACTTTCACAGAATGGAACATTCCAACATTTTATCTCTACTTATTGTTTTTCTTTATTACCTTGTAAAGTGCCTTTGAGCACCTTTTAAAGAGCTATATAGAATAAATGTAGTATTATTATTATTCACAACACATATCTTAATCACTTCAGAATTAATTTAGATAAGGACAGGACACTTGCTACTCTGTGCTTATCTGAATGAACCTGTCATATGGTCACTTCTTCCTGACATGCACAAACTATATTTAAAGTTCATTTCAAAGGAGCCTCGACAAGTTCTTTACTCGCTGCCCATTATTAGTTTCATTTATCTTTTGTCCTTCAGAAAGTACAATTTGTAACAGACGCATAATTATATTTTAAGTACATGAGTTAAATATTCAATAAAGGATTTTCTTTGCCTTTAGTGACCGCTACAAAGTGTTTGTGGATCTGTTCAATCTGGCAACGTTCCTGGTGCCTCGCCACTGGGTGCCCAAGCTAAATCCCACCATTCATACGTTCCTCTACATGGCCGAATGTTGTGACAGCTCCTACTGCAGCAGTGAAGACTCAGACTAGGGGGGATCAATCTCAGTCGTCTTTCCTGGCTTACTTTTTCACCGTAACTGACCTCAAAACAGTAGATCCGTTGCACAGCTGAAAGGTTTTAGTAACAGATGCATAAAGTAGGAGGATGAAGAAAACTCTTAAAACACCGGAAGATGGAATGTTCAGCATCTCGGCGTTTTGTTGTTTGTTTTTTTTTTTAAAAAGATGTTGGCATGGCACAGGGAGGGGTCATCTGACATAGTTGACAATCTAAACCACCAAAATATCCATTAGGGAGCGACACTTGATACCATGATGGTATTATTGGTTGGGATTTAAAGCATTTTAGTATTTGGATTGTGACATGTAAAAAAAAAGAAGAAAAAAGAAAGAAAAATATATTTTTCATGTCATTGTGACACTAAAAGCATGCCAAATATCATACACTTATGTTAACAAAGAACAGAACAGCAAATTACTAGCTCATTAGTTACATCAGACTGCAGCACCAAGGTTTATACGCCTCTTGTGTCTGACCCTGAACAATTCAAATGGCCAAATTAGACTCTTTTACTTTAATTTCTAATCTTAACCGGTGACAAAGTATAGCAGATGGCGCTTTGATTAAATTAGCTTTGATGGGTTTTTTTCAATACAATTATGTACATTCCCTGTGACTGACCTGAAAGCAAATGGATCAGTGAGAGCAGTGATGAAACCCGTGGCTATGATGGGTTTTTACAAACGCATTATTTTTCAGGTCAGCATGGGAGATGTGTCAGAGAGACATTTTAGACTATTGGGATGTGTCTACATACTATTATAATAAAGCTCTGTATAAACAATGTCAACATCTACAATAGAACAATTTGCACAGCATAATGCATTTGTACATAATGTTAATAATGTAGTTGTGTAATGTTTTGTATAGTATGCTTTATGGTATTACATTAATTGTACATACATTGTTGTGTATTTATGCAATGATTGATCTCTGTATAGATACATGTATGAACCATATCAGCCAAAACATTTATCTATCTTTTGTATTTAATAAGTAATAAAAAGTTTTTGTACAGTGCACTTATTCCTATCATTATAGCTTGTCGATCACTCAGGTATGATCCAGCACTTATCAGCATATAAAGTGATTTATTTTGTTTTAGTGATGTAACATTGTGACAGTTCAATAAAAAATAAAAACATTTCAAATGACACATTTAATTTTGGCAGTGGTGAACACACACACACACACACACACACACACACACACACACATCAAAGGAAAACTGCAGCCACAGAATCTGCAATACCTGGGAAGAGAAAAAAGAAGGATGTGTTATTAGTCCCTAAAGGGAGAGTGGGCACAGCAAAACACAGACATCAAACTAAAAGGAGATATAAACAGAAAATGACAAGAGGCAAAGATCATACTTACCACAAACGTTTCCACCGATTTTTATATAAACATAACCCTCATTACCCCATGTGGTTCCCCATGTGTTCTGCACAATCCAGTATGGAACATTCCCTAAGACAGACAACATGTATTTCAAGACTGAATTATTTACAGGGTGAAGGATCACTCAGTGGTATGTGTGTACTGCGGCTGCAACCCCTTTAGACAGTTACATAATCACTCATATCCTTGTGACATACCCGCAAAACACAGGTGGGTGCAAAATAATTCATGTTTAGAAATATAAAATTCTGATGTGTGTGAAGTCAAAACACACTATAGTGAGATAGCTGTGATAATGTTCTGACAACTGCTGTCAAAACAAGATCTCTTGTATCTTTAAATTCACAAACTTTAAACATTGACTTTTATATCCTGCTTTTAATTCGCATTTTTTCGAAAATCTACAGAAATATTTAACCAGCGATATGATATAATTACATTTTTCCAATGCAATTCTACGTCTTTAATAATATTCTAGAAATTAGTGCTGATCTCTTTTAACAAGACTGAGTAAGGCATGTCACTACAATATCGACAAAATGCAAAAAATAAACCTTCATTTTCACTGGAAAAGTGCAACATATATTTTTCACATATTTCACTTGATATGAGAAAATTATAGTTTTTGGGCTCAATAATAAAAACTAAGCAGCTTGTTAAAATATTTATTTCTCTCTTTGTCATTTTGTTTTAGCAATTCATTATGGAGGATTAGACATCTGCTGCAGTCTGATTCTGTTGCGGCCGCAATTTGCAATTATGACATTTTATTTTACATATAAATCTTGTCTAGTGCAGCTTTAAATTACTTTCACGGGCCGTAGTGGTTGTGAAACTTTCTTGACCTAAAAAGGTCAATGTTAGCTATAGTAAAATATAAAATCCCAGCTGTCTTTTTTGAATTATGATTTTTTCTCATGCCAGTGTAGTGACAGCATTTACCAATAGTGTTGTATCCAACAACCAGGACAGCATGGTTAGACCTTTGGCTGGAGCAGTGGTGCTGGATGATTCCACCCAGGTAATCCTGCCAGCTGACAGCATCCACAATAGCAGCCAAGGGACCTCGCTCCACCAGCTGACCCATCATTGCCTCCTCTTGACCACTGACGAAGAAAAACGGAAACATTTAGTCGTGAGGCAGCAAGCCTGGCCCTGGGATTACATTGATTTTTTTTGTGGCATTATCATTTGAACTATACTGTTACTGTATAATTCTAAATTCAATGTTTCACGGGTCCTATTTTGCAACATTTTCTCTGGATCAGCACCTGACCTCTCTTTACTCATTTTCATTCATAACATTGGCATTTTTCCCCATTCTCTCTGTTGCACATATGCAGGCACCCTGTGCTACCCCATCTTGTCCTTCCAGCAGATTATTCCCAGTAGGAAATAGCTGTGATGCCCTCCTCTGCCAGGTCCATGACATAAGGTCCATGGAGTCTACTGTAGGTCTGTGCCAGAATTGAATAAAGCCCTTTTACACTCTATTCATGGTGAGGTGAGGTCTTGTCAAACTTTACAGCATGATCCTGTTTTTCTTTTGCTATGCACCAGTAAAGATCAGGCTTATGAGTCCCTGAACTAAAAGGATAAGACACCCCCATAGCCCCCTGAATCTCCACCCTGCACAAGTGCCCAATTCTAGCAGCTTGTTGTACTCAATGATCCAGCACTCTGACCTTTCTGAAGATGGGGGCAAGTAAAAAGGAACACTCAATGGGTCGTTGAGATAAAGAGGTCTTTTGGTAGCATGACATTGACATTTAGTACATTTACTGAAAACTATTGCATCTTAACTTTGCTGTACTTTAAGGTTCAGTCTAGGAATCAGTACAAAAAATACATTTCCAAATATTAATTAATTGTATTAGTTATTATTAATTATTAGTTACTTAATTCAATTTGTATGTAAGGAAAAAAAACTTTACAAAAAGGAGTTAAGAAATTGTTATATTAGGTCAGCAATATAACAATCTTTGAAACTCTGTTAATTAAAAATGAAAACTTCCCCCGACTCTGTTAGAGAACCCTGGCCATGTTGCTATCATAGCAATACATCTAAAAAAAATTAAATAACAGGCTTTACAGATGCATGATTGTGAGTCACAATCCTTTTCAATATTAAATAAAGACCTGGTTCAGTTTAACTCGAGGTATCTCTAGGTCACTGTGGCTAGAGTAAAGAACCGCTGTGCTACTGAGCCATGTCTGTGTTGACACAGTAAACACTGTGGTCTGTCATTGCGTAGGACCCCCGCTCCCTCCTCTCCTCTGACCTTGGTACTTGTAAACCACAATAACATTTTGTGATTTTACCCAAATATAGCGCTGTTAATTTTTAGCCTTTATTGCTTGTAGACAACTTGCAAAAATGAGTATTGTACCTGAAGTCATGTGCAGTAAAGTTCTTCACAGCAACACCATCATGTGACTGAGAGAAAAAATGGCAGATCCCTGTCTTGGCCTTGTAGGGATATTCTGATTGAGGCACTAGTTTCACTCTGGTCTAGAAAGAAAATAGTTTCTCAGTGAGTGTGTTATCTGAATACTAATATTGCCATTCATCTTGTTTATGAAAGATCCTATCACAGGCATTTTCCTAATGCATGTCTGACTAGAGACAGCAATCTTATTTTGCTAACCGCCTCTACATATCTCCCGAATTAAAATACATGACAATGTTACCTGATGTTGAGCTAAAGCAAAATGTGCCTATCATCCCACAGGTTTCCTCTTCCTCTTCCTCAGGTCACTTTGGGAGCATATAACAAGTAGTCCTTACATTTTGAAGTATTGGGAGTTTATTTTATCTTTGTACTCACTGTAACCATTTAGGAAGCATCTGTTAAAGACCTGAAAATATTTAGGAAAGGCTTGAAATTATAAAATTAAAAATATCCACATACTTGCTTTAACCAATTCAGAGCCTGGACTTGGGAGCCTCCATTACAGCCTTTGTTTTGGAAGGAGCAGTCCAGAACCTGCTGCACACTGAGTTGCTCCAGCTGCGAGCCTCCTATAGCATGGACGGATTGTGTGGCACCAACCACACTAAATGCCCAACAACTCCCACACTGTAAAAGGTCAATTTATAGTAATCAGGAAAAACAAAACTACAAAAAGAAAAGGCTTCGGAACCAAACTGCAATCATATATTATGCTACCCAGGAGAAATTTGTCCTTTTGCTTTTTCCCCCATTAACACAGAGGTTGGTGATTTGCTAAAGGACACTTCAGCAGGATTAAGACTTGGCTTATGTTGAATGACGGGCTCTGCCATATCTGCTGTCCAAATCAATGCTGTAATTCATCTCTCTTTTTTTTTTAAACAGTAATATCAGACTAACACATTTTTTAAATACAAGTTCAAATGGGGTTTGGTGGGTAAAGCGCTGACTAATCTTTCAAACAGTTTTCAATGTGATTGCATTCAGAATCAAATCCTGATTTATTTATTTTTTAAAGACAGGAATCTGTTGTACATCCATACTGACTGTAGGTTGATGAGGTGAGATGATCTGGCCAGTCTGAGTGAACTGTTTGTTTTCTGCTGCCATCTACTGACAGAAACAACTCAGGTATACGGTGTTATGAGGGATATCTTAATTTCTGCCTCAGTTAATGTGTTAATCTTTAAAGGCTGAGGATCATTTGAGATAATTTGATAGCAAAAATTGCTCTTATATCTCATCTCTCGTCTGGATTATACTGCTTTCCTGAAACCAGTAATTTCTTAAATGAAAATATACAGCGTTTAATTAAGTCCTAATTAAAGATACTGCATCTTTTCCACAGGAAAAGCTGCAGTATCTTTTCCACAGGCAATCTCCTTCTCCAAACAGACTATGCTCAGTTCACTTCCTCAGCATTAATTCCCATAAATGTGATGAAAACTTGAGCTCTCTGTGTAAAAATCCAATATTTTGTTGCTCAATATGCTTGGACTGGAGATAAGTATGCGCTGAGTATACAAAATATTAGGAACATCTGCCATCTCCTTTAAAGCGATAAAATGCACTTGAAAGTAGAATCAAGGGGAAACTGAATCAAGACAAATTGATTGAGATGCGAGTGGCTTGATATTTTGTGTCTTTATGCATGGTACTGCATTTTATTTTTCCTATATCTTTCTGAAACTCAGTCCAGGCAGGTCCACAGATAGAACCAGAGAAAAAGAAAAACAGAAAAACTGCACGGAGCAGAGTAGTACAATAGGTGAGTGGCCACGTACAGGCTCTCCCTGGAGTGGTAAGCCTTACCTGAATTTAAGAGAACAAAATATATGTGATAGTGTAGGCTGTTTGCTGTATGGGCTAGGTTTTTCCATCAGGACAACAGTTTCCCAGTGAAAATATCATCCAAGACAGCAAGTTGACTGATAGTTGAAAGAGATAAAGGACATATGGAGCAGAAAGTGAACCTTCAGCCAGGACAAGCAACAGCTTCATTTCCCTTAAACTCACACTTACAGCCGTTTTATGCTTCTGCGTCAACTCCACGCCGTAGCTACGCCGTCACTCCCACGGCGTTGTGACCCTTTCGGAGGTCTGCGTCGGGGGTGCTTTGCATCGCGGTGCATTTCACCGCCATAACGGTAGGGGGTGATAAGGCTGAGGTTATTTGCGAGGTGTCTGCCAGCCAGTTTATGTTATGTTAGCAAGCAAACTTTAGCACAACTGCCCACAAAGTGGGTACTGCTTGCTGGCGAAGTGCTAATTTCAAAATGTTACTGACATAGACACTTTACAAACGGATAACCCCATCATTGTAACCAAACTATGTCTGAGTTTATGTGCAAAGCTTATGTCAGTGAACTAGCATGTTGCTACTCCCCATAGTAGGCTGCTTGAAACACCGACTATCAACACACAGGACGAGTTGACCAATCACGGTCCTTGCGGTCTGCGTCGCCTCGACTCGAAGTTACACATTTTTGGAGGTGCACGTCGTGGTGCTAAGCGCCGTCGCCATGGTGCCTCTGCAAAATAGCCTCGGGAAGGAACTTGTTTTGGTGGAACATGACAGAAAACTCAGATTTGACAGATAGTCTAGCTAGCTGTCTGGATTTACCCTGCAGAGATCTGAGGAGCAGTTAACCGACATAAATCAACCGGAGTTTAAAATGCCAACACAAGGAAAGCGGAAGGTAACGGACATCCGGCTGAAATTAGGGACATCCGGCGGAATTTCCAGCGGCACCTGAACAATCCCGGAAATGAAACATCGTCGATATAGACCACTTTGAACATAACCTAATCTCTCTGTACCTACAGTACATTCCTACCTATACAGTATATCTATCATCCTTTTGCGTAGACCTTACTGCTTCTTGGTTCTGGACCGGTGCCACCACTGCTTTGTCCCTCCAGTCAAATTTGGCTGGGAGCCCCCCTGTCTTCAGTCCAGAGAAGAGAGGAGCTCTGTCAGCGTGTGCTCGCAGGTAGAGATCTGTAGATTACAGATACAGTTCAAAGTCATTGCTGGATACCAAGAAGCATGTAAACAATGACAGTGCAGATTCAGCCCAGTCATCCAGTGAGTAAGATGCTTAATACAGGTACAACATAATAAATAAATAAATACATTTCACCTGACATGTGACCAAACTTCAGCCTACCTCTGAATTCCTTCTGTGAGAGGTCAGAGAACCGGTTGATGCCATATTTAGCAGACTGTGGTGCTGTAGAGAATGAGTTCAGGTATGCATAACGCTCGGTGGCATTCTGCAAGAACACACATGGCAGATTGAGTGTAGAAGAAAAAAAAAGGTGTTTTTTTTCTTGATAATACAACATGAGTGAGTCTGAAATACATCACACAAGTTATCTTCATTTTAGTTTTTAATCACTAAACACTGGAGGAAAGGAAGTACTGCATTTCCTTTTAATGCTAACACTCCCACTACAGTTCCTTTCGGAAGAAAATATTGTACAGTTTACTCCACTACATTTATCTGACATCTAGTAGCTAATCTAGATAAATTAATTAGCTCCACTTAAACCAGCTGCAGCATTAACATGCTGCTAAGATGTTAATGCTTCAATAATAATACTCCAATTGTCAGGTTATTAGGTACACCTGGCAAAAACTAATGGTCTAAAACAAAATGATTTATTTCATGACTGTTACATTAAAGTGCTCTAGTTTTACTAAGCTGTAGGCTACCTAATAAACAGGTAACTGAGTCTATACTAACAAAGCACTCTGAATGCAGTAACTTTCAGTTCACTCAAACATTTCCTTTTAAAACACAAATGTAACTTTTTCTGAACAGTGGCCACGAGTGTCAATTATCGCACTAGTCAATGCTAAAAGCCACTGTCATAGTAGCACAAGTAGCCTACATTTTGCTTATAATGTAATAGGCTACATTAGCCCACTTCTGTACACTTTTGAATTGCAGGACTTGTAATGGAGTATTGTTATTACTACTTTTACTTAATCCGTCGTCACTTATTGCATATTAATCTACAATTAATACATAATTTGCAAACAGTTCACATTTTCTACAAAATAAAATACAGACCCGCCCTTCAATAGCATTCACACACTACTATTGGCCAGGCGTCCATGCTTAAGCAAGGTAACGCAACCCGATTTGCTCAGGTCCTATCCCCTGACCAATCGGCTATCCTTGCGTGGGTTCCATAATAACGCCTCATTTACATAGGTGTGGGCGTTGTCTGTTGAGGCGTGTTAAACAGTAAAAAGTAAAAAGTGAGGAGTGACAAAAGAGTTTCTCTAGACATCTTTCTTGTCCCTCGTGTCTCCTACCTGAAAATAAAGATGACGACGGTTAAATTCCTCGCTGTTGACCTCATACATGCGATGAAACTGCTCTCTGAACGAGTCGAAATCAACTGCAGAGCCATTCAACTTCTTCCGAGTCTCATCCGAGTTCCCATTTTGACAACACAGAGGAAAGACGAGTGTTAAAACGGTCGCTATAACAACTAAATAAGGATGGCCGCCCCTCATTTGACGAAGAAATCTCGCTTAAAAACAATCAGCCATTGATTAAAAAGGGAAGCAAATACAGAAGTGTTGCTGGCGGAAAAAGGTGAGGTATAATCTATAGCGCATGCGCAGCGATCAAGAGGCGCTTCCTTGGAAACAGAAAGTAAAGTAGGAGGCAATAAATACCCTTTTAGTGTTATTTGAAAAAAAAAAAAAAGCGATCTGTTAATTAGTTAGCCAACATTAAAAAGAAAAATGCCAATGCATTTATTTTTGACTACAGCCATATTTATAGTTTTCATAATGACGTAAATTATATAAATTCGGAATTTACATGTTTAGTTTGTTTATATGTTTTACCTCTCATTCATAGAATACATATGCTACTATAATAAGTTAAAATGTATGCAAAAATGATTGATTTGAAATTATTGCAAATATTCATTAAAACGTAATTCTAATTCATCCAGAATTAACTACTGTCATGTGTTAAAATGTATGCACAAATTAAATGTGTATATATTTTCATCTAATATATCCTGAATTAAACACTACCGTGGTTTGGAATTAATGCAAATATTAATTAAAAACATTTAATCCTCACTGATGTCACATTTGCAACTGCAACAGGTACCACTGTGTGGAAAACTGAATGTGTATAACTTACGCACACACACACACACACACACACACACACACACACACACACACACACACACACACACACAGAGCAGTAGGTGCTCTCAGGCACAGTAGCAGCTGCAGGGCTTTTTTTTCCAGCCTGGACCAGCCAACCAGTCAGTACACTGAGAAAAGTAGGTTACTCGTACTTTTTGGAGTGTCATCTGATCCTGCGTTCATCATAACCCAACGTGTCAGGGGGAAATGTCAGACCCAACAGAGGAACTCACCAACAATTCCTTCGCAGCCCGGTTGTCCAATGTTTACCTCAGCATCTTGGCCCTGTTCTGCTTTAAGCTCCTTATTAAGATTTCTCTCAACTTGCTGACATACTTCTACATTATCCGTGGAAACCGTAAAGAGGCTGCCAGGATATCAGCGGAGTTCTATGAATATGGTCAACACAGTGAGTACTCTGAGAAAAACACAAAAAGCCTTAAAAGGGTTGTTTAAGGTGGTTTCTTTGTTCTACAAACTGCATAATTCTTAGCATGTGTATTAGTGTACTAAAGGCACAATTGGTATAAAATGTAATAACAATACAACTTTGTTTATACTATACACCAAGCAACATGTTTGACCTCAGGAATATAAGGTTGTAGGTAGAATATCATTTTACTTTAAAATCAAGTTGTAGTACTCCCCGCTCACACTCACAATTTCCGTGTTTAAAAATTAGCTATAAATGCTGCATTGCTAATCCAATGAGTGTAAGAGCCATTCATTGTATTCACATTAATACAAACTGTAGATATGAATGATAGTCTACTTTTGTTTCATCAGCTCAATAGCTACTTATAAATCCTGAACTGTACATTCAATATTAAACGAAGACACTGTAGGCTGGCCAGCTCTTTTTCTCTAATGTATTAATAGAACACAGTCATGATACCAATCCCCCCCCCCAAACCCCCACCCCCATCCTGCCCTAGTTTCCATTCCCAGCAATGCAGTGCAACCTTTTCACACTCAGACAGCAACCAAAACAACGCTCCATATTCTCTGGGACGGGCTGTTCGAAGGCACATTCTGGGGGAAGAGGGACACGGTGACATAATCTGAATCTATCATTCAAGGGGATGTTTAATTTAAAGTGGACCCACTTCATAGAATACTAATTAGCTAAGATTAAGGTATTAGTCACGGTCCTGTAGATATGGTCTTTCAAATCTGTTTGATGTCTGTAGCTGGGTCTTTTATACCTGTATTTCAAATTAATGTCAGTCAAGGTATACAGGCTGCATGACTAAAATTAGCTTGCATTTAATAGAAAGCATTAGATTAGATAGAATATTATCTATAAATTAGGATTAAAATGGAGGAAGGTGAGAATGATGATGATAACGTTTGGAATGCATTGGCTGTTATTCTGGACGTTGACTCAAGTGTGCTTAATGAAATCTTTTTGCCAAAATTACATCAAACGTCCACAGCCAATTTCTCAAGTTCAATTTTATTAATGTCTCATTTGAAATAAGATGTGAAATTTAATGTGCTTAGTTTACTGCATAAGAACTTCGGAAGCACTGAAGCAAAATAATTTCATAAAGAAATAAAATCACACTGGTACATAATGCTTAATTACTATCTTCTACTATATTCATTTAACAGAGTATTTTACAACCAAATCTGCAAGTTTGAAAGTCAAACACACTGTATGTACCAGTACTTTGCTGTCATTATTACTCCAGAGAAGATAGAATATTTGTGTGCGCAGTGTACTGTAGAAGTTCTGACTAATATCTTCTTGTGTCGTTAGTAATTATAGGATTTGAGGATTGTTCCGCTACAAATACTGTAAATGGCTGGAGTATCAGCCTAATAATAATACATGTAAATGGAAGAAAGCACTGAATTCTTATTCTCACTGCAGGGTCCTGGGTGGATCGCTCGCCTCTCCACGATGCTGCGAGTCAGGGCCGCCTCCTGGCTCTGAAGAGCCTCATTTCACAGGTGAAGAAAACACAGTCCCCTGCTAGAGTTATGCATCCACCTATCTGTGCACACGGGGTCTGTTGGAACTGTCCCTCTTGCAATTACATTTGCATCAATGCCTTTGTAGACTCCTGGTTTAGAGGTTAAAGTAACAGAGGTTTGGATGAAAGTAAGAAGTCATGAGTGTTATCTGGGATACATGTTGAATTATCTAATTGGTACCTTCCAACACAGATGTTTAATTGAATGTGTCCATCTCCACCTCCATTAGTTCTCAACACTAAATGTTGGCATTCCTAGTCAAGTAAAGGCTTCAATATGTCTCTTTTACGGGTTATAACATTTAATAGGGGCATGACATTATTGCTGAAGTTGTCGAAGCCAAAGCTTCCTCGTGGCCATTATTGGTTGCTTGCAAGTCTGCTGTTGCACAGGTTGTACGTTACAATAGGCAAGTGGCTAAATGTCTGCAAAACATGACATGTAAACAGTCAACATCTGGCCATTAATAATAAATATTGTGTTTTAAAGGTGCTCTAAGCGATGTCACACGTTGTTTAGGCTACAACATTTTTTGTCACATACAGCAAACATCTCCTCACTATCTGCTAGCTACCTGTCCCCTGAACACACTGTAAAACGGTCTCTGTAGACAGCTCAGGCTCCACAAACGGCAACAAAAACAAACTGTGCCAACCTGCACCACGAAACATAACAAACAAGTGTTCCAGCCAATAACCGACAAGAAGGATTTGGGGGTGGGGGGTTGGGGGGGGTTAGTGCGTGGAAGGGAGGGGAGGGGACGGGATGAGGAGGAGGGAGGGGCGAGCTAGCCTCCGTTTTGTTTGACAATACTTGAACGTCAACAAGAAGTGACGTCACCCAACATCGCTTAGAGCACCTTTAAGTAAATGTCAGGTGAAAAGCTGACATGTTTGTGTAAGCTTACCATAGCCATACCATAGGTAACCATACCATACCACCTTAGACAATACATCACTAAAATATGTTTTTGAGTAAATGCATACAGCACAGAATAACCATAATATACAGTATTACACAACCATTATATTCAGTATCAGTTGCTGATTAATGCCAAACACTAATACATGTAAAACGAAGAGAATATCCTCTCCCACTTGCATTTCCAGCTGCTCACAGATTGAGGAGTGGGCAACAAGAGAGTATTTTTTAGTTACAACGCCAACAATACCTTGCTCGTAACTCAGACAAGCTCATGACACAGCATTGACATCATGACATTATGTTGCATGCTGACTTACAAGCTCTTTACCAGACCTCTATTGGATGTGCACTTTAATTAGCAAGCTCATTAATCTCTATTGTTCAGCTGTGACTGTACAGTATAGTTTGTCAATTACTGACAACCATAACTGAGGAGGGCGGGTCTGTTTTATAAAAAGAAGATAAGCTTTGGAAATTGTTGCAATTCCTGGTGTTCACCAATAGAGGTTGACAAAGGTCATGTATTGCTTTATGCACCATTTAACATTTAAGTATCTGTGGCTGTTTGATTCGGTTTCCAGGGTCACAGTGTGAATGTTTGGACTGTAGACCATGTGACACCCCTTCATGAGGCCTGTGATGGAGACCATGTCGCCTGTGCCAGAGCTCTCATTGATGCAGGAGCAAATGTAAGTCACGTATTGGCCTTAAATGTTGCTATGCTGCACAGGTCAAATGTTTCCATGGCTGGGAAAATCTGGGTGGAAGTAACAAATGAGCAATGCTGCTCTTCTTCAGCAGGCACTGTAGAACTCTTAAGTCGTTGTTACCCTTCAACTGTTCCCTCCAGCTGTTGCCATTAGTCAACTTGCATGGTTAAACAAGGCCTAAAAATAACTATTTAAGAAAATGTGTTTACAGGTCAATGCTTTTACAATTGATGGAGTCACCCCTCTGTTCAACGCCTGTACAGTTGGGAGTGTGGCATGCACAGAAATTCTTTTGGAAAATGGAGCAAAACCCCAAAGCCTTGTATACCATCCATCACCAATCCATGAAGCTACATGCAAAGGTATATTGTGACAAAGTATTTGGTATTATGACAAAATGCAGCAACTAATATCAGATAGTTTTGTCGTTGGGCAGTTAGCTGTCACAAGTTCAGGTTCAAGGCAATTAACCAATACCAATTGTATCTGTGTTTGCTGCTAATATTATTATATAATATAATCTTCATATTACAACATTACCACTCAATGTCTGTTAATATATGAAATTAACCAATATATGATTCCAACTCAACTTATTACAGCTTACACTAAATCATGTCTTTCAACCTGTATGTGTGTCCTTTGCTGTGCTATAAAGCACTTTCTATAACACTGCACTGTGAAAAACGGCTTTAAAAATAAATCCCAACATTACCCGAGCAGACAGCTTGGAGAATTATCTCGCATTGTCACTTACTGATTACTGTCTTCATGCTCCATTACTTCCAGGTCATTACGGTTGTGTGGAGGCTCTGGTGACTTGGGGGGCAGATGTGGACATGGACATTCCTCACCTGGGCACAGCGCTCTATACAGCCTGCGTGTGCCAAGAGCTGGAGTGTGCCAGGAAACTCCTGAGGGAAGGTCAGCTCGCAGCACAGTGTGGATCTTTACATCTCCATACAGACAGGCACACATCCTGTATGAACATACACACACTGACACACAAGCACATTTATTGTGCACAGAAAAGGAAATAAATACACACATATGCATGCACACTGAATTGTAAAAGCCTCTGTAAAAGCATTCAGAACAAACAAAGAGTAATATCATTATTTGAGGTTAGCCGTTCTTAAAAACATTGTTTCGGCCTTATGTTGGTGTGTGTACTTTTTCCTGAACAACCTTATTGCAGATGACAGGCATTTCAAAACAGCTTAATTTTTTGTCAGTTATGTAAATCATCAAAGCAATGATGAACACCAGTGGGACCTGTCTGTCAGTTTTTGATACTGGCCTCACTAATGCAGACACATTGCATGTTGCAATATGATTAAGGAGCAGCACCGCAGTCACGTGTAGCCCACAGCTGACTGATCACATTTTCTAGCTATCTGTATGCCAATACTGCTGGCTACCGTTGATTGAAAGTAACAACTTCACATCCATTCTCTCAGGGCTGTTGAAAGTAATTTCTGTAATGCAAAATGTAAAAAAAAAAAATATATATATATATATATATATATATAGCCACAAAGTAACTTGTGGGTTACAATGAACATATATTGAGGATATCCAACTGTGGACATATCTGACGTTAAAGCTTTTCTGTCTGAACTTAAGTTGTCCTCCATACTAGGTGCAAATGTACAGAAAGGCAAATCCATGGATTCACCCTTACATGCAGCTGCAGAAAAAGACTGCACAGCTGTAGTGAAGCTGTTGCTGGACTTTGGTGCAGACATTAATGCCAGGAACAGAGAGCTTCAGAGGCCTGTAGATGTGGCTCCACCCAGCAGTCTAACAGAGGGTTTCCTACTGATATATGAAGGTACCAGAACACTTGTTTTTGTAAGCCACTGCAGACGTATAGTTGCATGTATTCCGTCAAACTTGTTCTATTTATGTCTGCGTTTGAACAACTCCATCAACAGATATAAAAGTTGTCCTACTTTCTGTTTTAAATGAGCTTGTAGCATGACAGTTCAGAAAATGCTGTCCAACTGAAGTCAATTGTTTTCATATGGAACAGTTTATGCATTAGGACCAGCTTACATAGCCTAATGTTTCATTGTCTCATTTTCATAGCTACACCACGACTGCTGAGCCAGCTGTGTCGTCAGTGCATCAGGAACTGCTTCGACCGTGACAGACTCCACCTTCTTTCCCACCTGCCCCTGCCCATCAGGCTAAGGAACTACCTGCAGT
The DNA here is from genome assembly GCF_031162955.1 of Sander vitreus. NCBI lineage: Eukaryota > Metazoa > Chordata > Actinopteri > Perciformes > Percidae > Sander > Sander vitreus. The sequence continues at coordinate 8,664,818 of NC_135864.1, forward strand.
ACCAATAACAGGCAGAACAACCAAACTGCCTGCCTAAATGGGACATAGAGAAATAAGCCTTTGTCCCAAAGAGCAAATTAACTCCATGAACTATTCCTACCTTAGCTACCAGTCAATTAGCAGCCAGTACCAAGCTGAGTTGAGCTGGCCTGCAACCTATGTGATTATTGACCTGGATGAATGTAAAGCAGGGGGTTCTAAAAAAGAGCCAGAGCCTTCCCTGGATAAATTATGGTTAAACAATATAATAACAAAATAGTATTTGCAATTCAGGTTTGCCTTATTTAGAAGATGCCTTAATAGTTGCAATAGCTACCAGAGTGATTGCAACATTACATAATATTACAATGTCATATAATACACAATACATGTGAATTAATATTCATAGTTTTTGGTTTGATATATTATATATTGCATTGCACACTTCTAGATGATTAAAATTGTTTTGAAACCTGGTGCATTCCAAGATATGTTGTGTTGCAAGCTGTGTTGCTAATGATGTTTACCTTTAGAGGTGCAGTGGGAGAATTTTAATACAGATATTTTGAAATAGCTGACATGTTGAAGCTTGGAATAAGATTACTGACTACTGGTATTGGAGGAGTTTACTGTCCCGGAGGAGTTTATTGTTAAGTCCTAAATGGAAATATAAGGGAGTGGAGCAGCAAGTGTTTGTGTCTAATGCTGAGACAATCTACTGCAGTTAAATAAAGCCCTGAAGACATTATGAACAAAATCATATGCATAAAGTAGCCCACTGAATTATTTCACAATTTCGTGGTTGTATTACATGTGTATTGATAAAAATAAAAAAAAAGTATGCCTTATTTGTCTATTTCATTTTTATACTGGTAAAAATGAATTAGTTAGAATTTGTATTAATGTTAGATGTGGCAGTAAACAGCCACCGCTGTCTGTGTGCTGCTGCTGCTGCCGTCATGTCAAAGTAGTGCGTCGTCTCGTTACCATGGTAACGTCAATATAAACAAAAAAAAGTCCAGGGCGTCAAATTCAATTGCGGCTCGCTACGTTACGTACCGTTGAGGAAACCCATCTAGCTAATTAATTAGGGTTTAGCATGATTTCATGGATTGACTTGTTATAGCCTATATAACAGTAAAAACACGATTTGTTTCTCGATTTCGTCAGGCTCAGCTCAGAGCAGCATGTCTTATGCACAGTCTCCCAAAAAGACGGGACTACCAAGAGAAGTCGTGAAATGGCTGCAAAGCCTCGACTTGTCATTTTATCCGAAGAATGTTCGCAGGTAAAGAATAAACACACATTACACATCTATCCGTATTTTACTTGAAACATATCCAAATCAGTCCTAGCGTTAGCGGGCGTTAGCTAGCTAGCTAACGTTAACGCTAGATCACTCTAGCTCCAAAATGATTATTAAGTGTGACTCTGCCATGCTGTAACGTTAATGTAAACTTAATTTAACCTTAAAAAAACCCCGCCTCACTGAGATTAAAAATCTCTTTAAAGGAGAGTATGTTGCACCATAAAACATAAAAGGTAGTAGAACAATATATAATAGACTTAACGCTAAAATACTGTAACGTTGGATAAAATATGGAGAGAATAAGACAGATCTGAGATAAAACGTCAGTGCTTTCCAAAGCTACCAAGACAGCAAATTGTTCAAAGTCGAATTGTAATGGTTGAGTCAATGTGCTCAGTCTGTTGTCGCTACTTTTTATTTCCAGAGAACTTTCCAATGGTTATCTTGTGGCAGAGATATTGTCTCGTTATTACCCCCAAGACTTTCCAGTGCATTCATATGACAAAGGAACATCACTTTCTGCCAAACAGAGGAACTGGAGCCAGATAGAGAGGGTAAGAGGAGGAGGGAATCAAAATATATATAAGGAGCAGGGAAGAAATGTCTCTTTGTTCAGTTGGCATTTGGTTTAAATGTGGTTTCACAGATTGACTACTGAATTAGCATTAAAAAAAAATATCTGGATTTTGTGAAATAGCTTGACCTACCAGCACACAACAGCACAACTCCTTCAATATTGAATAATATAAAATAATCTATACTGAAAACCCATTATAATATTGTTTACCTGCATGCATAGATTTTTTTGAGTCACATAATTACTAAAAGTTCCCCCCAGTCTTTACAGAAGCAGAATTTGCACTTGATGAAAGAGGTCATTGATGGATCCATCCACTGTAAACCAAGAGCAGCTGAACTGTTGGTGCAGGAGGTTTATACTATTTTAACTAACAGGAGGTAAGTGTTGCTTGGGAGCAGGGCAGGAACATGAACACTGTTTGTGAGATTCAGATTCAAACGTTAATTAGCTCCTTTCTTGCCTTAACCAGATACAGTACAGTAGATAAGAGTTTTGGAGGGTTAGAAAAACTATTTTTTTCTATTTTGTTTTGCATACTTATTACCTAAGTACATTAGAAATGTATCAGTAAGGCACTTAAGCTTATGTGTTATCAGCTTACCAGTTTCCCAGCAACTTTGTTTTGTTTTGATACATTACTGTGAATTGACAATTACAGAATTATTTAGCTCAGAGATCTTCAAATGATGTATAAATATATGAATATGTCAACAATTATTATTTTAACACCTTAGTATTGTATGCACCATAAAAAGGTATGTCTAAAGGCTCTAGGCCACCCCCACACGTTATTGTAGGCCCAGTTTAATATGCAACTTCATTTTATACATCTGTCTCTCTTTCAGGTCCTTGGCTTAAAAATGTTGAAGACCCCTGGTTTAGCTTGTACACCTCTCAGAAATGTGTTAGATTAAACTACATGTAAAACTGTACAATATAAGTCTAACCTTCCTGTAACACTATCACGGGGTTGATTGTTACATTCTCAGATTCCATTTAATACTGATGCTGCTGGAAAGATCAAGGGCATTGCTATTACAGCTTTAACACATCACTGCTTAATATTTCAAATTAATACGAAACAATGCTGATGTTGTACAACTAAAGCTGGGTCATGAAGATATTGTAATAACAATATGTGGGCAATGAAAAAAAAAAAAAAAATCAACAGCTCATGTGTACAGTGAAAAATGTAAATATAACAACAGAATCCTGTAAGTATTCTGATCTTTTTAAGTCTACCTTCTCAGCATCAGAGATGTTCAGGGCCCAGAGTCAGACTTCACTGACCAGGAGTACCAGGAGCTTCTACCCACACTGGCCCGCTCCACGGCCTCCAAGGCCATCAAGAACAACCTGAGGATAACAGAGATCATGGCTGAGCCCGATATCAGCACAAACCAGAGGAAGGCAGAAGTCATCCTAAGCAAGCACCTGGACCACAAGGCTGCAGAGAGGGTTTCTAACCCTGGTGAGTCACCCAGGGGCGATGTCAGGCATTCTGTATGGGCAAACATAGGATGCCATTATAACTTTTCTCTGATTTTTTGATTGGTTCTTTGGTTTGTTGACAGGACGTTTTAAAGTGAAGCCTAATCTGGGTCGGCCGGCAGCCAAAAATCTTGTGACATCCAGCTTCGGCGATGACACTACATCAAGTAGAGTCTTACTCTCTCTCTCAACAATAATCAGCAGAGATCATTGATTCTGCAAATGTGCTCAGATGCATCATTTGGGTGTAGTAGAGAATGTTTTTTGGCAAATCGTGACAGTTTTGTTTCGAGAAACAGTAATGTCTAACCAATCTATTTTCCAATTTCTGCTATTTTAGAGTTCTGCTCCTCGTCGACATGGAGTGGTGCTGCCGTTTCCTTTAAGGAAATAAAGGTGCACCAGCCTGCCAGGCGCTCCCTGGTTAACTATTAAAGGAACTGGATGGAGATCTGTGCTATAATTGTAGGTTACGTTTTTCAATTTAAAAACAAAGGTGTGATTTCACATCATTTTGGACCATTAGTATTACCATATCTGTGTCTTAAACAGTGAAAAAGCTAGGAGGAGATACTAAATACAAAAACTAAAAAAGCTATCAATCATTAGATCTGAGAAAAATCATTAAGTTAGTTTTGATGTTCACATTGATTTTACATTAATTCGGTTTAGGTGGTGCCCAAAGTCTTATAATGATAGGGAAAACACTGGTGTGTGTGTGTGTGTGTGTGTGTGTGTGTGTGTGTGTGTGTGTGTGTGTGTGTGTGTGTGTGTTTCACTTCATGTATTGATATGTTTTTCACAATTATTCAAAGCATAGCCTATATTGGAGTATACTTTGTTTTGGAAGACAGAGGACGTCACTGTTTGTTATAGCTTATGTAATGTTCTAGGTCATGTCTGTTTGGACCAGTAGGTGGCAGCAACAAGTCACGAGCAGAGCTCTTTCAGACTCAAACCCACTGCTATAGGTGAACCATTGATAAAAAGAAATAAATGCAGCAGAAACTGAACGGCCTTGCTGTTCATATGTTTGTGTTGTTCACTGTGCTGTTCCAGAGTTCCTTCGCCCTTTAATGAACATGCATCTTCCCTTCTTTACCATCACTGAGGCAACAGACATTTTTCTCAATCTGCATTCTAAAAAATTATGATCAGCCACCTGCCAAATTCTGGTAAACTTATGCTTCAGATTATTACATTCACTGTGGTAGGCACCACTTTAGGTCATTTATAACTGATTCCCAGTGACATATAGACATTAAAGCTTGTTTCTCATTTAATCATTAATGTTGCAAATTGTATAGCCCTTGGTTTAATAGATTTCAGCACTTGTATGGACTGGCGTCTACATTTAAGGTATATTTAATGATGATGCTGTTGATAACTAAAGGCTACATATGTTTTTCTATGGAAATGTCAATAAAACTTTCATCCATGATAACACATTAAATGTGCTGACATATTTTGTGCCACCTAGAGCAGCATAAGAAGCTAATTGTGGGTAAAAATGCCATATCTATAATAATGATTGTATTACAAACTTGTCAAAAAGGAGATGATGGGAAGATGTATTAGATTACTCATGGTTTGCATACTGGAACAAAAGAGTAATTGTTCATGCTGTTCTTATGTCCTATTTCCTTTATAAACATCTTGAGGGCCCAATGATCATGATCATGCCCCCTTTAGTTATAAAATCAGCCAGTGCTGTATTTTAGCTTCTTTAACTACTGTCCAATTTTAACATGGATTCTGGGTTTGTTGGATGAACATTGGATTACTTGACAGGCAGATCCTCAGCGTAAATAGCACCATATGTTGTACCCCTTTAGTGGATCACCTCAGGGCTGTGGCACGTCACCTTAGCTGTGCCCACTGTACGCGAATGACTGCAGAAGTTTCCGTCCTGACAGACGCATTTTCATGTTTTTAATTATTTAGTAATCGTGAGTCAGTTACAGGAGAGTAATTTTGCTCGTGGTCTCCTGGTTGATGATTTTTTTAAGGGGTGCAACAACAGCTTGTGTGCATGACGCATTTCTTTAAAGACAATCAAGGTTGACTTTTGGGTTTAAGCTCAAATTTAAATGATATGGTTTGTACAAATGTACAAATGGGGATAAACGAACATAAGCTGTATCATATAGCTGTATAATTGCAAAACTTTTTATTCCTGACTTGGGGTCCTTACTCAGCTGGAACTGTAGTCAACCAGCATTAACAGACTTGTCTAATGGTGGAATATTAAACTCTGCGTAAATATCTGTAATTAATTATGTATAAACCAAATGTACAGTTTTTACCTGACTGGCAGGGAAACAATTTGCTCTAACCTAAATTAACAACACACAAGTATTTAACTGAAGCGCTATACACTTTATTGACCTGTCCTTTTAGGGTTATAGTTTCTAACCAGTTTAATCCACACTGAATTTCTGAAAAACCACAAGTATACATCCATTATTATCTTGCAAAACAAATTATATCATCTTCTCTATTGTGTCCTTATTTTTGCATACTTAGTAGGGGAACTGATGATAATTTGTTTCTGGTGCCAAGCCACTTGGATTCACTTTAAGATTGAGATCACTCTGTTGGCCCCACATCTCCAAGCACTAATAGATGCTCAGTGTACAGTACAATTGAGCTGTGAAGCTAGTGAAAAACGGATGACAGGATGATAAGTGTTTCTGGCTGACTGCCTGGCTTCTCACGTGGTCTAAGAGCCTGGGTTTTCAAAAGAGAGATAGGGCAATGCTGTAATGATATGATCTCCACATCCTCAAAAGACTATTAGCTACAGATGACCATGAGATTTATTGCTGACGTAGCGATATGCAAAACCAAACAATTACAAACATTCACAGATATGTATGTGTGTATATGTGACACTTTTTCAAAAAAATAAATGTATCAACTGTTTTATGAGAGTAAGAGTGGATATCTGACATTTGAACAAATCCACCAGCCTATAATATATCTCATGGTCTCTTTGAAAGCAGCCCATCCTTTTTCCATGGTAGTCAATGGCTGGTAAAGCCTCTTTCCCCGCCTACCTCAGTGGAGCTGTAAAATCTGACCTCCTTAATCTTTCAGTGTCTTTGGATTTCCCTCAGCTTGACTGGGCGTGAACACACATCAGCACTTAAGACGAAGAGCGCTGTCGCCTGTTGATTTCTGCAGGCGCTGGGAGATGAGCATCGGAATTTTGATTTTCAGCGTTGAGCCTTACATTTGGCTGCAATGGTTTGTACTGAAAATCCAGATTGTGATGTCAGCTGCAAGTGATAACATATAAATGCAAAATAACAAATGTATTGTATACTGCAGACTAACCAGAGTCCTGTTACATTCGTTTTTATAATGCACAATAAATTCATGTAAATACTAATAATGGTAAGTCGGATGGGCTGCTTTACATAAAAAAGCACTGGCCAGGCTTACAGGGTGATGTTCATATGTATTAAATATCGACACGCCTCTTTTACCGAACAATATCTAGGTCCTGGTTGCTATGGTAACTAGCAAGCCCATACTGGAGAGCGACCAGGAGACATTAATAAGCTTACTGCTTCTTTGGCTCCTTCTGTTGGCCATGAGCACAGGCAGTGGCTGTATGATTGTATGCATGCATACAAAAAAAAAATTAAAAATATGCAAGCACATTTGTTCAAGATGAAAACATGCACTTCATGTAGAGAACGCAGATGAAAATAAGAGATGCCAGGCAACTGATGTTAGAAACTGAGGATGCCTAAAATGCCCTAAGAAAGTGTTTCACCATCTGCTGATTTTTCCTATCGGCATCATGGTGCCCTCAGTGTGAAGGAAGCTCTAGTGGCGAAGGCGGCGGGACGCAGATGCGGGAGGGGGGGGGGGTTCAGCGCCTTGTTGGAAGCACAGACAGGAACACGACTAGCAAAGGGGAGGAGGAAGGGGGGGGTTATTGTGAGTCTATGTAAGCTAAGGATTCCCCTAGAAAAAGCCCTCCCCCATTCCCCCACAGCAAATCTCCCACCCCTATTAACAAAGCCATGGTAATCTAGTGTGTGGCCATGTTATCCAGGCCAAGGGTGGGGCACTTTGTGTGTCTGTATGTTGGCTTGCACACAAATGTGTGAAAAGTCATGTGCATGTCATATTCTAATATCTATACTGTTTATTCAGTATTCACTAATTAACTGCTCTTATTTATTAACATATTTTTTTTTTATTTAGTTACAATGAATTTAGTCACTAACACGCTGTTGGCCCCTGTTGTTGTTCATTTTCGAAATCCCAGGAGACTTAAGCTTATTACGTGTGAATGAGTATTTTTTTAAGTGCCACATGCAAACAAAACCACATAAACAAGTATTAAAACATTATTCATTAGGTTGAACGCAATTCTGCATTCACTGAGAGATGTCATATCATAACTGCTTTTTTATAGTTTTTAAAATCATATGCATTACCAAAATGTATTTAAGGGCAATACTTATATTAAAGACATTTTAGAATTTAGATCAGGAATGTTTAATCAAGTTTGAAAAACAGTACAAAGACAACAAAGTGGACTTGTAATTAAGTTTCTGTTTCTTAATTAATGATAACTGGCATGGGAAAAATAAACAACTTCTTCAGTATGCCACATTTCAGTAACCTGACTTCAGGTTAATAAGCAGGTAAATAGTGGAGCTTGAATACCTCTGTACAGTGAAAGCAAGAAGACTGCACGTGCTAGAAAACTGCACCACTTCCCTCAAGAAGAGCAAACCTGTTAGTATTAGACTCACAAAAGAACAGTCAATGGCAACAGGAAGGTACGTAAAAGTAAAAATACAACATAAGACAAAAGCAAGAAAATAAAATTACGTTACATATGTCTTACATACAGCCCAGCATTTACTCTTTTCAGTACAACACTAACAACAAGATAAACAAAAGAATAACATAAATAAAAATCTATACACAGATATGTTTATATTAACCTTTTGTATACTTCTAAGTGTATTTATTACCAAGTGTTTATTTGTGATTTAAAGCTTTAGTGCGTTAGCCTGACAAGCCAGACCCACATCATGGGTCTGGGAACTCACCATTGGCAGGGCTCAATCCGAGGGGTTAAACGGTTGTCTTGCAAATTCCCTCTGCATGCAATAGGATAGTGCTACAACCAACCAGAGCAACGCTAGTTGATAGATTAAACTTTTGCCGTATCCGGTCGGCAAAACTCAGAACACATCTTCCTTTTTTAAAGGAGAATTCTGGCCAATTTTTACGTTAATCTTGATCGCTATAGCTACGCGAGTACTTTCGATAGAAAAAACCGGAGTAGCTGCAGCTACATGTACAACCGTCCCCTGAGCTAAAACAGCAGTTGTCGGGGCAAGTTTTAGAGGACCTTTGTGCCTCTTAACAGACACAAAATGCAATTAATATGTCTGTGCCACATGAACAGGGCCCTTACGTGTCAACCAGATGCGTGTATCACAGAAGCCTGTCTGAATACACTCACCGGACGGCAGCTAGCAGCTAACGACTAACGGCTATCAGCTAGCAGGGCAAGCTAGCTACCGGCAGGATCGAGACAGGGACCAGGGTAGGTGAATTTAAACAATGTCTGAGTTGAAAACACATCTTGTTGACACGTAAAGGCCCTGTTCATGTGGCACAGACATTAATTGCATTTTGTGTCTGTTAAGAGGCACAAAGGCACTCTAAAACTTGCCCCGACAACTGCCGTTTTAGCTCAGGGGACGCTTGTAGTATGTAACTGCTGCTACACCGTGTTGCCTGCACTGATTTGGGTCAGGGTTTTTTCTATCGAAAGTACTCGTGTAGCTATAGAGATCAAGATTAACGTAAATGAAAAAAAATTGGCCGGAATTCTCCTTTAAGAATGACTTCAGTGCCGTTCTTTGTTCCTACAGCAAACATGAACAGCAAACAATACATCTTAGCTAACTTTATAGCAACTGGAAACATTTGCTTTGATTCCCCCACACTGCAATTGTGAAGGTGATTATCCAAATTGTGATTAAAAATACATGTTCAAGCTTCACCTAACTCTTGTGCCTACAGCCTGTTTTGCTTTCCGTTTTCCAAATTACACAATAAAAAAAAAAAGAAACTCACAATGGGTTGACCAAAGAAAACACAAGCTTAAAAATGCAAGCGCATTAAGCTGTGGCAAACTTATTTTTGGAACTTAGTTGACCAGAAGTAATTCATCCTGAGCAATGTGGTACAAGGTGGAAAAGCAACAGAAAGTCTCCTAATGAGCTGGGAGGAGAGTCCAGGCTAGTTTGATAGCATGGCCAGGGTTCAAAATTAACTTTTTCGTCCACCAGCCAAATGGCATGAATGTTCAAATTTTAACAACCACTCAATAGATTACCATTGTTTTTTTTTCGGAGTGAAGCAAAGCTACCAGTCACTTGCATATTTTACTAGCATTTGGCTGGTAGATGGTGCTAATTTTGAACCCTGAGCATGCCTAATAAAAAGCTATGTTGCTAAATTAAAATAATAAAAGGTACTTAGTGGACACAGGAGGTTAGACCATTTGGTTGGACAATATGCTACACAAGGCTAATGGAATTATTAATTAAGCAATTAAACATTAATAAAGCATTACATTTTAACATCAATAAGTAATTACAATCATTTTGAAACATTAGCATAATTACCAAAAACAAAGGCCAAAATCAAGATGATGGTGCAGTTCCTCTAGAAGGCCCATGAATTAAGCTGTTAAGAGTTCCTTTAATCAGGGTGGATAAACAGTAGACCAAGGCTGACAAAAAGATAACTATCAATACGTTCCTGCGCCAGTAAAGCAAAAAGCAAAAGATTGCCACCATCCATTACCTAATTCGACAATTAGCGTCTGATAGGTCAAACCATCACTCTATAAGCAATCCCCACCGGTTCAAAGTGGTCTTTCCATGCACAAATTCATCCCTGTATATTTACAGTGTTTTTACTTATATCATTTTTACACCTCTTAACTGGCCTTCTTCTTCTTCACTGCTTTCCAGTTCTCTGCTGCAGCGGAGGCTCAATTTCCCCATAGGGATCATTAAAGTTTAATCCACCTGTCTGATCATCCATCCATATACCCATCTGTCCGTACTTCAAGTCAAGTCAGATTCTATTTATACATCACATTTCATCCCACAGCAGCCTAATGTACCTCAATGATCTTCAAATTCTTCCTCTGTGCCTCATATCTCTCTATCCACACCTCAGTTTGTCAATATATTTGTTGTGTTGTTTGGCCTTCAGCCTTGGTGTTTATCAGTGTAAGGTATCAGCAACCTTGTGTGAGCTCACCAAACCAAATTCCTATTGACTATGTTAAAATGGCAATAAAGTATTTAATCTTGAATCTCCTGAATCGTATTAGCTTTCTATGTATTGAATTATTATTTATGCATTTCAGAACATATTTACATTTTGCATTCCATAGTATGCATTAGTTGTTATGCTGCCACTGTTTGCTACTCAAGACTTTTGCACAACCTTCCTAGACACATAAATTAAATGTCATAATACATTTAACATGGAAGTCTTCTTGCACAGTGTAGAAAAATGTTCAGGCATTAAGCCGATGACCGAATGCATATCCCCCCAAACGTCAACTTTTTGGGAAAAGTAGCAACCCATTGGCTGCCCAAAGAGTTTGATAAAACCATGAGCTGTAAAACCTCAAGCCAGAGTGGACCACATAACCCTTGAGTTTGAATCTTAAAATCACTAAAAGTGGGCAACAACTTGCAATGCAGTGATTATCTCCAAATATAGCATGGATTTACATGATAGGAATCCAATGACACCTCCTTGGTGATCGTATAATTGAATCTGTATGGCTAATAAGATTAGGAGAATCCCTTTTCGAAATCAGATGTCTCCCCCTCCCTTATTTAAGGAGAGGTTGAGTTAATGCAGTAGAGTCACAGCCACCAGGAAGAGGGGGCAGGCTTAACCATTCGGTCTAAAAACCAGGGGTGTTTTTAGGGTGGGCCGCACAATTAATGATGACCCTCACCTGTCAACACCCCTGTCTAAACATTACTCAAAAAGGTCTAGAGTCACTGCTCAGTCTCTATTCCAATGGTGCATTCAGTGTTTTAGTTTTTTCACACCTGCCTCTTCAGCTGCATACCCCTCCCATCACACATGCACTTTCCTGCCTACCACAGAGACCCCCCTCTGCTACAGCCAGCCCTCCCCCTCCTTCTCCACCAGGGACCAAGGAGGTTTTCAGCACTTGCCACGGCAGCTCGCAATGGACAGCATCACAAAGACTCAGTGATCCCTCGCATTGCCCGGACTGTTGACAGAAACCACAGTTGACAGGCAATCACATCTTTCTCAGTATAGGGACATCTAGAGAAGGTGGAAAAGTGAGACCGAGAGAAAGAAAGCAAAAGTGCTTTGTGGACTACCCCGTAAAAATAAATAAGGTTTTGAATCTGCCTAAACAGGCATTTTCATTTATACATCTTGTGTTGCTCTAAAAACAGAATCCACATAATGGAAGAAGACATGGATGAGGGGCAGACCCAGAAAGGTAAGAAAGTATTTCTTTGCATGTTTGGCGAGATTTACTTAAGTAAATCTGACATGGGTGTTTTGTCAGTGTGGTGCCTCTGCAGAGACAATTGCACATATGTTAGCCTTTCCCTTTATGAATAGGAGAGCAGCTGTTTGGGGTAATTCCTTTGTCCATTGAGTGTCAGCACTCCACTGAAGAGAGCACGTCTATGTGTGCTGTTTGGGTAGTCAGAGGGGTGTGAACCGCTTTAGCGAGGGATGCACTGTCTTTGTTTGCTTGATAAGGCTTTCATGCTTGTCGTGATGGCTGAGAGGGAAACACGAAGAGTGAAGAACCAACCCGAGCTTCTACACTCATTAATCCATCAGCTTTTAGGTTCTGTCCTTTGTGTCCAAATATCCAGACGTTGTATCTTGCAGCAGTGTTTTGCGACATTCAGTGTGGATTTGATGCAGGAGCAGGGGTTTTCTTTCGTTTGTTAAAGAGGGGTAGTGTTTGCTCTGTGCAAAGTGGAATTGCTATTTATACTTCACACACCCCCACCATCACCACCACCACCTTTTCTCTGCATGAATGATTCAGTGTATGGTTGGGACCCACAAAAGCAAGACAGTGAGAGTATATTTTTGTTTACAAGTGAACTGCACCATTTTTCAATAAAGATGTTTGCTCTGAAATTACCCCGAAATGATACATGATGCCGAGATGGACAGGATACTGTTATCATGTATTGTAGAACACACCTTTTTCTCTGCCTCCCTTGTCTCACTCCCTCTCAGATTCACTTCATGTGACAGGCATGGCTTCAAATGTTTGTTTCTCTTCCCTCCCGCCTCTCCTCCCTGCAACCTCACAGGCACACACAAATGAAACAGTTGCCATGGCAGTGGCCAAATGTAGTCATTATCTTTTCTCTCTTCACCCACTCTTGCTGATGACATTTCATTAACGCAGGAATAGTTCACTGTGTCTGAGAGTGTGGGAAGAAAAAAGACAAAGAGGTATAGAAGCAGAGTCAGACTGACAAAAATTGAGTAGAAAGCAAAGCAAGGGGAAGAGGGAGCAAGAGTGGTTTGGGAGAATATAAGCATGATCATCTACAATAGAGACAGAATAATGCTGGATTATTTGTTAGTTATATGCACATCCAGTAGTGATAAGTAGAAATTCTATTTCGTTCCCTGTTAATTAAAGGGCTTGACAATATTGCTGCAAGATGAGATGAGAGCACTGTTTCCATAACAATTTGTAATGTTTGGCATATGCACCACCAACCTTACAGATTTTTATCTAGTACTTCTTGGTCGCCATTACTAGGTGTGTACTCGGGGATTCCTGTTCAAAAAGCAAAATCTGTCAGCCTTGGCCACTAACACAAATGCTCACCCAACTGAAAGATATAGCCATGCAAGCCTTTCTGTATGCCATGTCCATTCATTTGGGCCAAGCTCAGGTTTGTAAAGAGTAAGTGCACACCGATATAATGAAAGTTCTCTTAGCCTAAATTTGGCTTACTGTCAAACCTTTTCTTCTGAATACCTAAACGATTGTAAAACATGGAAACAGATGACTATAGACTTATTTTGTTGTTAAGTGCAGCCAAAGTTGGTTGGCACAAGCCATTTCAGAGATGCAAAAGAGAAATGCAAATTTTTTATTATTTTTTTGCGGATGACTTAATTGTTTTTCTGTCACTTGATAAACTTTGATTGTTAGAAAGAACGGCTTGGAGCTTATAACTCTAGCAGGGAAAACAGGTTCAGGATCAAATGTAAGATGCATATAGAAAAAAATGAAAATGTCCACTAACCCTGTACATGGCATTTGTTGTGGAGTATAGCTGTACACCTTCCCACCATTCAGAAAGAGTTTGATAAAAAGTACATGACCAACCTGTTACTCAGAAGCTGACATTCAATCTAGTCCAGCTGCCTGACAAATGTATGCAGCCACCAAAGTTACAATGCCTTTATGAATTACTGCCCACACGTCACCACAAACATAAGGAAAACTTAGATTTGTTTCTTTGAGTGACTTACTTTCAACATTGTCATCATAACTCTTCAGTAGTTTATTCTTTGATGTAACTGTCTGATTTTAAACATTTGTATAATAACATGTATACTAGCGTGGAGACAATGCAAGCCTTCAGAGATGATCAGGTAACATGTTTTTTGTTCTGACTGACTAAGTGTATTCTATGCTAAAAGAAATATCTGGAGAGTGAAAATTGAATCAATTGTAAGTTTGATTAAGGCCAGCTAAAAGCTAAGGCCTTACTACAGTAGATGACATGGTGAGATGCATAGACTATTTCTAACTAACCTTTAAAGGTTAATCTTGCAGTTCCTTAAATAGTACTACTATTTAACTCCACTTATACAAGAATACAAAAAATACAAAATACTTTGGGACGAGTAGTTTCGTAAAATCTATTTCTAAATCAATCTCAAAAGATTTTACTGGGTTTAGAAGGTTGTGTATGCTTTCCCTGTGGGGAAAGAAATGAGTGCTATCAGGAGACAGGTCCCCATTTATTACCAGGCTACAATATGATCATGACATAACATTTCAGGAGATGTACTGGTTGATGAAGCATGACACACAATGTAAGCTAGATATGTTAGAACAAGGTAGCAGGGCTCACTGGTCACGTAACCATGTGGAACTTGAAAACTGTCAGCTCTTTTCCTGGTTACTGAAGACAACAGATGATTGAAAATGATTGCTCTGATGAAGCGTGATGAACAATAGAGCCACCCTGTCAGGTTTATTTCCATGTCACTTTGATTTCATGCCTATCATTCCAATGCTAATCATTGCTCATTTTTTAGGAAAGGTTACAGCCACATTTCTACAATGACACATGACAATAAACAGGCTAATAAAAAATTGAAGAAAAAAATAAACAAATTATTGCTGTGATGCTGGCCCAAAGAAAGCTACAGTCCATCAAAGATCAAGACAGACGTTGGGCAGAAACACTCAAGACATTCAAGGGAACATTGCTCACAGCAAAAACTCTCTAAAACACAAGCACTGTAACAATATTTCTGTTTAGCCATGGCAATTTTAAAAGCTTATGAATGTCACGCAACATTGTATACCTATGAGAGGGCCACTGTGCCTTGACATTTATAGGGACTTTTTATTGACAACAGTGTACTATACTTACTATCTATTAGAAATGTACGCCACTGTTAAAAGTCAATTTAATATAATTTTGTTGGTGAAAATACAATTCACTTCACCAAATAAACTGCAAATAGGTACTTCCACCACAGAAAAGGTGTCAATGAGTTCACAAACAGCATGCTAATGCCCTTCTGTCTTTCTCTTCTAAGTCTGCAAATCTCAGATTATGAGTCAGATGCACCAGGTGGGCACTGCTCACTTCAGCTGCTAGCCAAATGTAGCAGTGCACACTATGTACCACAGGGGGCCCATCAGCAATGGGAAGCAAACCAACGCCCTATGGTTGAAAAAGCAGCTTTCACTAATGTGAACTCAGAGCTAAAACGATTGAAGTTTTGCAGAGAAGTTGTGCAAATGAGCATAGGATGAGTACATTATTTTTAAGAATGAACCAAAATAATTCCGGAGATTGTTCACATTAGTGTTAATTGTTGCTGAATGGAAAAACTGAGAAAGGCACACCAGTTAAATTTTCCTGAGCCAAGAATCTTCTCTGCAAGGCCCCGTTTGTCCTTCTGTTTGATCACGCTCTAACTTGACAAGCTTTTTTTTTTTTTTTTTGTGTGAATTTACATAAAACTCTTATTTGTCAAATAACATGGCATGAACACAGCAGACACAATGCACAATGATAAGGACAATGCATAATGATAAGGACAATGCATAATGATAAGGCTGAAACTCTTTGAGTTTCACTGTATTTTGTAATGGTTCACCGAGTTTCATGCACTTTGAAATGAAAGTTCCTGTAATAAATGTCAAATTTGCATTGAGGTTAAGGCACGGTAAAACAAGAGGCTGCTTTAAAAAGGTGCTGTTGTTAAACTGATTTGTTGGTCCAATTTATTCTTCATCAAACATGGTCTATTTAGAGGGGATATAATTGATTACTTTTAAAGATATTATTAATTTGTACAACAGTCACAAATGAATTCCTTAATTTCTAGGTAGTAGCATATTCAAGAATTGTTCTGTCATTTATTGGGGTTGGTCATCTTGCTTTAAAGAGCTGCTAACCCTGAAGAATGAAATGGGCATAGACTTCAATTGAGTGTTTGTGTCTCATGATAGCCTGGAAGATGTTTTGCCAAGGCTATACCTCTGACATACCAACTCACAGCACAGTGTCATTGCTCAGTGAGTTCTGGCCAGGCTACAGTACATAACCCTTCTCCTTCCCTGTCGCTCCCTCTCTCTCTCGCTCATTGTTCTGAATTTCAACTGCCCCCGCCCAGGAGAAGTCAAGGGAGTGCCACTAATTGTTCTTATGAAATTTGTTGGAGCTATTAATGGAGAACCTTTGAAGGTTTTCTTAATGTTCTCGCAGGAATGACTCCCTAGTCTAGCTTTTTTAAATACAGGATAACGTGTTCAAAACATAATGATTAATTTGACACCATTCCTGAAAAGCCTCACTGGGTCTCAATGATGCTCATCATAATATGATAGTGTAGCCATTCAACATGCATGATTTTTGTATTGTCCTATTTTAATACTAGGACTACAATATACTGTTTTATATGTTGAGTGATGGTTAGGCCAATACATTTTCTATTAAGTAGGCTCATTTCTAAGAAAGATGTTCTACATATAGTTACTGTATAGTATAAGTAAGTTAAGAAATTTCGATCAAGCTTAAATATTTAGGTTATTCAAAGTAGAGTGTATTTTGGAAACAAATACAAATTGAATGCAACTGTACAGACTGCTGTCACATTTCTACTGAAGACAGGCTGTTATTGTGTTCTATTGTTTAAGAGCAGTGACTTAAACACCTACACCCTTTAGTGCTTGCTGCCTATAATGTTGGCGATCAAGACATTTAAGTGGATTTCACCCAGCTGCATGCTTAAAATGTGCAAATTGAAAGTAAAAGAACAACCCTCATCTCTTCTCCCAAGTTTTTGACATTTTCTCCTCAGTTCCTGGAGTGAACTAGGCACAGACAAAAGACCTGTCCCTGCTCAGCAGTCACGCAGTCATGTTCAGGGTCTTTCATCTCTCAGTGAAAAAGAAAGAGAGGAAATCAGTGGCTGAGCTTTCGGACCTGGCCTGTAACGTCCTTTATGCCCAGAGGGGTTATCTGTGTAATGTGTCTCAGTCACTATTGTCCCACTGAATTTGTTGACATACAGTAAGTGGGTCATGGCACTGAAGTACTCGTTCTATTCTCAGATTTTGCGCTGTGGTTGACATGGCAACCATACTGGTTGATTAAACATGCGCAGAGGAGATGGGGGCGCGCGGGAGCTGAAAAAACCTGCCCGCTTCAGGGGAAGGGGGGCTGTGCATTAAATATAGGAAAGCAACGAGACATGTATTCACCCATTACTCTCAGACTGACACAGACACACCATCCCCCACTGAAATCTCTCTCACTCTCTCTCTCTCCATGTTTCTCTCTCTCTCTCTCTAGGACCAGGCATACTGCTACCCCACCCCCATGTAAAACTCCTCTGGTAACATGAAACTAATAACTGCTAGTTGAATGCGCCAAAATGGAGTGTGATTAGATGTCTTGCAGTGTATGTGAAGTCAACATTCGCCAGACATGACATTTTCCTTTCCGTAACCCCCTTTATTTAATTTTGTAAATGTCCTCTTCTAACAGGGCATCTTATTAATTTTCCCTGTGGCTATAACTGCATAACTTTTAAAGCCTATATTTTTCAAAAAGAAAAGATCAATTTTAATTAGGGATCTACCAACAAAGAAAAACATACAATCATTACGGGCCAATATCATCTTTAAAAAGCAATTATTTGGGCGCCCGGATAGCTCAGTTGGTAGAGCGGGCACCCATATATAGAGGTTTACTCCAACTCCAACCTGCGGCCATTGGCTGCATGACATTCCCCCATCTCTCTCCCCTTTCATGTCTTCAGCTGGCCTGTCAAATAAAGGCCTAAAAATGCCCCAAAAATTATCTTCATCATCAACTCAATATTACTTTGGTGATTGATACTCTTAACTGTGGAGCCATTTTATGATATTTTGTCTAGGATTTTTCTACTGTATTAAATTAGCAAAAGAAATATATTTTTTTAAGAATAAGACAGCGAGCGCGCCCGGATATCTCAGTTGGTAGAGCGGGCGCCCATACTGTATAGAGGTTTACTCCTCGACACAGCGAGCCCGGGTTCGACTACGACCTGCGGCCCTTTGCTGCATGTCATTTCCCCCCCTCTTTCTCCACTTTCATGTCTTCTGTTGTCCTATCAAAATAAAGGCTGAAAATGCCCAAAAAAAAAAGACAGCAAGAGACTGACAGTTTTGTGTCAATGTAAGTTTTAGTGTAAAAGGTTATTTACTGACATTGGTATAGTACGCAGCACACGTCATACATGAACTCATTTGAATGCATGGGTCTGCACGTCTCAACAGCAATTTAGGAGAAAAGACAGAATGAGTCAGAATTACGGCTTTATGAAGATAAATTATGCTTTCAGCTTGATAGAAAGGTCAGGGAGTTACTTAAAATACAATATTGTAATTATTTGAGGTAAATCTGGAAGATCTTTAGTGACTCTTGAAACTTTTAAATATGCTTAAATATATGTTGCACCCAGGTAAAAACAAATACAAGCATAAGTCAATTGATGAACTTAAGTAAAGTTTGAAAAATATCGGGACAAAATTGTAATTATCAATATGAACAAGCAATATCTAACTCATTAGCGGCTAAAAAAGGGCAGCATATAATTTGATAATTAACCCCAACTGTCTCCCAGATGTTAAGAGTCATGTTTTCTTTTAAGGACGTCATTTAGCTCTAAGCATTTCTTAAAGACAACCTCATCCCTCATGTGAATGTTGCCTGGGTCAGTGAGAGTGTCTGAGTGTGTGTTTGTGTCCCTTTTGCCTGTCGCATATGACACTGACAGATGGAGAAGAAGTAGGAGGTGGGAGGGGCCTTGGGAGGGGGTCATCCTTTCTCTTTGTATTAGGGAGATGCCTTCTGTTGATTGGACCTCTGTGTTTGAGGTCATGTAACACTTAAAAAAAAAAAAAAGATCTTTTTAAACAGAAGCTTTTTTGTGTGAAGGCTAACATATTTAACCCCCCCCCCCCACCCGCCTACTGCAATGCTGTCTCTTTGTTCAAAATTCAATAGACTAATCCTCGTGTTGCCAGATTTGTGTTATTAATTTGATTAACACTCAGAGGGAAGAATATTCTTAGTTGTTTCGTCCCAGTTAGAGACACATACGGAACTAAAAGCAATTAAATATGATTGTTACTTTGAAATAAATATCTATTTTTAAAGTCATAAACTTTAAAAATGCTTTAGGGATAGCCTCCAGAGTCTAACAATGTAATGTTCTATGTCTGGGAGCAATTTTCCTATTCTGCCATTAAAGCAATAACTTATAATATCCAAAATACTAGAATAGCTCCGTTGTCTCCTGCGGCTGCTTGACCAATACCAAGTAGATAGCATGCATAAGATTCATCATCATTGCCTCTTCTGGTCCATTTAATAAGCTTAAAAGTCAGTTAGGCCAAATTCCCAACTTGACTTGCTGTCGATCTGTACTTCAAAGACAAGGAGTACTACACCTGTGAGCAAGATCAATTCAAATACTTGCAGTGAATCTTTTATTTTCATCGCAGGTAATTTTGGGATAAGCAGAAAGCATGAATAATGAATGTGAGGGGCTTGTGCTCTGCTGCTCTGTGCCTCTTCTAAATTATGGATCAAGCATCCAGTAGCTCTCCGAGGCAGTTCGCACCACTTGCCATTTTTCACCAGCTCCATTTGCAGTCAGTTAAGATCAATGAAGAGTTACGGAGAGGTAATGAGGATGTGCTGCTGGTATTAGAGGAGGTTTAGTCTCATGCAATGAGGACATGTATCACAACAGCCAAAGAAATCATAGCACCATAAATCCCCATTATAGCATGGTCCAGTCATAGTTTTAATATTATACTCAAAATATTTGGGAAACATGCTAGAATGCAAGACTAAAAACAGAGAAGATGATACTGTAGCCTTGGCCGAATGTTACACGCTAGAATCCATTTTTTTCCCCCTTCTGTTAAACCGTGATGTAATATTTACTATTCAGAAGTCATTTAAGTGTCATTTAATTCTGCCCTTTAAATAAATACACATCTCTCTTTATTCGATCCGAGGAGTTTCCCTCCACAAAATTAAAAGCAGACAATCAATAAAACATCATTCTTGTTACTCAATAAAGGCCCCATTTACCATGTAACTTCATTTTCAACTGTTTCCATGGAAACCCTTTCTGGCAGTCAAGTCACAAGATGACTTATTTTGTTGTAGCTCGCAAACTAATAACTGTAACTGCAATAGCAGTAATGACATCTGACTATTGACTTGATTGGTGCAGTTATACATCGGAAAAAAATTGATTTATATTTAAAATAAGGAACAATAACATGCCGGCTCCAGCTGGTTTAATCTGTCTGCAGAAATGTAAATAATGCAGAGGTAATACACCTTGATTGAGACCATGACATAAATCATTTATATTACTGCTCATCTCCCTTCATGTAGAGCACAGGCTCCGAACATCTACAGTACCAAATTTAACCAGCATGTCTCAAAGGTGGGTAAAAGGAAAACGACATAGATTTTTCCTCTAAAATGAAAACCACTTGCTCACCATGCAAGGGTGTAATAACTTCTCCCACGTCAACTTGAGCTTTCATTTTTTATTTTTCTTATTTTTATTTTTTGGTTTAAAAACAATTATTAATTGGACAAATTACAACAAATACTGGACCTTTATAAAAAATGTCATGTGTTTCATCAGGGTGCTTCATAAAAACCCAAACAGTTTTGCTCACATATGACATTGAGGCAAAAAAATAACACTGCTGGAACATCTGGATATAATCATCTTAAAAAAGTGACTGTTTTGCTCAGCATTGATATGACTGGACAGTTTGATCGTTTACACTGACTTAAATAGGCACAGTGACCCAGAGCATGGGGGGTAAATCTGACTGCTCTCTCTCATCTTGTCAGAGAACACTATCGCATCAACAAATCCTGTCACTGCCTTCTTCCTGAAACAAAAAGGTAAATCGAGATAATGAGTCTGAGGGAAGGGGTGGCGACAGAATCACTTTCAGTCTGTACT
Organism: Sander vitreus; assembly: GCF_031162955.1. Taxonomy (NCBI): domain Eukaryota; kingdom Metazoa; phylum Chordata; class Actinopteri; order Perciformes; family Percidae; genus Sander; species Sander vitreus. The sequence continues at coordinate 8,686,030 of NC_135864.1, forward strand.
GTGCATTTCTGGCCACAGTTGTTAAATAGAACATGTTAATTGTCTTATTTCTAGAGATGTTCCGATACCGATACCAGTATCGGTATCGGCTCCGATACTGGCTAAAACACTGGTATCAGTATCGGGAAGTACTGGAGTTTATGCACCGATCCGATGCCACGTAATAAAGCCCTAAAGAAAAAATACGTTAAAGTAATTTATTTATGTTCTTTTTCCGTTATAACTGACTGTCAAACTGGAGAATAAAAGAACGTTCTGTGGCATTCATGTTTCACAAAGAGTTTAACCTGAGCCAGACTGACAACACAGATAGAAATCAGATCACATCCATACAGGGATAGTAGTATACAGTTGTTAAAACATAATAAAAGATATGACACTAGTATCGGATCGGTATCGGGAAGCAACAATGGTATTGGGCCATCTCTACTTATTTCCATGCATAAGTGGCTACATATAGTCATATAGTGATTTCTTTCTAGTGCCGGCGAAATGATCATGACAACGGTACATTCTTTAATCTTAAATATGAGTTAAACCTGCTGCTTCAGACTAGAATGCAATGCATCTGAGAGATATTGCATTTTGACAAAAGACAATACCAGACACTCCTAACCATCTGCTGAATGATAACATGTGCATTTTGCAAATCACACTACAGGCTGTAGGTGGTGCCAGAGGAGCCGGATATATATATATATATTTTTTAATTACCTGCTTCATGTAGTTCTACTGGAACATAGGGTCAGTTTCAGCAAATATGACAGAAAGCTAGTTTTATAAGTCTTACCTACTGCAGCTTTAATATTAATTATCTTAACAGAGGGATTGATATTTTCCCTTTTATCTCCTGACTATCGACAATACACTACATTGTTGAATTAAAGTTGTTTCACCACTCACCCAAGAGGTAGCATCAGTTTTACTGGCAGATAGGGAGTCCCAGCCATTTAAAGCTACTGCAGGTTGACAGAGTCACACAAATAAAGGTGTGAATTGGTATGAAAGCGCCTGGGAGTGGATGTCAGATGGCACCGTCAGTACCTGACAGTCTAAAAAGGCACCAAAGGTGAGGTGTCTCCTGAATTTGATGTCCCTTGCCAGGTAACGTTCCATTCCTGGGCTGGGAAAGTGGGTGTGATGGAGAAACACCAAGGCAGTGATAATACAGTACGGGAGTGTTGTAAACAGCAAACCTTACTCCTTACCCTACCTTATTCCTTTAGATAAAAAAAACCCTAAAGAAAGCCCACCCATCCAGACGTGTACCTTCTGTTTAAAACCATCCACTCAAGCATAAATTGGGCACATTTCCAACTTTGCACAACTGAGCCCAAAAAACATTTTACAACAAACAAGCGAATAAAAGGTGGGACCAGAAGCATGTCCAACAGGCCTTGAAAACCTAACTCATTTCTTAAAAACTGTAGCTGATCTAGGTGGATGAAGCTGAGGTGTGAAAAGCTGCTGAGGTTATTGGGAAATAGTGTATAAATTCTCAGCAAACCTTTCCTGGAAAAAAAAAGGTTCAAAATAAAGTAGGGAGGCAGAAAAGGCTCTACAGTCTATAGCACTGGATTACATCGGCGAGGATGCAGATAATCTAGGCAAGCCTGAGCGAGGGTCGGAGCTGCAACAAGCGTCTGAGCACTCGGCACAGCCCAGCAGGCAGACCAGCTACTTGGTATTCCACTCAGGTTTGAATCAGTCAGCAGCAGAGAGTTGAGAAGAAGGAGGAGGCGGACGATGAGGAGGGGTATTTGCTCATGCCCCTGCTTTTTTTACATAGGTGAAGACAGCGACATAATTATAAAAGAGATGTTGTTAAAAACATCCTTGGTGAACGATCCTGAAATATTTTATCATCTCTACAACTGACAATGAAAACTGACTTTGTTGTCATGGAGTCTCCTTTCTGAACGAGGACAGGCATGTCAACACAGATGAATTAAATCACGGGCCATGATAGTGATGTAACTGATCAAGAGGAATTTTCCGTTTCTATGAACATGGGATTATAATTGTGCATTTTACATGCGTGTATTGATTTGGACTTCAGACAGCACTGCATATTTAGGAAGCAGCTATCCATTCTACAAAGTAATAAGGCTTTAAATGAAGAGGCTTTGTGAAAAATGTGTCTGCGTGGTTAATATACTGCAATGCCCTGCAAGACCCGATAAAGCCTGGTTTTGTTCCATGCTTCCACAGGAAATCAACTCCACTTTGCTTGTTGTTACTCTGACAAATGGCGGACTCAGTACTCCAACACACACACACACACACACACACACACACACACACACACACACACACAGGGACTCATAAATCTAAGAAATTCATACAGACACACCCGCACGCACAAGTATTTACAGACTCAGCTTCTCTGTGAGCAATCTGTGTGACAGGAGATTGAAGTTGGAGCCGAGCAGCGATTAGTCACCTTAAGGGCCGCCGGGGACAGGACGTCGGGGAAAGAAGAATGGGGTTAAAGGTCAGGATCACTATGTAAAGCTCAGGTTGAGTTTTTAGTGCTGAATAAAATGTCAGCATCATCTGTAGGGCTAAACAACTGACAGAACGACTATGATGCCCAAACCAAGAATACAAGGGAAAATGTGAAGCCAGATCCTTGCATAGATAGAGGGGAAGTGGCCAATAAATATCTTACATGATTTTGTGGCTTTGACTGCAATAGTCTGTAGCCCAGCTGTCAAGTTGTTGTATTTTGTTTATTCAGGCATGCAGAGCTGCCCCCCAACTGTGGTTTAAACGTTTGAGATTCTCAAAAAGTAAATGGCATTATAGTGTATTTGTCCATTGGCAAAGTTTTGTTGAATGATTTTACATTTAGCAAAATAGTAAGAATCTTGTCTTACTTTGTGTTACAGCGCACCACACAAAAATGTCCACCCATCCTGGATTTTTCTTTAATAAGTTGAATTGTCCTTTTATGTCTTTTTTGACTAATAGTGAACTTTTTTGTATCTCTTTGTGTTTCTTTAGGATGCCTTGAATGCTGCATCAAATGCCTGGGTGGGATCCCATACCCATCTCTTATAGCCACCATCTTGCTGTATGCGGGCGTGGCTCTGTTCTGCGGCTGTGGACATGAGGCCCTGTCTGGTACCGTCACCATCCTCCAGAACTACTTTGAGGTGGTGCGGAGCCCTGTGGATGCACTGGACGTCTTCACCATGTGAGTAGGAAAGGATCACACTAGATTGAGTTTTTGTAGGAAACATTATTAAAGAATTGGCACACCCATAAGGAAAAAACAAACATTAATATATGCTTGTTTAGACAGCCTACACTATTTTTTCCACACCGCACCAAATCTCCATATTAAGATGTGTTATATTTTCGAGAACAACGTGTAACATTGTGTTGTTGTGGATGTTTTCAGTGGTTCTCTATTCATTCTCCAGGATTGACATCGTCAAGTACGTGATCTACGGCATTGCTTCGGCTTTCTTCGTCTACGGCATCCTGCTGATGGTGGAGGGCTTCTTCACCAGTGGAGCCATTAAAGATCTGTATGGAGACTTCAAGATCACCACCTGCGGGCGCTGTGTCAGCGCTTGGGTAGGAATAGCCTTTTAGTGCATATTAACAGTCAAATTAAGCTTAGATGTTGGTTGAATTATATATAATGTTTATTGCTATTATAATAATATCTACTACTGTATATAAGCTTCCTGCACATTTCAAGTAATCATTTGGTAATCAAACAGTATAAATGTCAGGTCATTTCCAAGGGAATTACCCTCAAAGGTTGAGTAGGTGAAGGCTTCTGTAGGTCTTTTTTTTCAGCCATGGTGGCATTCACCACATATGCTGTGTCCAGCTCTTTTTGTATTGGTTTTTAACAACACTGTCAAGAGAAAATAGTCACATTTAACAGAGTTTATACACCTGGTATAGGTATTTTTATTGGGTTACATCAAATCTTAATCAAATAATATGGATTATTACTTTAGCTAATTTCAACTTTATATGTAGAACATGTAGGAATTGAGTATGCATGACAAATCAGGCAGCAAACACACACTGTAAAGCTTCTGTGCACTAAATGATTTGTTGATTTGCATGCGTGCGTGTAGATTAACTCCTAAAAGAAAATTCCTAAAACACATGCTGTGTCACAGCTGACGTGCTCTACAATCACAATGAAAACATCTATCAAAATAATGTTATTACACCAGCATAACAATTCAAAATTATGAGTACTCTCGTACGGAGCATATCAGAGAGCCTGCAGCAATCCTAAGAAGATTATCTCTGGGATATAATTGTTTATATTAATGTGGGTCATTAAGTCTGTATGTACTAATCTATTTATTTATTTTTTTACTTTACTGTAGTAGATGTTCAATAGAAACACCAAGGGGGAACAGGGGGAACACATCACACCACAGGGAAGAGAAAAAAAATTAAATAATAAAAAACACAGAAAGACAGAAAATAAGACAGCAACAAAACGCACACACACAACAACAACAACAACAACAACAACAACAACAACAAAAGGGGGCAGCTACATTATGTACTAATCTTGTGCCCACGAAAAATGGCCAAACCAAAATAAGACTGGTTGTCAGAAATGAGCAAGTGGTGGCTTGGAACACCTTGTAACCTAAAAGGGTCACAGGTTTACACCAGAAGATTTGTATCCCTCAAGACCCATGTGTCCTTCCATAACACCCTGCAAAACACAAACACATTCTACAATAGTAGTAGTAGTCGTAGGAGTAGTAGTGCATCAGTCTAATTTGAAATAATTTAAACTTGAAAATAGATAAAGTTCAATCTTACATAAATTACAGTAAAGCTGTTGATCAACACCAGTTGTGATCGGTGTTTCTCTGTTGCTATTGCAGTTCATCATGCTGACATACATCTTCATGCTGGCTTGGCTCGGAGTGACTGCTTTCACCTCCCTCCCAGTCTTTATTTATTTCAACATCTGGAATATTTGCCAAAATGCTACCGTGCTGGAGGGGACCACACTCTGCCTGGACCCACGCCAGTATGGTAAGGTTGGATAGTCTCCATTGCTTCACCCCCCACTGTTCAGATCTCAATTGCTCAGATCTCTATGCCCCCACTACTGAACACCTCTCTTATCTATGTTGTACTAAATCTAAATTGCTTCTTTTATCTTAGCTTCTTGGAAAGGCTGTTCTTTACCAACTCATCGAGCATATAAAAATTTTTTTTAGCAAGTTTAGCTCCTAGTTTGTTTCTATAAAAATCTCTTCTGGGTGGATAATGCAACTATTAAGGCTATGGATAACTGATGGTCAGTAAAATTATATTTTGGCATATAACAGACTCATCACCTACTGCACAGGAATTTAATATACTATGATACTTTTAATACTTAATTAGTTTCATTACATTACTTTGCATCTAAGGAAATTAATCAAATGAAATAAGACACTTTTGAGACTAAATACATACCAATACCATACCAATTGTATGGTGATTTTCAGTGTTGTTATATTTACAATATATTTGATCAACTGTTACTCCGCAAATAGACTCGCTTTGCCAGACCTTTCTCCACAGCGCTGTGGATGAGGGTCTGCTAGTCCACACAGCATTCCGGGATGGGAGAAAAACGTTCTCTGGTTTATTGGCATTTCTTTAAACCAATCACAATCGTCTTGGGCGACGTTAAGTACCAGGCAGAGCCACGGTGCTGCTGCAAAATAGCCTCGGGAAGGAACTTGTTTTGGTGGAACGTGTACGTTCAAAAGTTGTTTTAGTCGTGCAACAGAAAACTCAGATTGAACAGATAATCTAGCTAGCTCTCTGGGTTTACCCAGCAATTAACCATATTCCTCATAAATCAACAGGAGTTTAAAATTCCAACACAAAGAAAGCAGAAGGTAACGGACATCCGGAATTTCCATCAGCAACGGAGCAATCCCGGAAGTGGAACATTGTGGATCTAGGCTACTCCGCAAATAGTCTGACTGAATGGATATAGACTGTTGAGATAAAGCCTGCCATTGGCTGCCTATTTCAGCCAGCATTCTCCTTCCCTTCCACTATCTATTTTGCAAGAACACCGTCGCTGCCTGGGCTTAACGCCACCCAAGACAATTGTGATTGGTTTAAAGCAATACAAACAAGCCAGAACGTCTTTTCTGCTATCCCAAATGTTAACTCCCAGTCAGACTTTTCTCTAGCTCTGATACAGGGCTGTGGAGATAGGCCTGGCAATGCAAGACTACCCCTCACATTACTGTCCTGATAGCTTTAATGATCCAGAATAACATTATGTTAAGCTGGGATAAAGCTAAGGTTCATCATATCAGTAGCATATATGGCTGGCTCATTATTTTTTAATTAGTGCCACATCTTTCAGTCCATTAGCCACCGGCAGCCACTAAAACAGCCTCTGTGTCAACAACCATTTCAGCTGCCACAATCATAATAAATGCCTATGTTTTGCCTGTGTGTGACATTGCGTACATTAAGTCTGTATTATAATGGTTTAACTGTATATTTGAACCATTTGCCAATGTTTGCACTTTGTTGTTGCCTGTTCTTTGTCTACATTTTGTAGCACACTACTTTCCATACATGATGCATTCATTATTCATTTTAGGTATTGTGCCAATTGCTGAGGCGAAAACAGTGTGTGCTGGATCAGAGAAATTCTACAAGATGTGTGAATCCAATGAGGTAATGTCAAAGTAGGCTGTCTGAACAATGTTACTAATTACTGTAGATTACGTACACTCATAATGTTGCCAATAAGTGCATGCTGGATGTTTTCAATGTAAGGATATATATATATATATTAGTGAGCAGTTGGCCAGTTGTCATTCAAAAGATCCCAGGCTGCTCACCACCAGCCACAATGACACACCAATTACTCACACTACTTTAACCACAAAAACTACTGTCTAGATTCTCTTAAATAGTTAAAGACATTCCAGCTCCAGAGAGCTGTAAATAAACTGTTTCCTTTATCACCTTACATTGTGACAGAACATGCTATAGTTACTTAAAGTATCACATGCATTACTCCTGTGAATAAAGTCAACAATCTGAGTAAGACCATGTAAACAGTATCGACTGACTGGGAATATTGCTTACATGCAAAATTCAAAAAGGCACTTTAAAGCACAACATTCTACATCTAACTGAACACAAATGTTGAATGATAAACTTGTTCATAATCAAATGTGATTGTGAATGTAAAACAGAATGAACTGAATGTTTACAAGTGTATTTTCAAGCAGGATTTTCATTGGCACAGATGTCCAGTAATGCTTGAAGAGTAATATGTGCTGTGATTTGTTTTGGCTACAGCTGGACATGACATTCCACCTGTTCATCTGTGCCCTCGCTGGAGCAGGAGCTGCTGTTATTGCTATGGTGAGACACCAATACAACTTGCACCTCTCTCTCAAGGGATGGGACATCTAAACATTACTCAAAACATAACTTAAAGTCTTTCAAATCAACCACAAAACAGAAGAACACATTTCTGTGGAATGTGTTTTTCAAAAGCAGATTCCACAGATGCCGCTTATGCTTGTTGGGAGTTTTCTTTTTTACTAATGCAGTTATTTTGGTATGGTATTTTTTTGTGTTGTCAAATAATTTCTGCAGTGGTAAGAGTTTACTGTTTTATTTTTTTTTTAAATAAAAGGTAATTGTAGGTAAATAATGTAACTGGGAAAATAGCTGTGTTTTGTTATGCCTCACGGCAGTTCGTGAAATGGTCACGTTTTTTTTAATCTATTGATTCGTGTACCGGACACGATTATGTCGTTTTTTTTCGTGGTGCTCAGCACGAAATGGAAATGGGAAGCATCTGTATGGAGGATGGGTTTAGAAGAATGGGGAAATGACACGTCACACGCTGGGACACGACCCGCAGTCTCTGTGTGGTCAGCGCGGAATGGGAAGCATGTATACGGAGGTTGGGTTTAGGAAAAGAAGAACGGTGGAAAGGACACGCCACACACCGACACGACCCGCGGTCTCTGGGGGACACGCAACAACAACGGGACGGTTGCGTTTAGGAAAAGAAGAACGGGGAAAGGAACTGTCAACCGTCAACAACAGGGAAATAAAAAGCCACACGCGGGACTCGATCCCCAGTCTCCCGTCCTGTGCTGTTTAACCCATCCACCACCCTGACCAACCTTCCTACCCGGATTTTCGGCTTTTCATACTACTCCCTACCATAGTCGTGCTGTGATCACGAAATATGCATCCCATTTAAATACATTACATTAAAATTCGTGCTCACCAGCACGAAAAAAACGACATAATCGTGTCCTGTACACAAATCAATAGATTACATAGCGTGACCATTTCACGAACTGCCGTGAGACCGGGTTGGCCTGTGTTGTGTGTTGCCTGTGAGAGAATAGCTATAGATGGGAGAGACGGCATTTTGGCGCAGTGAAAAAGACAGGGTTTGTCTCCCTCCCTCTTTCGGAGGCGCTAGGCATGTCATGCCGTTGTCATGGAAACAGGGAGAAGAAAGGCTCTGAGGTTGTTGCAAACATCACTCAGTAATTTGTGAGGAGCCATTTTCTGAGAAACAGAAAGTGTTTGCTATACAGGGATGACGGTGCAAACTGTGGCAGGACTCTTTTCTGCACATACTGTTTTTTTTCCCAGCTGATGGCAGAGAAAATTCATCACAACAGATACACTGATGCATCCCAATAATGAGCTGCCCTCAAAACAGCTTCAAAGCCCAAAACTCAATCGGTGCAGGAAAAAAAAAGTCTGTTTAAATCCCAGTGGCCTAATTGGTCTTTCTGCATATCAGACACAAAGAGCGGTGCAGCTATGAAACCGTCTTTCCTTGTGCAAAGAGAAGCTGTGTTACAACCTCAGTCATTAAAGCACAATACATTCATTATATTCTTAGCTGCCATGGTAACAAGTCCAAAACAAGATTTAGCATTATGCTGCCACCTGCTGGATCATTGGAAATGTCCTCCTTAATTTAAAGGGCCAGTCAAACAAGCTTTAGTCTAGTCATTGCATTTTAAATGAACAATACAAGTAATCTAAGTCTTAATTTGCATCCACAAATGGCAATAAAACTGAGAAATTATGTCCACATTATATTCTAATAAGATGGTATGATATATGTTTTCACAATTAAATTGAACTCAGCAAATGTTAGCAAAAGGCACAGAAGGCAGATCTTTTGAGATATTTTTAAATTGGCTTTGCATTGGTGTCACGCTTCATAATTTTCATCATCTCACAGATCCACTACTTAATGGTGCTGTCTGCCAACTGGGCCTACGTGAAGGACGCCTGCAGGATGCAGAAATATGAGGACATCAAGTCTAAGGAGGAGCAGGAGCTTCATGACATCCACTCCACTCGCTCCAAGGAGCGTCTCAACGCCTACACATAAAGACCAGCGTGAGGCATGGCCCTGCCACTCCGGCCTCTCTCTCTCTCTCTCTCTCTCTCTCTCTCTCTCCTGTCTTTCTATCTGTCCGTCTCTACCATCCCCTCCCGAGGGGGGGGCGGATGGCGCCTAGGGCCCTCGCCACTGCTGATGTCACTGGTGCGTCATATGACAGTGTGGTCTGGGGGGGAGGGGACGTCACACAAACCTCCTCAGTCACAAACAGCATTTCAGATGAAAAAAAGCCCCTTTACCTCTTTCATGGATGGTGTTATGATTATCATTATGGCAGTTATATTATTCTTGATACAAGTTGTTTAGTGCTAATAGTAGTTTTAGTGTATTTTGTAGAATCAGAAGTAGCAGTAGTATTTCATTTTTTTTTTTTTTTTTTTTTTTTTTTTACTTTGAATAATTTGCATATAGTTGTTTTATTTTTAATTTAATGCTACGTGTCATGTTGCTCTCATGCATAATTTATTTTTTGCTGATTTCTGAGGGGTTCAACAGGGGCTTAAAAGGGTTTTCAAGCACATTTCTCATGTTGTGTGTCTGGAGATTTCATGTTCAAAAATGATGTACTGTATGTGAACGGGTGGTTAGTTAAAAAATATATATATTTTAAATCTCACAACACAACCACGAAGCATCACAAGCCTTTGTCATACCAGTATTCCCAGGGATTAAAACCACTCTCACATGAAAGTAATTCAATCTGTTTTTCTATTTGAAGTTATACAATAGCAAGACAACACAATAATAAATACCAAATCAGTAGAGTAAAACAAATATTTGCTAGACGTGCCAAGCCTGTTTAACAGGAAACAATGACTGAGAAATCTCAAAGATGCGATTAGTCAATTAAAGATAAATTATGGGTTATTTTATGATAAACCTGCCAATTAAATGTATTTTAGGACTGTGAATGACTTCATCCGTCTTTGCATCATGAGCCACAAAAGCACATGCAAACATACTTTCATAACCCCCTTTTTTAATTTCTTAAAAGTGGAACTTTATAAATATAAAACTCCTGTTTTTGCAGAACTCTGCACTGTATATACTGATATATGAAAGCATACCTATATGTTAAGCACTAACATTTAAGGACAATTAATGTGAGAAGAGAAGATGTCACCGTGGGTCAGTCCACTCTGCATCTATCTGTCCCAATCGAAAAGAAACCCTGACAGTTGTTGGTGTAATGGCACTCCTTGGTGAATTATCAGATGTGAGAAAAGTGTGTATCACAGTAATTTTGTTCACGGGTCATGACAGTAACTTTATTGCTTACACTTCCTGATGCGATACCACTACAACAGGTGGCCTATCAGTTCATTGCCTGGCAAAAAAATTTTTTTTTGCCGGTGTTCCTAAAAGATAGTTTCATGCACTTATTTGACCATTTCTGTGCTCTCTCTAGATGTAAGCGCATTGGTGTTCAACTCAAAGTTGGATAACTGTACTGTTAGTAACGATTGTGAATTTAGATGTTTTTTGTGGCATGGACATGCATTAATATAGTCTTATCGACTCAAAAGTTACTTTATTTCACTTCTTTATTTTTACACTTTTGACTGTCTTGCTGGATCAACCCTTTGTTTATATGTGCAGTACTAAACCTTTCACGCTTTCTGCGTTATGCTACTGATATTAGAGACTGTAGTCTTTGAGTTGTGTCTATTTAGTTTGTGATGAGCTCTCAACCATGTCTTAAAACTAATACTTGTACCAACATTGCTTACTCTGTAATGATCTGAAAAAATGCTTTCATCTTTCTCCTCGTATTAGTCTTTTGTACTTTCACTACGAATGCTTAGTAGCAGCTTTAAATTGAATATGTTTTGTACATTCATGTGCCAACAGCTTGAAGTGGCTTATTTGACCTGTATGATCAAATTTGCTTGCATTAATAAAATTCACTTGTGTACTTGTTAATAAATACTTTTTGTGTCTTGTGTTCAATTTGTTTAGGTTAAAATTACTTAGTAGTCCTGCTGGTAGTATTAAAAAGGATTTGTAATAACTGCCATATGAGCCAATATATCACTGTTATTAACTGTCAGGTGAGTCGTGAAATATGGTCAGGCAGGATTCCATTTTCGAGAGATGGATTACTATTTTAAGAGAAGGGAAATGAGGTTTATCACAAGGAAATACTCAGAACAACCTCATACCACTAGATGTCTCCCTTTCCTCTTAGTCATTCCAAATAAAGAGTTGGCAGCCAAAAGTTGAGACTAAACAGTATTATATCTGCACGAGTAAGATTATGAAGCACTCTCAAACACTATTATATCATTTATTTTGATACAGAAAGCATATGGTCATTTTACAATTTACCTGATACAGTATATGTGAAAAATAATTCACTTTTTCACTTTTTTTCTTTTTTTAGATACAAGGTTACAAACAATTCATGAATTATGTTTTGTACTGTGAGTCAGAAAGTCAATAAAAGCACAAGGATCAATAGAGGTAACAAGTAGTAATAATCTCACATGTACTGACACATTCAAGCCAACCCTTTAAAAATGAGCTGTTGTGTGCCTATTCTAAAACAAGACAGCACAAAATACATGAATGGGAAACGCTACTGTGGACCCGTCATCGGCAGACAGGCAGATTGAGTGTGGCCCTCTATCCTAAGCCACTGTTCCACCCAGTCAGATAATAAATCACATCCAAGATTACACTTTGCACCCTAGTGCCAGACAGAACTCATTCACACATCTTACATATGGCCTCCAGCTCAATAATACATTTACATTTAAGGAATGTGTTGAGTCAGAGGGACTTACGTCAGAATGCAAAAGAAAAGAAAATCTATACAGTATATATAACCAAACAGGGTTGAACCAAGCTGTACATAGTGTGATATTAAAAGTGTTCCAATGGGTCTAAGAATGAATTAACATTAGTGAGTTAAATAAAAAAAAAAGCAATGGTAAGATTGGGAACAGAATGGATTAACAAAGGTGTGGCTGGATCACCTGACGGGAAACCTTTCCAGAATTAGCCGATTAGCGCCATGTCCAAATGACTGGTCCTGCCCCGTCGCCTTTTGTAGCTTGCATGACCCTGTCAAACCTAAGAAATCCCCCACTAATCCACCACCCTCCCCCACACTGTCAATCTGACAGGTGAGCTGTACTGTAATTGAATCCTCAGCCTGTTTACCATTGCCTCCTATGGACACTGAACGCTCTTTTCATTATTCTCCATTTGTTTTTTGTTTTTTTAAGACTAATTCTTCAGGCTCTCACTGAATCTGGATGTCTTTTTTCATGATCACTTCTCAATGTGAGAACTGTGGGTGCATTTGGTGAAACCATGCGTCGACTTCTCTATGTGCATGTATTCCTATGCTGCCTCAGTATGGCTCATCCCTTCTGTCCATCCCAGTGCACCTGTGGCTTCCATGGTCGTAGCGATGGAGCAGGAACCAGGTAAATTGTGATCTCGTTTACACACACTTGCAATTTTTTAAAATTAAAATGAAAGAAAATGTCGTGACATATGTTAAAAATTGTCAGAGGTTTGCCTAATTATGTCACCTTTTCTTTGCCTTTACCTACAAAATAAATGCTAGATAAAAAAAGAATCCTTTTACAGCATGTGTAATCATCTTTCTCAGATGCTTATTTAAGAATGATGACCCATTTGAATGAGCACAACATCAAGGTGTGTGATCCGTGTTACATCGACAGAAAGTAACGAGGACACACTTCATTTACATATTTAACGAGGAGCAAAAAGCTAAAAACTTTTCAGTCATCCCGTGTCCATCGGTATGTGAAAAGAAATGTTTTGAGTGTGACCCCATTTGGATGAGTAACAATTAGCTTTGTAGCTGTAGCTTTAAAGTCAGTATCTAAAGTATACATATAATGTGAAAATAAAGGTACAAAATGCACCGTACAATACAATTTGTACAGGTTGTACTGACCTGTATTGACCTGTATTGACTTAGTCCACAATTCCTGGCATTGTACAAATCCATTTACCCCTGACAAAGACCTAATGACCACCTGCATAATTCGTATAGTCTTATTAGTGCTGAACCCTATTCCATAATGCATTCCTCTCCTTGCAGTCAAACTTGGGCGACAAAGAAAATAAAATGTTAGTTCATAATGTTGAATCTAACATAAAGGAGAGAGAAAGTTAAATAGCAGTATATAAACAAACACTATTCCAAATTCCATAGGCTGGTTTAGTTTCTATATATGAATTTGCAATAACAAGTTAGACAACAGTGAGAAGTTTGATTTGCCAGTTGTAAAACTGGCAAAAAAGGTGACTGTAAAAATACTAAAGATTACATTATATTAGGTGTATTAGCACATATTCTGGTACTGAACTATTGACACTATCAACATAGCCAAGAAAAGCTAAAAGTAATAGTTAGTAATCATGTAATACTAATCAAACTCTTTGATTGAAAGCTAATAAATTAAACGATTATCTTGTACATTGGTCTTTATCCGTGACTGTAATAGATTCCAGATATTCCACCTGCTGCAGTGAAAGTCAGTCCACATGATAACTCGCCATTTATTATGATAGTGATTAGCTCTAACCTTGCCATCTGGGAAGTGACCTTTAGATGTACTACATGTCATGTCAAAAAAGTTACAACATAGAGTCTGGATGGATGGATGAATAAATTAATGATACAACCTTGCTGACAGGTCGTTATTTTAATTTATTTAAATACTCAACTGCTGTTTCATTGGAAAATAGTTGGAAATTGGAAAAAGTGTTACATTTGGCCTTTGTTTTGTTATCTGGTCATAGGATATGTTCATACCATTTAACTCATCTTTTATTCTCAGATCTGTGGTCTGCAATGATCCAGACATGTCTGATATCCCTGTCAATGTCCCTGTGGATACGGTCAAACTTCGTATTGAGAAAACCATGGTACGGCGAATCCCAACAGAAGCTTTTTACTACCTGGTGGACCTACGGTACCTGTGGATTACTTACAATTCCATAAGCTCAGTGGATAGTACAAGTTTCTACAACCTCAAAGTGCTCCACGAGCTGAGGCTGGATGGAAATATGATCTCAATGTTCCCTTGGGAGTCTCTGAAAGAGATGCCCAGGCTGAAGACACTGGATCTACACAACAACAGAATCACTCATGTTCCCACTGAAGCAATACCCTACCTCCTCAACATTACCTACTTGGATCTATCCAGCAACAAATTAGCCACTCTGCCCTCAGATTTCATGGATATCTGGCCACCCTTCAATGGAGCACCCATCTCCACTAATGCCTCCCAGAAAGTTTTGTTAGGTAAGGATAAAAAGGCAAAGTTTTATAGAATGTTAGGGGCTAGGGCAGGACTTTTTGGGGTTTGCAATTACCTCAGGAACATCAGGAACTAGGAGATTCCATCACCTGTTAGTCTAGCCAGACTTGTTCTGACTGACTCAAACCTGCCCTGGTAGTGACTGCTAGGACACAATCAAATTAGCTTATTCTAAGTAGTGGAATAAGCTAATTTGACGCCTAATATACATTATCAAGTTATTGTCCTAATTAACTATTGAATATTTAACCCACCGCCTCTTGGCAATCCAAGCCAGGGTCAACTTCAGCAGAACACAGAACAAGTAAAGCAAGTGTACGTACACGTTACACGTTTTTTTTATTTACATCCTACTGTTGGTTGCTTCATTTACATTTTGAAAAAACCTAAACACCAAGATAAGTGTGGTAGTTCGCTCTTTAAGAAAAATGCTCTGCTAATAATATGGCTTGCTCTTTAGAACTAAAGTATTGGTTTAGTCCAAAATAAATGTTACAGGATTTCTACAGTTCAGTTGAATTAATCTTTATTCATCTCGTCAGGGGATTGCAGACCGATGATAACAGAATAGTGTTAGCTATTATGGGTGGATATGTCAACACATGTACAGCATTTGCTCAATTCTAATCAAGCTAATAGATTGATCAAGATAATAGATTATTTTGTGTTGTTTTTGGCACGAAAAAAGTGGCACTGGCACTGAAATATCTTGTACCAATGGCGACTTACTTATAGTACTGCCCTCCATTGCTGACAAACAATTAAGGGAGGGGCCATAAGGGAGGAAATATGCAGACTGAGTTGTTTTAGTTTTTCTTTAAAAGCAGGGCAGAAAAAATAAATTTTAAAGTAAAAAAACAAAGCACATAACTATTGGTGGTCCATCACTATGTTGTACAGTAAAACACCTAAGTGCCTTTTAATAGTCTAATATTTGAATCTCCCTTGCTGTGAAAACAGTATAAAGTTATGGTGGAGTGAAACCAAAAACGTGTAGTCTTATTAGAATATGTCTAGTATTTAAATCTTATGTAAATCATCTTTTTTGTTGTATTTTTGACTTGCATGAAATTGAATGTGAGCAAGTATTTTTTTGTATATAGATTATACCAGCCTAACATATACAAGACTAGATGTTTGTTTACTGTATCTGTGTTGCATGGACAGTGGGAAGGAATATTGTTAATTGACTGTATAAGGGCAAATCTGTGCCGAAAGAGCTGGCTGTGCTTTCTAGTGTATGTGAAGGAGAAACAGGATTAGGCTAGAGGAAAAAAACAAACAGATGACAGCTTATTTAGCATATACTAAAACCATTTCATGTTAGTTATATAATAGAGGTATGCTCATCTTTACTATTTTAAATTATTATATATTTTTTTTAAATATACAACATTAAAATATGGATTGGACTCGAAACCAGGATTTCAGGGAAAATTTAGGACATGGATTATAAAGTGTTAAAGTTGTCAGTGATCTATTGACATTTATGCAAACAGAAAGGCTAATTGAAAATGTGTGTTGCCACAAACTGGAGAGAGGCCAGAGACAGCTTAGGTGCTTTGCCACTGTTAAGACAAACTAATCTGGTTAAAGGGCTTTAATAAACGGTACATGTGTTTATCTATTGTGTGCAGCAGGTGTTTATACAGGAGTATATACACAAGGTTCATTTCCACAGGTCTTCCCAGGTCTAGTTTGTAGGATTTAGGGCAATCCATTGGCAGAAATGGAATATAATAAATATAACTAATATTAACAACTATGTTTTCATTAGTGTATAATTACCTGGAAGTAAGAATCGTTGTGTTTTCATTAATTTAGAATAAGCTGTTCATATCTACATACAGAATGGAGTCCTCTTCCACCGAGTCCGCCATGTTGCACCTCAATGTTTCTACAGTAGCCCAGAACAGAAAAACCAAACACTGGCTCTAGGTAGGGCAACATGAAACAGCAATCAATGATCTTAATTTGTCTTATCTTTTCATCTTCAGGCCTCCAAGATAACCCCTGGTTCTGTGACTGTAAAATATCCAAGCTGATTGAGCTTTCCAAAATGTCTGGCACACCAGTTGTTTTGATGGACCTATACATGGCCTGCAGTGGACCAGAGAATATGGCTGGTGTCCTTTTTCAGCGTGCTGAACTTGACAACTGCGTAAAACCATCAGTCATGACTTCGGCAACTAAGATCACATCTGATTTGGGCAGTAATGTTCTCCTGCGATGTGACACCACAGGGTTTCCAACACCAACTCTTTACTGGGCTAAGTCAGATGGCTCACTAGTCAACAACACAGGTATAATATACAAGCTTTTAAAAGTGTAACCATTTTAGAAAACAAAATCAATGCTGTTTTCATTGAGACTTACAGTATATACCATTTAGAAATTATATATATATATATATATATATATATATATTTATTGTTTGTAGATTTTCATTGCCTGGTGAGTATGAAGCACGGTACTAGTGCCACAAAGTCATAATCCATTAGAAAAGCAGATTGAGACTTGGTAAGACTTGATCCATGTTGACTTTTATGTTCTTGTTGCACTCTGTAGTCCAGGAGTCACCTGGAGACGGCATCAGATGGTCCATCATGAGCTTGCATGGAATATTGTTCAAAGACGCCGGGAACTACAGTTGCAAAGCTAAGAATGATGCTGGAAACGCAGAAGCAACCATTTCTCTCTCGGTTGCTGGTGCTACCAGTACCACCATCCTTCCACTGAGGCCTAACAAAACTGAACCAACTAGCCAAGGCACAACATTTACTCCTCCAACATACACTCCAGACTCACCCACCATCACATCCACAGTTCTTCCAAGAACATCAACATCTGCTGTTCCTAAGAAGCTGAAAACTACGACCAGCAACAGTTTACTGAAAGGCTCAATCAAACCAGCAAAATCCCAACAAGGAGCTAATGGGAGAAAGCTTGCAGCAGATGAAAAGAGCAAGAAAAGTGATGCATCAAAGTCTGTCAAAGATCTTAAGATTGTAGAGGAAACATCTGACACTGCAGTATTGCTCTGGACAGCAGATGGCTTACCAAATGATACCCCACTCATAGTTGTATACTCACCTTATGATGAGGACGATATCAAAAGGACAGTGGAGACTAATGCTGGCAGTGGAAAAGTATTCCTAGATGGACTGTCATCTGGGATGAGATACTCTGTTTGCCTCATAGCAAAAGGCAGTGCTGCTGGAAAAGATCCTTGCATTGACTTCTACACATTGGTCAATGTAGAGGATGGTGGGCAGAACCAGTTTTTCATTATCATAAGTGGCATTGCTTGTGCTTTGGTTTTGTCTCTTATTGCATTGTTGCTCTACAAGATTCTGGCTCTGTACTGCAAGGGACACAGCCCCGATTTGGACCAAGAGGAGCTTGAAAAAGACAGCTATGTCAAGTTTGAGACACTTTCAATGAAACAAAGGACCTTGAACTCTCGTCCTACAGAGCTTTGGGCAAGGAGAGCGACTCATGAATCAGAGCGAATGCTCCTGTGCTCCAGGTCCAGCATCGACTCCCAGATGACGTATAAGAGTGACAGTTCCCGGTCTGAGTATCTCTGCTGACACCAAGAGTCCATGGCCATTGCTCAAACGCCATGCTAGTAACACATTATATGAAATACTTGGTATATGCCTTTTATGACACTGATAAACTATTAACTATGAAATCATTTATACATCTTTATAAATATAAATTTTTACAGAGTGGGGCTGTAAAAAATAATTTGCTGTATTGAATGGTAAAACACATTTAGTCAGCATTTTCTATCAACTACTTATCTATAAAGATTTATATAATGATTTAGAAAAGTGTAGATGACATGAAAGCATTCCCTGAAGGTTGTTTGGGTGTTAAAAGAGCCTATGTTAAAAGCCCAATCAGATCAGTCAATGACTATTGTTATTCATGTCCTTATTTATTATGGAGCCTTATATTTGATAATATTTGATGAAGACATTTGAATGGTTGTCACTACAGCACAGCACCTTTGTTGGACTATATAACTTTTAAATAGTACCATACAAAGAGCCTGTCCGTTAGCTGTGTGTGGTGTTTTATGTTATACCTATTGCCAAAGTTAAAGCATCAGATATGAACATTATGTGGTGGTGTCAAAGAAGACCCATTATCCACTATCACATTTAAGACATTATTGTTACTTTAAGCATCAAGCTGATTGTTGCCTTAATGGAGAAGGAAGTATGGTCATGGACAAGAAAGTATGGTCAGTGGGTTCAATAGAATATGTGTGTAGTGACTCTCGTCTGAAACACATTGCCAGTTTCACTAACTTTATGTATACATTTGTTGACAAATGAAGATGTACATTTGTTTTTAATAAACTGAAGAATATTTCAATTATATCTGAGTTGGGCTATCTGGGTTATAGGAGTAGATAGGTGCACATAAAATAGGTCTCTCAAATACAATTTCCAAAAATGTTGCCAATGCTTTTCTTGTGTTGAATTTAGAAATGTTCATAATCTTTTAATCTCCGATAATTATTCAGAATTTATAATCAGCAACAGATTGTGTGCTTTTTCTGGACTTCACCAGGTGAAAGTAAATCCCAGTGTTACAATGCACACTGTACTCATGTACTGTATACAGTGGTACACTCATCATGCTATCCCCATTATATACCTTTGTGTGTACTGTATATGTCCATTTGTGTGATGCTGGGTAAAGACACACAAACACAAAGAAGAGAAAATTGCCTGGAAAAACTGCATAGTATCTACTATGAATCAAACACTACTTGATATAGAAGAAAAATATAGAGGTACACAGACATATCACATGTCTCATGAACCAGAGCAGACATGTTCAGCCTGAAAATCAATGGGTCACAGATTCTCTAAAGATCTGCACAGACGTTGCCGTAAATCCTGCTAAGATGATGGGTGGATCTAGAAAACTGTTCCCATGGATACCTCTGTGCCTCCACCAGCTGTATGAGCCTGCAGTACTAAGTAATCTCTAATACCAGCTGTGATGTTATCATGGCAACAACCACGCTGTTTTAACAAACAGAATAAAAAGGATGGTAGACAAGGGCTGGGCTGTTAATGATAGGTAAACTATGAATGGATAGAGAGACAGGCAGATGGAAAGACAGATGGATTGTTAGATAGGTAGAGAGATACAGGAGCTCTCATAGGCGCGAGGGCTAGGAGGATAGAGAGAGTTAAAAGAGAGACAGACAGAACACCAGATCAATACACAGAATGATATGAACAGATATAATCCATTTCTTCTTTAATTGTGAAACAGTCTCCACTGGGCTGTGGTATACGAAAGCAAATCCAGACAGGGCAACTGGAAGTGAGATACATTACTTCTGTAGAGGCTTTACAGTCGCACCACAAATCTCCTGGCAACCATGACTTGGCTCCAGTCCAATGGAAAATTGGCCACATGTAAATAGTGACAGAATATATAACAACAAGGCTAGAAATATATATCACTCAACAGTCGTTATGGTTGTTGAACTGTTTTGTAGCATAAGACATAAATGAGTGAATGTTAAAAGTAGATTTGCAACACGTTAATGTGAGGTACTTTCAAGTACCTTGGGGTCTTGTTCGCGTGTGAGGGGGGGATGATGTAGCGGGAGAGTGGCCGGAGAATCGGTGCAGCGGGGCCGGTATTACACTCACTTTATCGCACCATTGTACAGAAAAGAGAGCTGAACCAGAAGGCAAAGCTCGCAATCTGCTGGTCAATTTTCATTCCTACCCTCACCTATGGTCATGAAGGTTGGGTAATGACCGAAAGAACGAGATCCATTGTACAAGCGGCCGAAATGGGTTTCCTCAGGAGGGTGGCTGGCGTCTCCCTTACAGATAGGGTGAGACGCTCAGTCATCCGTGAGGAACTCAGAGTAGAGCCGCTGCTCCTTTGTGTCAAAAGGAGCCAGTTGAGGTGGTTCGGGCATCTGGTAAGGATGCCCCCTGGGCGCCTCCCCAGGGAGGTGTTCCAGGCACGTCCAGCTGGGAGGAGGCCTCGGGGAAGACCCAGGACTAGGTGGAGGGACTATATGTCCCACTGGCCTGAGAATGCCTCGGGATCCCCCAGTCAGAGCTGATTAATGCGGCTCGGGAAAGGGAAGTTTGGGGTCCCCTGCTGGAGCTGCTGCCCCTGCGACCCGACCCAGGATAAGAGGACGACGGTGGATGGATGGATGGATATTAATGTGAAACAATAAGCTTATCCTCAGCTCTTTTTATCTAGAGGTCAAGCACAAAGCCATTGCTGCTTGATATGTTGGTGCAGTCGATCATAAACCTGCAATCCATCAGCTTTCCACTCTTTTACAATGTCATCAAACATTAGAATATCCAAATCAACAGCCAAGTAATGTAAACACAAACAGTATATGATTTACTGATATTATAACACAAATGGAATTGGTACCAACATGTGTGACCTGCCAATCCTGGCCAGTATTTTTCCATAGCAGTATGTAGTAGTAGCAGTAGTATGGAAAACGTTTAAGCAGCTACAATGAACCAAACAGATTTGTACAACAATATACTGTAATACGTTTTCTTTTTAATTCTGACAGCATATTTAGGCAGTGGCTAACCAAACCTGCGAAACCAAATTTCATTGTGTTTAACATGCAATGACAATAAAGCACCGTATTGTATCGCTTATCTTATTTACATAGTCTTAAATGCTTTGTATTGTAAGTATTTTACAAAAGCAATGACATGAGGTGGCATTTAATACGGCAGCAGCATCTACACTCTCCCTGTTTCCTAGATACGCACTCTACCTGATGATTTAAACCCATGTGTGATTGTCATTCAGCACACTAGTCACTTGAAGTGAAATTATAGACATTTTCATTGTTATCTGCCAGGGGTTATATCGTGGGAAAAGGTCAGTGCCCTTCAGACTGCTAACATTAGTCTGGAGACAAGACAACTTTCTCAGCCATGTAAATCTTAAATTGACCCTCTACACGGTTACTGGTGACGTTGTTGCTGACAATAACCTAGTCATGGAGGGTATGAATAGAGGTTTTGGTTCCTGGAGTCTGTTAGTTGTGTGCCTGGGTAAAACGAGGACAAACAATTTAGGGACAATCGGCTCCACTCCTCCTTCGTGCTCTATAAATTACTCATTCTACCGATTCCCACCGGGAGCCAGATGAACTTCAACAGGAGACAATCTGACTCCTCGTTCACAC
Organism: Sander vitreus; assembly: GCF_031162955.1. NCBI lineage: Eukaryota > Metazoa > Chordata > Actinopteri > Perciformes > Percidae > Sander > Sander vitreus. The sequence continues at coordinate 8,707,988 of NC_135864.1, forward strand.
ACAGGACAGAAAACAGTGTGTCTATTGTGTGTGTGGCATGTGTAAGTTACACTCGTACTGTAAGGGTATGCAATTTATGAATGGTGTTATAGTTTGAAAAAAAAAAAGATGCCAAAGGTCAATTAGTTTTCCCAATGAATAAATAAATTAATATTTTAAGGTTGGGTTCAGTCTAATATCCTTAAATGCAACGTCCATCTCCCAGTCTCTTTCTCAGAGACACAAAAACTCTGTCGCAACCATCCACATTCAGAAAGGACAGGGGGTGGGGTGAGGGGAAGATGTTGTTATTATGTGGAACCTTTCTTCAGCCCAGCCTCATTGCTTGCATATTCCACATTCTGCTTGAGACACTGACTGCAGCTTAAAGAAGATCTTGCTCCGATGCTGGACTAACATGTGCAAAATTTACCACGGGGGTGTCAGGAATTTCAATCTTTGCTTCCAAAACAGACTGGCAGCCTAGGGGCCAAAGTAGGGAGTGAGCAGGATCCCACACCATTTTTTTTTTTGTTATGTTGGTTGAACACTGCACCGGCAGTGTTACCGTCTTTATTCTGAGTACTCCATCTTTTTCATTGGGGTTTTACATCTCTCTTTAGTTCAACGTCTTCTGGTATGTAAAGTTCCGCTGTCTCTTTAAGTTGAACCCTTGGACAAGGATGCCAACAGTTCATAAACAAATGTTGCTTAATTTTGGGGAATTCTTGTGTGCCAGTGCTAATAGTGGGAATGCCTGAGAAAAAGTGAACAAGTGTCACTCCCAAGGCAGGAAGGAGTGCAGGATTATGTTGGCTGCAACGATCACAGCAGCGCTGATCTATTTTATGGTGCAAAGCTCTGGAGCCTTGGCCGTCGGTACAGCATGTTGGGATGAACGTCTATCGCGAGCAGGGAGAAACAACAGCTGTGTGGGTGAGTTTGTTTGACACCTGTCCTGTTTAAACTGTGACACCCAATTCATGGTAAAGTACTGACTACTGGATACTCTGCTGTATATGAGGTTGTTTTGTCCTTAAACTATGTGTGTCAGAAGTATACTCTTTTTGTAGATGTACCTGTGTGTACTTGGAAAAGAAAGTAGTTAAGATGACAATCTTAACAATCAAAAACAGTATCTTCTGAGTATAGTTGGTACTTCTGATAAAATTGTAAGTAATATGACATTATCACAGGGCAGGTTGGCCAGGGAAGAACTACTTTCATAAAGCACATATAAATAATGGTAAAATATGATGATGCTCAATATGAATATATATTATCATAATACACATGTAGAGTGCCACACTGCACAGTGATCCAAATTTGTGATGTACAATATTCAGTGTACAGCACATTTTATTTGATCAATCTTCTATTCATTTTAAGTAGAGTAAGTATAACTTGAAGTCTATGTATTATATCTAAACCTAGATATCCTAGTTTGTATGTGTTTTTTTTTCAACAATACACTTTTGCTTCAGTGATACATAATTCAGTTATTTACTTAATTAGGTAGATATCCCATTCTGCACAAACATTCCTTTCTCTGCTCTTTGCAGATATTACACCTTAACAGACTTTACACTGTTGACTACTATTACAACTACTGATATAACCCTTATTCTGTCTTGGGTTGGTGCTCAGTGATAAACAAAAAAACTGTGATCAAGTGAAATAAAACGTTTCTCCCACAAGAAGTACCCCATCTCAAGAAGCAGCAGGGCAACACAGGGTAAAAGTTGGGCATTCTACAATATGTGTGACAAAGTGAACTTGGTTAAGCAGACAATACAATGCATTGTAGCAAAGGTAGAGTAAACTGGCCTTCGCTTGAGTGGGAGTATCTCAGGCTGAGCCCAAGTTTTTTGTGGGATGCCACAAGGACATCAGTTGAAGCTTACAGATGGTGATCGCTGATGTCCAAAATCTTGTCAGAATGGCCGCTGTTATGATACATTGGCAGAGTTAGGTAAAAAATATTTTAATGTTTTATAATGAATTGTAATAATGTAATATTGTTATATATCCCATGATGAACATCAGATGGTTTAGTTTCTTCTCCACTCTAACAGGGTGGATACTCATCAACACCTTACTGTACAGTATGTGAAAAGCAGCCTTACAATTACCAAGAAATATTTCATTTAAAAAAAAATTACGTAATAGCATCATGAAGCAGCACATATTGTGGCTTCAACAGCAACGTTGGCTGTGTCAAGATACCGACACCTTTTTTCTCCTATTGAAAATGTATTTGTCTGACTCAAGGCCCTTTTCCACTTTGCACCATGCTGTGCCAAGAATGATCCTACATCTCTAGTCACTAGAGCAACATCAAAGTTGGTCAAACCCTAAAGGTTGTGCAAGAAATTAGAGGCCAAGTACTATAAGCTGCGTTCAATATCATTACTCTACATGTCTGGTTTAACAGCTCATCCACAGCTAAAATACTCAATCAGTTGGTTCTTTTGATGAGCAAGAGGATTGCATTGGTTAACCCACTGAACATAGCGTCCAAAATGGCCACTCAAACTGCCCTAATGTTAACAACAGTAAAGTAAAATGGGGAATCAATGTCCATATGAATTGCCTACTTGTGCATGCATTAGGAGCAACTGTTTTTGTATGACATTGCCGACAGATCCAAAAGGGCTTACATTTGTTTTGTTTTTGAATTGTAAAGTTAAAAATAATGTTTTAAAATTACCCATTTTTCCAAAAAATTCCAATGAACTGAGCTTACTAGGTCAAGAATCATGCTGACCACCATGTGAACTTGTCAATTAATGATTCATCAGGTTGCTTCCTAGCAACTCAGCACCAGGAGCCATCTTGGGGAGCTCAGCCCAGACATTATTATGTTGTTTGTCTGGTGTTTCTCATTGTTTTCTTCATTCCATAGAGTTAAGAGTGGTATCCATGGTTGCACATGACCGTGTTATTATCATGATAGACCAGCGCACCTTCTATCAATAGTCATCCAGACAGCAAACACAGATTTGGTTTCAACTCGTAGACCAGTTTGTCAAAGTTGAATGGGCCCTCAGCAAACTATGTCTATTTATTATAAAACCTAACTCAGTGTTTCCAACAACTGACATGTTGGAATGGACATCCACGCGTTCCATTTACGGATGTAGAAGTTTTGCCACTTTTTTGCTGGTCATTATGGTTTATCAGAGCCTTAGTGTATACATGTTGTGTACTAAAGCAGAAACACTAACCACTTCAGCCTTTAGCCTTCAACTTTATTAATTGAAGCGTAGTGTCAGAGTCAAACGATGAGTGATGTGTTGCTAAGAGATGTTTTATTCAGAAGCAGCTGAGTCTGCCTTGAACTTCCTCCCAATACAGCCATGAATAGGCTTTTAAAGTTAGATTTGACTCATTTGACAACAACTGCGAACACAAAGAGGGAAGAAACAGCTATTGAAATGCTAAATACTGCCAGGGTTACCTAACTGTCCCTGGGATTCATTCTGTTAAACTGAGATCAAGCATAAAGAAAGGAAGGAACCTGCATCTATTCAAAGGAAAATCTGTGGTTGAAAAAAAAGGGGGAAATACTACAGACTAGATGCTCCGTATTTTACTAATATTTAGAGCTGCAAGGTTTAGTCGATTCATGTATTAGTCAAACCACAAAAAAATAAATCAGCTACTATTTAGTAAAAATGCCAAATATTCTGTGGTTTCAGCTACTCAAATGAAAGGATTTGTTGCTTTTCTTTTGTCATGTGACAGTAAACTCAATATCTTTGGGTTTTGGACTGTTAGACAAAGCAAAATTGAAGAGATTAAACGCATGTTTTATTTTGTTTAGCCTCACAGCCCTTCCTGATATTCGGCCATGGAAAAGCTATTCATCGGATGGACCTCGATGGGAAGAACCAGAGAAGGCTTGTGGCTGGCGTGGGAAGCTCGATCCTGCTTGACTTTCATTTCAGAGAGGAGAGAGTTTACTGGGCTGACAAACACACTGGGGTCATCTACAAAGCATCAGTGAGAGGAGTACACAGACAGGTGATTATGTAACGACTCTAAAGTTGTAGAGAACTTAGCTGGCGCGAATAGATTCCAGTCTGTTGTCTGAAAAATGTATTCAAATTCATAAAAAGTTTATTTTTCGTAAGATTTGAGAAGTATGCATTAGTCTGGGGTTTGATTGAGACAATTTTAATTTTTATGTTTGTTTTTCAGAAACTGTACTCATCTGACAAACATATCTCAGGACTTGCGGTGGATTGGGTTTGGAACAGTGTATATTGGACAAGTGGAGAAAAGGGAAAAATCAAGATAATGGATATAAATGGGAAAAATGAAAGGACTCTTTTAAGACACTTGACCCAACCCAGTTGTATAAACGTTGACCCCACTAACAGGTAATCCATTCTGCATTGCACTTTTGATGTCACTTTTTTTTTTAAGCGTAGAGTAAGGGAGGATGGTTCCTATACAATTTATCACACAGTTCAGATTCCTGGCATGTTGTTTTTGTGTTACTATAAATGTTTAATCTCCCTCCATCAAGCATGGCCAGCACAGAGGTGCAAAATGACAGACTGACTTTTTACACATACAGTATCACTAATTTCTCTGGTCAAAGACAGTTTAGTTTTTACCAGGCTACACACAGTACTGCCCACCATTTTATTGCATTTTGGTCGAGCAGATTGACAAGTGGATATGCAAAAGTGAATAATGGCAGTGAAAGATTTCTATTAACATTTAGGAATATTTCTTCATGACAATAAAATACCTAGAGCATGTTTAAATTACTTTGTACTTAGTTTGTTGTTCATTAAACACTACTAAAATATGACTATGAGGCAATGGGATTATAAAGCTACTGATGTTGGGGCATTCATGTTAGCATTCATATAACAAAATTCTCAAATAGGGGCATTAGTAGGAGCAGCATCTAACTTAACTGGCACTATTTTGTAATTGAGAAACACACAAAGTGACCAAATAACTTCAGAAAAAAATAGAGATATTTGGGAATACTTATTTACAAAGCCCTTTCTTTGTTCAAAACTAATATTTTGCAGGTTTCTTTTTTGGCTGTCTGGCGGGATGACTCCAAGTATTCAGCGGTCTGATGCGACAGGACAGATGAAAACTACACTTATTAAGATAGCACAACAACTGGAAGCACTGTCGATTGACCGAGAGGATAAAAGACTGTACTGGGTTCAGTTTGGTCTGCAAGGAGAAAGTGCCATTGCCTCTTGTGATTACAATGGGAACGTCCTGCACATCATAGATACGCCCCTTCAGTGAGCATATTGTTGTTTTCCGTTCATTTATCTATCATTTTATTTTTGTTAGCAAACCGGGATAAAACATTTGTGTTTTTGTCTTCTTTGGTCAGGTCTCAGTCACTGGGGATATCAGTTTTTCTGGAGCACTTGTACTACACTGATGCCGCATCACGGGTTATGAAACAAGTAAACAAGTACACTGGTGGAGAGCCACTGACTGTTAACATAAAACAAATGGCAAAACCCCCAGTTGATATCAAGGTGGTACATCCCCTCAACCAGCCAATGGCAGACTCCCAATCACCATTTCCAGGTTACAGCTTAACTTTGACATTTAAATTGCTCTGTAGCGTCTCTCTCCATTTTATTACTTGTATTTACATTTATTTTACAGTAGATATGTCTCAAATGACAATGTTTTAGTAATGTACTACCGCTAACCCTTTCAAACAGGTTGCGACGAACAGAGTGGAAATTGCGTGAATGTGTGTTCCAGTCTAGCTGAGCAAGGGACTTGCCAGTGCAGTGAAGGCTTTGCTCTCAGTAAGCAAGGCACTTATTGTGAAGGTTGGTATCTGTACCACTAATTAAAAATTCATTCAAGATTTTTTTTTTTTTTTTAGTCCAGTTAGTTCAGAAACGAGCCACAGCATAGACTGCTTATAACCAAAGTTTGAATGAGTCTCACAATTTGCAGTCTATTTCCCATCCTAAACATATACTCCCCCTGTGGCCACACATACAGTATAAGTAAGGTATGGCAGGGCATTCAAATAAGAGCATCTATAAAATAAAAAGGTTATGTCACTATTTTTGTCTGTTTGTGCCATAGATGTGAACGAATGTGCCCATTGGAACCACGGCTGCTCTCTTGGCTGTGAAAACATCCCAGGCTCCTATTTCTGTACCTGCCCTAAAGGATATGCCCTCCTACCAGACAGGAAGACATGTGGAGGTATAGTGGAAAGTTCACTGCTCTGCCCATATACACAGACACAGCATTGGCATCTGTGTGTGTGTATATATATATATATATATATATATATATATATGGCTCTGCCACTGTCTAACTGTACTCCCTGGATAAATATTGTATCATCTTTGGAAAAAACGAAAACGCTATTTGAGAAAGAAGCAAACAGAAGGGGTTGCATTATGCATTTGAAGGTTATACTGTCAAACTGACTCAAGAACGAAATAATGACGTAAAAAAATAAAGATAGCGTGGCTCATTGGCTAGTCAATTCCCATGATGCCGTTTGTTCGAAATACCAATGTAACTTTATGAATTTCGTTTTTTTTTTTTTATGGGTCTGCTTAGAATGTAGTGTTTTGTTGCCTGGTAATTGTCATTGTTGTGCTGGTTTTCCATTGTAACCATGAGTTAAGTGACTGTTCCGTTTGATAAGAAGAGCTGGATTGTGATCATAAGCAGTTATTAGCTTCCTTCAGCTATTAATCAACAAAGTGTCACTTGATAAGGGCCCCAGTCTCATCAAGTGATGTAATATTGGCAGTGTTTGAGGGGCTGCTAATTGGCATGGGACCCAGGGGTGGCTGCACCCAAGCAGTCACGCTATCTCCGCTACTGGTGGAAACATGTGTGTCATTGTTATGTTGATCATATAAACAACTTTCTTTCTAATGTTTTCTCTATTCTAATTTCTTAAAAGCTTCAGTTCCGGTTTGATTCCATAACAGCATTATACTGTATATGTGGCACACAGAAAATAAATTAACAGATGAAGTTATATAGCAATAAAGCTAGGTAGCAGGGAAGTCAAATAGCACTAGCTGTTAATTGTGGATTGATAGTTCACTGGTGACGATGTAATGACTTCATGCATTTTCAATTATAGTAAAACAAAATAAAAAAAACTGTGAATACACTTCTGGATGATATTGACACCAATAAATTGGCTAAACCCCTTGATTGACAATAATTGGCATTCATGTAGTATTCAATTTGTTCAGTTTTTTTTCCTTTATGGGAGGCTATGTCAAGTGCAGTGTGAAACTGCAGCTTGACGGCATAAGAAATTGAAATAATAATCATTATTATGAGATAAGAAAAATTTAGGTTTTATTCAAAAAGTGGTACCACTTGTGCTTCGTTTTCGTCAGCATAATGAAAGAAGCTCTGGTTTCAGATTAGATCCTCTTCTTTTTGCGGTGCTATGAAAGGTGGCATTTGTCCCCCAGACACTACTTTGACCCTCCAGAGCCAATAAAAAGGCTGGGTTTTATGCTAGACATATTAGACTAGACGTATGTGAGCTGCCAACAGTGTGCTAAGTAACTTGGGTCAAAACCCTTTGTCACTATAGGTCTTGTTGTGTTGATACTGAAGGGCTGTGTAAGGTAGTTGGAAGTAGATAATTTTAAAGTTAGTAAAACTATTTTCAACAATTTATTTTTAGGATTAGACCAATTTATATTTTGGTAGCCTTGTTGGACAACAGCCAGTTTTCTATCAAAAGTGCTATACTAAAATGTATTTTTTAGAGAAATTTTACTAATCCAGGTATTTCATATAGCTATCTACCTCAGTCTGTATTTGGTCATTTCTCTCTGCCATAATGCAGGTCTGTTGTCTGCCAGCATAACATAATTAGTTTTTAGTGAACAGATACCTCAGACAATCTCATGCGTTGGCACAAACGTATGCATTGCAGTCATGAGGGAATGTATAGTCATCTATATTTAGTCAAATAAAGTGCTAAAACCTATTTATTTTGTCAAAGATTTGGTAGTCTCGCTTTGCCAGACCTTCCGCCAAAGCGCGCTGAAGGAGAGTCTGGCTACTCCACGTAGCATTCGGGGATTAAACCAATCAGAATCGTCATGGGCGGCGCTAAACTCCGCACGGAGCCGCTGCAAAATAGTTGTGCGAGAGAAAACTCAGATTGGACAGATAGTCTAGCCAACTGTCTCAATTTACCCTGCAGAGATCTGAGGAGCAGTCAACAATAGTCCTCATTAATACACCGAATTTAAAATTCCAACACAAAGAAAGCGGAAGGAAATTGGAAAATACATGCATCCGGCGGAATTTCCTGCGGCACCGGAGCAATCCCGAAACATGTAACGTCAAAGATATAGACTAAGGATTTCATGACATTATTTTTTGTGTTATTTATTTATTAAGGTTTTTTTTTCTTCTAATGTTCCTTCTAGTTACCATTAATACTATAGAATCTACACAGTGATTAACTTCACAACATAGTAAAACATGGACACATCCTAATCTCTTCTAATCTCACAGCTATGAGGCCAAGAGAACAGTGATGGTTCACAGACACAATGAGATTAGTTGACCATGTGACACTTGCAATCGGAAACATATCTGGTCAGCAGCTTTGCCTGTGTATAAGATGTCAAGCAGACAACCTTTAAATCCAGGAGAAAATAAATATGCAGCCAAGTGGCAGGCTAGACAATGGTGCCGACAACAGAGATTACATGGCGGAGGATATAGCCGAGCTGCTTATGTCTTATTTTTGATTCCATAAAAACAAATGGGATTTTTTTTTTTTTTTTTTTTTACATTTTTTTCTTTAAAAACGGCAGTTTTTCAAATCCTCATCCGGTTAAGTCAATTTTCATTTAAGAGTAGAACCTTATATGTTCTTGTTGTCTCTCATTCTTTTATCATTTTTATACACAAAACTGTTCTCTCATAATGTATTCAATTAATATTTAGTCTACTCAGTGACATGACACATTTTTGACTATATAAATCCCTGGAGCTTGAAGGCTAGAACAATATTTTTTTCACCACTAGTTACCAGTCAGAGGCAGAGCAACAGATACTCTAACTATTTCACATCAGGTTCATATCTGTATTGCCTGCCTCTGTACACCTGGCCCATATTCACAGGTACAGGAGATACCACACTCCTGTGAGCTAACATCACATCGCCCTCACTGTGTAGGCTTTGACTGCATTCTCATCACACTTTCATCTGTTTTGATAGGGTTAGGGTTGACTCCATGAAAAGGATTTTACTAAGAAGCTTGTTGTCCATCTGGCTGTTAGATTCTACTTACTGTTGAGACCCAAAATAACCTGGACAATTCTTAAACATGTAACATCCCTTTGATCTTGTTAATACAGCCATTAATGGCCGGTTGAATGACATTCTTTAACTTCCTTTAATCTTTCATTCAACTCACCAAGCCTTAATGCACCAGATTATTGATACAAATGTTTCAAGATATACATTTTCTTTCCGCATTCAGAGATCATACCATGTGAAGGCAATATCACCAAGTGTGGCCATGGATGCCTGACAACAGACGAGGGTGATGTCTGTGTGTGTCCAGAGGGATCTTTACTGCAGGAGGATGGTCAAGCCTGTACTGGTAGGGACTACGTCAAAGTTTATCAGCCGTTTAATCTGAAACTTAAAATCTACCTAATTTTCAGAATTCTATTTAAATATCTTTATAGACTAAACTATTTGTTTTTGTCTTATTTGAAGTGAAAATTAGCATTTTAGTTTAATTTTTAATTTAGCGTTTACGTTTTCACAAATACACCAGTGTAGAAAGTATTCTTTCCTGTGTTTAAATGCTGAAGTTTAATGTATAGAGTATGGTTATCTTCCCACTGAAAGTGCTTTTATTATCTTATTGTAGATATATAAATATAGTATGACAATAGAAACAACTGAACTAATAACATTAAGCTATACACTGAATGATTTAGTGCAACAGTAAGATGTTTCAGGTTTTGGGTCATTTTGATAAACTGAGCAACATAATAGCTATTGTAACTACTATGTTATCTAAATGTCTTGAAGGCAAGAGTTGGATCAAAGTGGTCTGATGGATCAAACGTCTGACAGCACACTAGTGCAGTAACCAGTTGGTCCAAAAGATAATGATCATACTGTACAAGTGATGGAATCCATTTAGAGTAAGACATCATCTATGAAAACTTTATTAGGGGTTTTAAATCATTATTAGGGGTTTTAAATCATCATTTTTAAGATCATCTGGATTCTTTAAAATGTGTCACCTTCCAGAGGTATTCCGTAGCCAATGATTCACCAGTGTGGCACAGTGAACAGCTCCCTGTTATTATAATGTATTCATATGTAACACTTTCTACTGCATTAAGCCTAACTGAATAAGAATTTGAAAAACATAGCCTCAGTTTGACTGTCCCGCCATAAGAGAAGTGGGTGAAATTAGGAAAGAGAAAGTGCCCTACACTACATATAAATGTCTTACCGGTAATAATATATGAAGTAGGATTAAATCAATATGCTGTGTGAGTGATGTAAGAAAATGGGGCCTCTATGTGAAGAACACAAGCTTATCTGTGTGAGTATGTGTAACACAGTTTTGTCGCCATTGCAGGCTGCTTGTCTGCAGACAGAGGGGGTTGCAGTCAGCTCTGTACTCCTGTCAACCCGACTAGGTGGCAGTGTGGTTGTCTGCCTGGCTACCAGCTCCACCAAGATGGAAAGCGCTGCATTGCCTCTGGTGAGTCATACTATGGCAGAGCAGTCAGCCGAGGCGGATAAGCCCACACAGACAAACACTCTCTGTCTATCTAATCTGACGGTGTATTCTACAGTTAATCTTTCACAATTCTGTTTATTCAAAAATAAAAAGGTAAAAATAACAAGGTAAAATAGAAAAAAACAAACAATCTAGTGGGTTTACGTTTTTCGCCGTTTTAAGCCCCCAACGTCTCCTTCCAGGCAACGCTGCCTGGAAGGCACTAGGATCAGGCAATGGTTATGGTTATGGTTATGGTTGGGGTTTGGGTTTGGGTTAAGGTTAGGGTTAGGTGCCTTGAAGTCAACGGTCGCAGCGCTGCCTGGAACGAGATGTTGGGGGCTTAAAACACCATAGAATGTGCGTGGGTTTACATCTACTATAGTACATCTGATCATAAAGTAACATTTTTCTTTTTCAGGACCACCACCTTATCTGCTAGTTGCCAATCTAGTGGATGTAAAACAAATTAATCTTGATGGCACTGGGGATAAAGCCCTTGTGGAGGAGCCTCGAGGAACAATCATAGCTTTGGACTATGACCCTGTCCAGAATAATGTAAGATGAAAACTCCTTGCATCTTTTATTGCCGTTTTGTTTCAGATTTCTTTCAATAGAAGCAAAAGTAGTAGAGTATGTACTATACTACCCTAAGGAGTCTGGAGTAACAGAATTTAGGAAGAGCTGATTCAGGTTTTGGTGCAGACATCCAGAGACACCTAGTGGACAGACACTGTAATTTGATGGCCTGTGGGTTTCACCAGTGTAAATCAATCTTTTCTACTTTATAGTGGCAAAACAGAACATATTGAATGTTTAACCTGCTCATCTCATCTATTTTGTTTACTGAATGCATTTCTTTATATATTGTTGTATGCATTTTCAAGGTGTACTTTGCTAGTACAAGCCAGAAGACAATTGAGCGGGTTGATTTGAACAGTGGGTTGAGGGAAGTTCTCGTCTCTGATGGTTTGGACTCTCCAGAAGGACTGGCGATAGACTGGGTCCATCGCAGGATGTACTGGACAGATAAAAGGTGTGTGGTGTTTGCAGAGAGTAAATGTTGAGGATTATTTATGAAAAGATTGTTTCATTAAGTGCTGGAGGATTTAACTTGAACATTTGTATATCAGACATTTGCTTTTCAATGTTTTATGGGGGACAACACTTGATGTTTGGTTTTTGTTAATCGGTTTTGTTTTTATTAAATCTCAAAATGTAATTTAAATGTCCCACTCAAATTTGTTTAAAAGTCTATTTTTGGAGTTGTTTTTTTATAGCATATTTAAGTAACAGTTACATTGCTAAACATTATCAGAATTGATATGGTTTTTGTCTTGTTTTACACTAATAGTGTACTTTACTTTTGTCCTCCAGTCAGTCAACTGTTGACTGCAGTAACTTGGTTGGACTGAACCGAATAACCATTGTAAGCAAAGGGCTAGAAAAACCAAGAGGAATCGCAGTTCATCCTTTGGCAAAGTGAGTGTGGCGTGTATGTGTATGATAGTTTCAGAAATTAAAACTACAAACTAACTGCAATTCACCTAGAGGGATTAACAATATCAATAAACAGCAGTGAATATAGCATGTGACACCTTAAGGTTCTGTGGGAATAATACATCTTCTATGTCTAATTTACAATGCTCTTTTTACTTTTTGAGGAAGTTGTTCTGGACTGATATAGGGGCCGTGCCTGTCGTGGAAAGCGCCTCTTTGGAAGGGAAAGACCGCGCTGTAATCGCTAGCACCAACCTTGTGTCACCAAGCGGCCTGACCATCGATTTCACAGAGGATCGTCTGTTCTGGTGTGACCAGAGGAGGGGCCTGGTGGAGACTGCTGCTCTGGATGGTTCAGATCGACAGGTCCTGTTAGAGAACCAAGTAGGTGAGGCTTGTGTGACACATACACACGCATATACAAGTTCACTAGCCTGACAAGCCAGACCCACATCAAGATGTTGGGTCTGGGAACTCACCATTGACAGGGTTCAATCCGAGGGGTGGGATAAACGGTTGACTTTCAAATTAGCACTGCACGCAATAGGATAGAGCTACAACCAGGCAGAGCAACGAAGAAGGTAGCAAAGCTAGTTGGTAGATTAAACTTTTGCCGTATCCGGTCGGCAAAACTCCGAACACATCTTCCTTGAAAAGCTTAACTGCAAGTCTTCCAGAAGACCGCTGTTCCCAGCAGCAGCGGCCATAAGCCCGCCCACCGACTCTATACAAGATGTGATTGGCCTGACCAGAGTTTGGTTATTCCAGCTCGCAAGCCAACGGAGAGTGCCTAGACCCCCCTGGCTGCAAATTAAATTAGCTGCCGCTAGGGTGCATCTAGATTTCTAGGCTACAAGTTCAGTGTATTGGCAAAAAGTTTGATTACAATTCTATACAGACTTGCTTGTCATTAGGTGCCAAGTGAAATAAAAAAAACTCAAAAACTACTACTAAAGTACAGCGGAGTCCGGTAGATGCTGACCTAAGCCTGACAAAGTGTGTCTTAGACCAGGGGTCTTCAACGTTTTTTAGGCCAAGGACCCCTAGCTGAAAGAGAGACGGAGCAGGGACCCCCTGCTACATATATTGTATAAAATTGTGTTGCATATTAAACTGGGCCTACAGTGACGTGTAGGGCAGACTAAAGCCTTTACACATACATTTTTATGGTGCATACAATACCAAACTGACATTTTTTTTGTTGGCATTTTTATATATTTATACATCATGTTTTAATGTTGAAATGTGGCACAGTGAATCCTTAAAGGTTGTTTGTAAATTTGGAGTGCTGTCAGTAGCAAAAAAAACTTAAACAATCGGTGCTGCCTACACCGTGTTATCCCCCTGCTAGCGTTAGCACCCAACAGGCTTGAACAGGGCAAGTTTTAAACATTTGTTAAGCCTCTAAACATGCTCGAAATGTCATTACAAGTGCCTACCTATGTGCAGTGATTCCTTCCGAGGGAACACAGCGAATCTGGCTGCAGTAGCTTTGACAGAAAGGCATAAAAGTTGTGTTAATCCAGCCAGTGCACATACCTCTGTTTATTTCCTGTTTTCCGGTCAAGTCCACACTAGTCGATTGTCGAACTCCTACAAGCCAACATTCCAGTCAAATTTGCTGTGTTCCCTCGGAAGGAATCACTGCACATGGGTAGGCACTTGTAATGACATTCCGATCATGTTTAGAGGCTTAAAACACGTTTAAAACTTGCCCTGTTTAAGCCTGTTGGGTGCTAACGCTAGCGCGGGGATAACACGGTGTAGGCAGCACCGATTGTTTTAGTTTTTCCTGCTACTGCCAGCACTCCAAATTTACAAACAACAGAGCTACGTGTTGAAATTGACCGGAATTCTCCTTTAAGCTTAACTGTATCTGTGGATGGCTACCTTAGCTATAGGCCAGTAAGCCTGTCATCAATGTTGTGTATATTAAAAAAACATTTATCTTTACTAATAATATTTACTACTTTACTAGTAATAATGTAGATTTTCAGATATATTTATATATATTTTCTTTTTAAACCATTGATCAGTAATTTGGTGGCCCCCCTGCTGCAACTCTGAGGACCCCCTAGGGGTCCCAGACCCCCTGTTGAAGATCTCCGCCTTAGACTGACTAAAGCAGAGCTGAGTCTGACAAAGTAAAGCAAAGGCTAACAAACCGAACTCAAGATGTCCTACAGCAGCCATAGGAGGGTTAGAAATTGAAATGAATGTGCACTTATTAGTCATTCTCTCATTCAGTGATGTCCCCAGTTAACTGCCCATCTCCTTGAAACATCATTCAAATATGTTGAAATCCTTCTCTAACCAATGTCCTTGCAATCACAATACTCCCTTAGGTAATATGAACACAAGATATAGAATAGTTCTCACCTTGAAAACAATGGGTGAACTCAAAGTCTTCTTTCCCTCCATTCTGATGCCTCCAGGTCGGCCTTTTGACCTGGCAGTATTTGAGGACAGGTTGTGGATGTCTGATCAGGAGTACCAGCAGCTGCGGAGCGTGCACAAGCGGACTGGGAGAAAACTGCAACGTATCCATGGCAACATGGTCCAACCAGCATCCATCGTGGTGGTTCATCCCCTTGCTAAGCCAGGTAAAGAGAGACGCCAGGTACTCATTTTAGAGATTTAGTTTGTTCATAAACTATACACAGAGGTTTAACCCTTGTGTTGTCTTCCCATCAACCATGGTCAACATTGTCCCGGTCTGTTTTTGCCTGTTTTATAAAGCAAAAAGTATAAACGATCACCCAATTCTGTGTTACATCTTCTTAGCCAACTTTATTCCAACTTATTACCACTAGTTTTACACTTACTTTTGGAATTCTTAGTCAATAAACCTAATTCATATTAAATGATGCCTACATTTTGAGATAAAACCCCCAGAAATTATGAATTATTTTAGCTAATGGTTAAGATCAGAAGAACATATGTTGATAAATGATCACAGCCTGTTTTGTGTATGGAACCATCCATGTTATTTGTGGGCAATTTAGTTGAAACAAACCCATATTTTTTGTTTAGAAACTTTTTGACATATTTGACCCGAGGACAACACAAGGGGTAAAAACACTGCATGTAGCACAAGCAAAAAGCAAAGGAAGGATGACAAAATGATCTCAAGTTGGAAGTGCATTATGATACAGTGTGTATCCTGCAGCCTCTTTTGTCTTTCCACCGCTTTCTATGTGTTAGTATTTACTAAGCTATGCAAAAAAACAAATCTCTGACGTTAAGCATTTAGGATATATGATAAGATATGTGTAGGCCAGCAGCAATAAAACAAGTCATCCTAAAAGTGAATGATTGAGCTTTATATTTATACATATTGCATCCTCATCTGCAGGGGCCGACGTTTGCATTTACCTAAATGGAGGTTGTGCCCAGGTGTGTGAAAGCAAACTGGGATTGGCCCACTGCTCCTGTCTGTCACACTTCTACCTATCAGCTGATGGAAAAGGTTGCTTGCCTGCCGATGCTTCGAATGGAACAGCAGGTGATTTGAGATATCTTACACTTCTGAATAAGCTATGAAGTAAAACTGACCAATGATGAACGTTTATTGTTAACTATATGAATTTACTGTGTAGAATATGGAGGCAGTGAATCCACTGATTTAACGTCTCTCAAAAACAAAACCTTCAACGATGAGAGCACACCCCTGACAACACCTGGGCTGTCAACCGATAAAGCGGCGGCTGATCTAGACTCAGATGTGGGCAGTGAGCCAACTCTCTTCACAGACAAGATGGTTTCAGGTAACAGTGTAAAGAGTGCAAACTGTGTGTAGTGCTTCCCACTCAAGGTCTTACTCTAAATAAATGTCATGATTCCATGTGTCCCCTTCTCCGTCAGACCAGAATGAGTGTTACTCGCTTCGCTGTGATGTAAATACACAGTGCCTGCTCAGTGCTGGCAGCCCAACCTGTCTATGTCTAGAAGGTTTTACAGGTGATGGACACATGTGTGTGGGTGAGTATTTCTGTTGCTGTACTACAAATGTGTCTTGGGATGAAGTGACATATCCTTAAGAAAGCTTATGGAATTACATTTGATACAGGGACACTTTTATCTCCCTTACAGTTATATTGTACATTTTTGGCATACATAACAGCACTGAGAATGGAGCAGAATTGATAATCACAATATTTAACATAAACATTAATGACAGGAGCTAAAGCCAAAATGCCTTAAAAGGCAAGTCTAAAAAATGTAACTCTTCACATTATTATTAATTCCTTTGCTAAGTTTGTCTGTCTGCAGTAGTAAGAGGTCACGTGTTCAACTATTTTGACAGCTAAAAATAATACTTGCACCAATGTATCAGAGAAGTGCAGGCCTTGTTATTGAGAAATGTGTCATCGTTCTTCTTTCTTTAATCTTAATGCTTAAAAATATAAATAGATGCTATCTGGATGAGCTGATAACATACATTGTGTGTGTATATATATATATATATATATATATATATATATATATATATATATATATATATTCAGGAACTTCTGATACACAGAATACTGTAAAAATAGTAGGTATCTTTTCCTTTTGTTTCAGATATTGATGAGTGTAAACAGGGAACGCACAAATGTAACAAACATGCAGAATGCCAAAATGCCTTGGGGAAGTATCTCTGCAAGTGCCACTCTGGATACCACGGCGATGGGAAGACTTGTCAAGGTGTGTCTGGATTATTTACAGCACATACAATTTCAGTACCATGGTTATTACTATTGGAACATTAGAAAAACTGTGTTCGACAGGATAAATGTATTTGCTCTCGCCACTGATCATCAGATGTACTATTGAAAGTGCTGAGAGAGTAGAGGCTTGTATCCAGTATGACTCAATACGCTGTTGTTGATGCTTTTAGAAAGCAGCTGAAGACACACTTGTTTCTACTCGCTTGTGTCCCATTTTTATAATTGTGGGGTTTTTAGTCTTTTAATCTTTGGTTACACTTTACTTGAAGGTATCTACATAAGAGTGACATGACAGTGTCATGACACATGAACATTATAAACAAGTCAAACGTTTTTTAGTAAGTGTCATTTGGCTGTGACTGTGTCATGACAGTGTCTGTGTTCATGACAGTGTCATGTCACTCTTATGTAGATACCTTCAAGTAAAGTGTTACCTAATCTTTTACCTTCAGTGGTATTGTATTTGTTTTTGCTTGTTTATTTTCTGTTTTGGATCCTACTGTATTTTAACAAATGTTTATTGTGTGAAGCACGTTGTGAATCTGTCTGTAAAGGTGCTATATCAAATAAATTATTATTATTATTATTATTTTTATTTAACAACATTATTGGGATGTAATCTAATCCCTTTTATCATATAGTACATGGAATACAGCGTTTACATGAGTCACCTCAAAGGAGGACTAGTATTCTGAAGAGCAGACTATGATTAAAGATACTAAAAGGTAATAGTGTGCTGTTCGTATATGTGTCTAATTTAATGACATTATTTCCTGAATCTACAAGAGTTGGAGACCACATCGCCATGGGTGACGACCGGTAGCCCTGCTGAGGTCACCACCCGGCACCACAACAGTAACTCAATAGAGAGCTGCCCCTCCACCCATGACTCCTACTGTCTGTACCAGGGTGTCTGCTTCTACTTTCCTGAAATGGAGTCCTATGCTTGCAAGTAAATAACCCCCCCATGTAACCCATCAGTATGACCCCTGATCTCCAAGTTTAACAGTTTACTGACATCGTGTGTAAGTACACGATGCTCACTTTCCCAAACTATTATCCTTTGATCATCTGTTCTGTAGTAGAAGAGGTTAAACATAAGCTGCTCTTTATATTTCAAGAGTCTACAATGATCGGTTGTACTCTATAGTGTGCAGTAACTCAAAACTAGAAACTCAATCAGGAAAATCTGATCTCTGCAAAGTATTTTCCTTTTTAAGCAGCATTACAAAAACACATGGAATGAAATTCCATCAGATCATGCCAATATTGTTTGAAAGTATGAGAATACCTCCTGCATCACACATTGCAGGCTCTCTGGCTTCTTACAGTAGCTCTCATGTTATTTACTACAGCTGACAACCAGTAGGTGTCCCTATTGTTTCATGATTAAAGCCATTGACTGGATGTCATCTTGCATGATATAATATATACCCAGCTCTAATGAGCGCTGTGCAAGAGACATGTAACTCATGTAACTTATAATTTGATACATTATTCCAGCGAACGTGTAGTTTCTTCCCTTGCAGTGTTCAACGCAACTGCTCATTATGATATTCTTTACATAAAGTTTGTAACATGCATGTGACCTACTAAGTCAAACTCTTCTACTGTAAGGACGCTGACGCTCAATAATAGATTGTGATCGTGAACTACATAATGATGCTGTTTGTCTTTTCACCTGTTGCAGTTGTGTAGCAGGCTACGTGGGGGAGCGTTGTCAGTTCAGTGACCTGGAGTGGTGGGAGCTTCAGCAGGCTGAGGAGGAGAAGAGGAGGAACGTGGTCATTGCGGCCTGCATGGTAGTCCTCGTTTCCCTGCTCTCCATCGCTGCCTGTGTCACCTACTGTTACGGGTGAGAGGGGAGAAGGAGGAGAAGGGGTAAATGAGGGTCAAGGCATTCAAAAATGCAAGGAAGGGAAGGACAAGTATGAGATCTTGTCCTTGCTAAAATGCTCTATAATCAGCCTTTAGGACCACTTTAACCATTTGCTCAAAACTACTGACTATCCCATATCACAGTCAGAATGGTTTATTGCCTAGTTTGGACATACAAGGAATTTGTCTTGGGTTTTTTGGTGCCTAACAATAAAATATAAAAAATATATAAGTAATGTATAAAGATATAGCTGTTTTTAAAGTGAAAGAGCTCTGTAGTAAATTCCCCTATTGTTTATCCCTAAGAAAACTATTACAAAATTAACCTCGTGGGGCTCTAGTAAGATACTAATGGCCCCAAAAGAATTTGATTTATTAAAATAATAAGTACATGTGAAAGTCCTGTTATGGTCTTAAGTGGCTTCCGTAAGCTTTTTCACCCCCTAATGGTAAAAAAAAAATATTAACAAAAGATCTGGGGACAGTTATGTTATCTATACTTCAGTGACGTATGCATGGCAATAATGATGTATATTATAAGCAGTGTTGTGTTCAGTCTTCTGGACACTGGAAGCATAGGGCAGCACAGATAGCCAGGGAGGAGCTGCTCCAGCAAATGAATGAGCTGACAGCATTTAGAGGTGTCTATCAAACCTAGGGTGGCATGAGCCGTGTAATGTAGGTGTCTCAGCTTGACAGAAGGGGGTCGGGAAGCAGATTACATGTGGAACGAATGGCAGCATGCAACCCTGGGTAGCTGAGAGAGGAGCATACGTAAACTGCATACTGCGACCCCTCCTCCCTTTTATTTCCACCTGAGCTGTCACTAAGTAGCCGATTTGTTTTACGGTTGTTTGGCTGGCTTATGGACAAGGCTGTTGGCATTCTCCACTCTTTTGACTCACAAAGCACACCCCTCCCCTCCACCTACTACATCCTAACCTTTGCAGTCTGGTTCCCCTGTGGAAGCAGGACGCTTTCAATTACATGCTTGGTTTAGCTTGTTCTACAGCAATTACACATAAAAATAGGTCATTTCTCAGCTACAAAATGGAGCCGGTGAGGTATGACCCCGGTGAAACGCTACATGGCCGCCAATAGCTCTGCCTCAAATTGCCTTTTGCAGTTGACTGCGAGTGCACTTGCAGAGGGAACTAAACCACCAAACTTAAAAGCTGCAGCACACACAAATATCATACAGTACACAGTGATATGGGCTAAAAAAAACAAAAATAAAACAACTAGTGCTGTCAAACGATTAAAATATTTCATCGCAATTTATCGCATTAATGTCATAGTTAACTCGCAATTAATCACGCATTTTTATCTATTCTAAATGTCCCTTGATTTCTTTTTGTCCCATTATTTTTTCACATTTTATGCTCTTATCAACATGGAAAAGTGGATCGGCTTGCTTTGTGCAAATGTTTTTTTTTATTGAAAACAACATTGGCATACTGTAGTGTTCAATTTTACACTAACATTCTCACTTGGAGCAAATAATCTCTCACACAATGTAACGGCTTTGACGAGGGGGCGGAGAATTCGCATCAGGTGTGTACATGGCCATCAAGTGGTATTTCAGACTGGACGTGCTGCGATGATAGCTCAGTTCACAACGACAAAACACACTTTGGTCTTGTCAATGGAACCATTTGGCAACTTTTTAAAAGTAAACTTTCCATTCAGAATGTTATTGGCATCCATTTCGGCGTCTCGCGCTTGCCATCCACTCAAAACGTAACGTTAGCCTACAACTCTTTGGTCGGCTCGCCAGCCCAAACAAGTGTGTGCCTGTTGTTTTTGATTCCGGTCTAGCTAGATCTGGTGTGGTGTTGTAGTTTTTCTAACGTTACTAGTTGTTGCAACAGCATGTGAAAAAAACTACAAAGTTTGCTAGGCCAAAAAGAACGTTAATCTTGCGATAAAAAAAATTGACGCCGTTAAAATGGGTTTGTGTTAACGCCGTTAATAACACATTAATAATAGCACTAAAAAAAAACACACAACTTGCTTCTCAGGCTGTCTTCTTTTTTTTTTAAACACTGCATGCAAACAAATGCACCAAAAACAGACACGCAGCCCTTGGGGTAGTTTCTCTTAACCTAAGTTAACCCTTCTGGTTACTTCTCTAACAGACCTTTTAAAATAATTTTTAACACGATGTGTGTGTGCAGGACAGGTAAGGTGCAAGGCATTACACTGATAACAGGTTATGCAGAGCACGGGTCAGTTTTATATTTCCTACTATGTTTAATTTGAATGTGTATTTTCTCTGCGAGGGCCCCACCTCTGTGACTTGATAACATATAACTTCCATGTGATTCGGTGAATATTTACATGATAACTTGAGGACCCTTGTGATTTCTAAATGAATTAGAATACTGCATGTTTGCTTATTGTTTTCTATGCAGAACTAGAAAATTCTTCCACAAACAGCCCTCAGAGGATAGCGTGAGCGAGACCAGCGTGACAGATGAGAGCATGTCAGAGACCACCACAACCAGTGTGCCTCAGGTAAGACTTTCATCACCAAGCTCTGTCAGAAATAATAATAATACATATTTAAAGGAAGTGATTTTTAGAGAACCAGAAATTAATGTGAATACATTTGCGTTACATAATTAACTGTAAAAGATTCCACTCAAACAAATACAAAAGATCAAGAAGCCAGTGTTATGTAGACATGACAACATAACAAATGGAGCAATAGTTCTAACTCAAACGTCTTAATGTTTTACTGTATGACCTTGCAGTTCTCCATGGTAGCAGAAAATGGCGTGGAAGGAATGGTGATCCCTGCCATGGGCTGTCCCAGGAGAGCTGTCTGTCCATCCTGCTCTTCAGAAACAGGTATCTGTAACTGATAGAAACACTCTGGCATTCATCTTTGTAGACAGTATTGACCTTATTGCTTTTTCTTCCTCCTAAGTAACCAAGACAAGTCTGCAACTAAACTGTGCCATTGTGTTTGCAATTTAATTTCTAAATGATCATGTTTTTTTTTGCCAGGCAATAACCTTGTGTCTGAAGAGTTGGGGAGATTGTCACAGCACAACAGAGGGTATGAGTGTTCCATGGTGTCAACTGTTGCCATGGAGACCACACAACCCACTGTCCATCACTCAAGTCCGTCAGTGTCAAGCTCATACACTTGTACGTCCATCAAGCCACCAATGCTCTCCCAGACTCCCAGGCCAGAGTCCCCTGCCTCCTAGATTACCAGAGAGACCAACACAGCTGTACAGTTAAAACTGTGCACACTGTCAACATCTGGCTGATGTACTAAGAAATGAAAGAAATGCCACAGAAGTTGTTCCCTACCTTAAGGTTATTTGTTCCATTTTTGCATAAACAAATATCGCGTTTGCAACGCTCATCTTTATATTTGTATTACACCTACAATTTACTAATGCCACACCAGATCATGAAAGCCATTGTAAACACAAGTATCTGGTAGCATTACCCAGAATAAATAATTGTGTGCACAGAAAATGATATTACGATGTACTACGAAGATGTAGTGAAAGCAATATGTTTGACACAGAAAAAAACTCTGGCTAGTTAGCATGACAAACGAAAAAAGCGTCATGTGCAGAAAGTCTACCAAAAGTGATGCAAGGTTAAAGGAAACAATAGTTAACACACAGACTGAAGTTAACCTAAAGGCAAAAATGTTTTATGACCCATTTTCCAAAATATAGCGTTTAGAATGAAACTCCTCCCAGCATCAACATTTACCTAATACTGTAGCTGACAACAGAATATATTATGTCATGTAAAATACATATGTACAGTAGCCTATGTCTTTCTTACAAAGTTCCAAAGTAGATGTAAGTATAGTATCATATTATCCAATGTTGCAAAAGATAATGAAGGCAAAAATATAGAAAACAAATCACATATACAAACAAGCAAACAAAGACAATAAAATCTGGTCATAATTTAGACCAAAAAAAACTTCTGTTGCTTGCTTTTGAAAATAAATTATTAAAGAATAGAGTACCGCTTGTCAAGTTATCATGGGCCATCTAAGAAAAACAACGTCATTTCGGTCTAGCAAAAAGCATAAATACTAGTCTAGCATAAATACTAGGAACTTAATTCACATTTTATTTTAAAGCCAAGTCAATTGTGGGTTACACTTTGACATGACACTGTCATGTACGTGTCATAAACATTATAAACAAGTCATAAACATTTATGACATAACGCTTCTTTTAGTAAGTGCCATTCGGTTTTTGTCATGACAAGTTATGGTTAGAGTTAGGGTTAGGGTTCATGTGTCATGACTGTGTCATGACAGTGTCATGTCACTCTTATGTAGATACCTTCAAGTAAAGTGTTACACAATTTTGTTTATATAGCTCAAAAGCACAAATGTACCTAATGTGTTTTGGATGTTTTAGTCACCACAAGAATTTGCTTTGCTCACGATGGGCTTGCCTACCAAACTAGTTGTACTCCGCAGGGTGTTTTGAATATTATTTATTGTATTTCAGCTACCACTGAATAATTGACGTTGGTCCCATCCCTAAAAAGATCTCAATCCTCACTTCAAATGGTGTAGGCTTAATGCGTTTTGTGTTGACTTTTACACTAAAGCAAAGACTATTTCCAGCGTGAGCACTGATATGTTCGCATGTTTAATCTGCTGAATAAACTTTGAGATACCATTGCAACTTTTTCCCTCCCAATTATCAAATATCTGAACACCCTTCTCAAATTGCTTGGAATAAGCTGGTGCAGAAGAGCATCAGAATAGAATAACTGCTTGTGTTATAAAGGGATGCGTTTTGTTTTGTTGTTTAGAAATCACTTTATGTTCTCCCCCATTTGTTCTTTATTTCATGGAATAGTTGGATGTGAGAGGTTTTCCTTTAAGGGTGTTGTATTGTAAACTCCACGAGGGGCTTTGATGGGTGCAGTGTACTCTGGCTCAACAGATGTACATTGCTGGGATAAAGCCTGACATCCGGTGTTCCTTTCATGCGCCAGATGTCCCTTCCTCTATCACCACTATCTATTTAGCACATTTAGCCGTTGCTGCATCTAGGGCTTAGTGCCGCCCAGGATGGTTGTGATTGGTTTAAAGAAATACAAACAAGCCAGGGGCCTTATTATATCTGAACAAGCAAAATAAAATGATGGTAATATTTGTATGAAAAACACAACCCCCTTCCAGAGTTTTCATTCACACTATATTCAATTGTCTGGTTATGTATTCCTTTCGGCCCGTGTACTATAACTCTGATTACAAAATGGCAAGATGAGGCTTGCTTTTATTTCCATCAATAAAAATATATTCCCAAAAAATGTGCTTTGTCAATAGCTGCAACACATTTGGCATGAAGTTTAAGGGACACATAAAAACTCTTACCATTACTAAACTTCTGCAGTCCTAATTTTCCAGACAGTATTCTTTGCAAAATACACTTTTGTAACGTCATTATTATATATATATATATATATTTATTTATTATATATATATATATATATATATATATATATATATATATATATATATATATATATATATATATTTATTTATTATATATATTTTCTTATAATTGAACGATTATTTTGGCCATTCATAGCCTCTCTCTGTCTCGTCCCACCCCATCACACTCTTCTTCAAAGCTCTTGCTCCATTGATGATGCTTTTCTATCCTCCACCAAATCTAACGCTCTAGTGATGTTGGTACCAATGCTGCAACCCTCCACCACCACCCCATCTGTCTATCTATTTCTATCTCTGACTCAGTCTGCGACTCCTTCTCAGGGTTGACTGGGAATTGTTAATAGAAGGACCCACAGCCTCTTTGTTTCGAGGCAATGGCAGAAAACAAAGCACTTTAACTCAAAAACCATCAGGGGCCACATCGATATTGATTTTCCTGGCAGGACACACTTATCTATAGATTGCCCTTGATTAGGGCTAACAGATAGGTTAGGGCACCACTCTAAACAGCAGCAGTTCAGCCTTCAGGTAAAGATGAAATTGGGCCCAGTGTCAATTTATCTTGTATTACTCCTCAATTGGGGTAACAGGGGGCAATAGAGTCACGGACACTATAAGTAGCAGGGGCCTCAAGGGGCCTCAGTTTGTTATCTTTTTTGTAGGTGCCATTGCTTTAAATGTTCTTATAACTATACACTCAGTTGCCAGTTTATTAAGTACACCTAGCTAAAACTAACGCAGCCTACTACAACAGTCCTGGATATGTATTATTTGTTGTGATATGTTCATCTCAAGTCATTTGTTGTAGATATGTGTGAACTTTAACCCTCGTATTATGTTGAAAAAAAATTACATTGATGTTACGGGTCAAAATGACCCGTACGGTGTAAATACACTCAAAACAGTCAAAGAATCAGGTAAAACCAATAAGAAGTTTATTTTACATTATATGAACATTTAGATAGGAGAAATGCAAATCCTTTTTAATTCCAAAACTATATTTAGCAATTATTTAGTGAATGTTTTTTCCTCATCAAAACATTTGTTTTCATGGAACTTGTCCCATTTTCTCAACATATTCTCTTCACATTTCAATTACTCTCCACATGATGTGCAGAATGTAACTGTGTGCTTTCTGCAGATGTAACTCTTGCATTTCACACAAGGGGCTTGTTTTACACTTGCATATTCCATGCATTGCTAGATTTGGCATCATAGGATGCCCATATTTTGATGCCATACTTGGCAGGCTTGTTGGGCATGTACTGTTGGAAGGTACAGCCCCCCCCCTGAATTGAACAAGGCTTTCGTCTACAGGGCCACACTGGAAAAAGAGAATCACACCAAGGGCCAGACATGGAGAGTTTATGACGTGCTTTTGTTACTGCATGTCAGTTCTTTTTTTTTTTTACATTTTGGTAGCTTTTTTCCTCATTTTTGTTGTTTTCTTTCTGACTTTTTTGTGGCTTTCTCAGACATTTGTCACCTTTTCGTGAATTTGTTACTTTTTCCAAAAAAAATTTGTACGCTTTTTGTCGCATTGTTGTTGACATAAAACAAAATGACAAAAGTCATCAAAAGAGTTCCTTAGCCAGCAAAACAATTTTTTTCATGTGTTTCGCAGCCTGAATATGAAAACTCTCTTCTTCTG
Organism: Sander vitreus; assembly: GCF_031162955.1. NCBI lineage: Eukaryota > Metazoa > Chordata > Actinopteri > Perciformes > Percidae > Sander > Sander vitreus. Next base: position 8,733,947 of record NC_135864.1, read on the forward strand.
GGGGAATTTCTGAGTCTCAGAGTCAGCAAATCTGCCATAATCTGCTTTGAATGTCAGGTAATTGCAGTGTAAAAAACACTTTCCTGTGTTTTTGGTTTGCCACACAACTAGGCGGGCAAACATTTATTGTGAACCCAAATTGATATACGGGCCGGTTCTAAATCTGCAAGGGGACGGATTTGGCCCGCGGGCCTTGAGTTTGACACGTGGTCTACAGCGAAATGGGGACCAGGATTGTACAAGACAGGTAAAATTCCGACCCATTTATCCCATACATCTCTGATTGCAGCTAGTTTGTCTCTTTCACGTCAACCTGCTCTGGTGTTGTGGAACAGCCGAGATATCACATGAAATGACTCCAGAGACATTGTCGCTCAAGAGATCTGGATCGTCAATAGCATTGTCTTCAGTCTCTGAAAGATCCTCTGACTCTGAAACCTCTTCCTCTACATCACTATTACCATCAACAATCTGTGCTAAAACTTCTTCAGTTGCAAATCTTCTGGAGCTCATTTTGTAGTGTGCGTGTCAAAGAGATGACATTACAACAGTGAAGAGGACAAGCATGAGAAAGCTCCTCCTGCTTTACACAGACTCACCCGGTTCTAAATGGGTGTTCAAAGTAAAATTGTAAATAACTGCAATCAAAATAAAGGGCATCAAAGAGAAATGTTTATTTTGGGTCTTGACAACTACCTACCCACGTCAAAGTCTCTGGGTCAAAATGACCCGCAACATCATCTTTGTATACAAACTCTGAACAGACAGACAGTCTACTACACATCAGTGTGTTCTGATTTAACAGACAGTTAATGACCCTAAATGACCCTAAATGAGGAAATGTCAACATTTCATGAAGAAAAAGATTTTGGTCAACACAAAAACGGAAATGGGTCAAATTGACCCTTAACATAATACAAGGGTTAAGTTTGGCCTTTCGATGTTGAATACTTTACAAATCTAATAAAAAGGGTGGTGTGAGGGGTTTAATGTGTCAATGGGTTATCACAGAGACACAGTAAGAAAAGGCAAAAACATGAACGTTACCCAAAGTAAATAAATATGTTCGTTAAATGTATATGTTGAAATGGTCCAGGAATGGGAGAAGATTGGACAAGTGTTTTTTTTAACAGCGCAAAACACATACAAATAACTACAGTAGTTTCCTTTCTTCTCTTTTAGCTATCGTGGTAGTTTTCTGCCAGATGGGGCAAGCTTTGCTTTACTGCTCACGCCTCCATCCCAGCCCAGAGGACAGCTGATGAGGGCTAAAGAGGGAATTAGCTACCCACTCAAAGGCTTTGCTCTGATCCTTCAGGTCAGTAGTTGGTCCCTCCAGCTCTTGAGCAGGACAGAGTAACCCTACTTTGCAAGGATTTGGGCAGATTTTAAATCAAAAGGGGAGGGGTTCTAATGCATGTATTGGACATAGACACATGAGCCATAATCTATGGGTGCACATTGCACTACAGAGAAGGACATGTCCCAAACCCTTGGTTGTTGTGTCTCCTCAGGTACAGTTGCAGGGAACATTTGAATTGTAAAGATAACAATGTGCTTCCCCTTAAGTGACAGCCAATACAAATGTTGTGTGCGTCAATGAATTACCCTTACTGCAACCTAAAAACATATAAATGTTTGAATCCATTACAAAACATCCAGTCAAACAGATGATGTTTATGTGCATTTGTGTGTCACATCTTTCTAACCATATAGTACATATTCATAATGAAAACGGAGTCAACCCCCGGAAGCAGAAACGGCTTAAGGATAATATTATTTAGAACTCTAATGCATTCATTGTAATGTTGGCCATTCTCACACAATGCTTACAAGTATTCATTGTTTCTATTGCATTCTTGTGAGGGTGAACAAGCTTTTGAAAGATGTTAGGGCCATCATGGGACAGTAAACACTCAGCTGAAACCAATGGTGAAGATCTAAGTTTTTTGAGTGGGTTAGGTGCTTTTCAGGCAATATTGCGATATCGATTATGAATATTGTGATTAGATATAAATTTAGATATTTTTAAACATATGAAAAATTACAAAAGTTATGGGAAAACGCATCAAAATAGATTCATAACAAATAAAACAAGTTTTCTTACAACACTTTCTAATTTCTTATTTCAACTGACAGTCATATTGGACTGGTCCAACATGAATAAATAAATAACGATGTCTACAGAACAGGACATGTTTTACTGGTTGTACAGTATAAAATAAAAGAACAAGACAACTTTTCTTTCGCTTTTCTGATTCGTTCCGTTTAGTTGTCTCTATTTCTTCACTTACACTGTCACTCTGTCGAAATATGCACGCACGTGGTACACTCCATACGGTTTGTCACGTAGTGGGCCTGTGTGCTGACGTGTACTAACATGTGCAAGTGGCACGGTAACTGGCCAATGAAATGATCATTATAGCGTTTCAAGCGGGCTCTAAATCAAACAACTAAGCCACACAGCCAACGGACAAGACGCAGCGCTCCACAATATAAACAAAATACTGCATACTTATCGTGACACTATCGCTATAATATTGCGCAACGTGATATCGCGATAACGATATTGAGTCAATATATCATGCACCCCTAGTTTTTAGTCTGGTAAAATAGTTATCTTGTACAAATAAATGAAATAAAGAGATACCACCAAATCAGATTGTTGGTATATGGTCCTGGAGAGAATTCCATCATACTTTAACAGACCTCATTCACTGTCTAGAAACCAATATTTTGATAAATGGCTGATGAATAAAGTTGCTCTTGCAGTTTACATGCTCACTCTAACAGACAGTCTTATAGCCAGGACACACAAAAACACAGAGAGAAGTCAAACATGAGAATTATAGGAGGCACATAGAATAATTGCAACTGGATTTCACCTAAACCTGGGAGAACTTATTGTCATGCCCATTTTGTTCCAGCAGATGGGGATAGTGTACAAGGAAAACCACTTCATTCAAAGTCAACCTGTGATAAGATATGTCAGTATTATTAGCAGTAGTAGCAATATATTCAACACAAATAGACTAGGCCTAAATCCAATTAAAACAAACTGTCACAAAACAACTTTGAAAAGTCAGCCTGAGAGTCTAAATCCCTTATCAAAAAAAACAATCAACCGTCAAATGCTATTAACATACACACACACACAGAAGTACAATGAAGACATATACTGTTAATTTGGGATGTTGCCTATCAAATGAAAATTTAAGAATGCACCTATGACAAAGAACCTTGAAAATATGACCTTAGGAAAAAAAAAGTGTTAAGGTGACAACTTAAAACACACACACACACACACCTTGATGCTTGTTGCTTCCAACCTTTTGAGGTTTAGGAAGCTTCTTCAGCACATCATTCAGGGAATTTAAACGTATGGCTGATAAGTAAACATGTCAATTTCTTGTACAGTAAATGTACTTTACTCTTGTATCTTGCTATAGTTGCCATTAAATTGTATTAATATTATAGAATATTTTAATTCTGTCACCTGCCCATCAGTTTTGGTCAGATTGTCAACGAACCCCCCAACTGTAGTTTTGTTGAAGGCTGTAGCTCTGGTTCAATTCACCCCACATCATCTGGCTCACTTTGCCTCATAGTCACCATTTTGGTAAAAACGGCCTAGCTTAGCAATTCAGGCTAACCTTTAGCTTAATGATTCACATGGTTTTATATGTTGATAAATCACCAACATGTACCATACACAACTTTAGACCTATATAAATTTGATATGGCATTTGATTTAACAGCTAGTATACCTGCAATGCAGAAAGTTAACTTTAACAAACAAAAGTGTTGACACAGGACACCAAATGTGCATAGTTGCCTAGAAACAGGGTGGGTCACCTTACACACTGGCTCATCTTACCCATTGACATACAGGTGCTGGTCATATAATTAGAATATCATGAAAATGTTGGTTTATGTCAGTAATTCCATTCAAAATAAAATGAAATTTGTATATTATATTCATTCATCACACACAGTGATATATTTCAAACGTTCATTTCTTTTAATTTTGATGATTATAACTGACAACTAATGAAAATCCCAAATTCAGTATCTTCGAAAATTAGACTATTACTTAAGACCAATACAAAAAAAGGATTTTTAGAAATGTTGGCCAACTGAAAAGTATGAACATGAAAAGTATGAGCATGTACAGCACTCAATACTTAGTTGGGGCTCCTTTTGCCTGAATTTCTGCAGCAATGCGGCGTGGCATGGAGTCGATCAGTCTGTGGCACTGCTCAGGTGTTAGGAGAGCCCAGATCAGGTTGCTCCGATAGTGGCCTTCAGCTCTTCTGCATTGTTGGGTCTGGCGCGTCGCCTCATCCTCCTCACAATACCCCATAGATTTTCTATAGGGTTAAGGTCAGGCGAGTTTGCTGGCCAATTAAGAACAGGGATACCATGGTCCTTAAACCAGGTACTGGTAACTTTGGCACTGCGTGCAGGTGCCAAGTCCTGTTGGAAAATGAAATCTGCATCTCCATAAAGTTGGTCAGCAGCAGGAAGCATGAAGTGCTCTAAAACTTCCTGGTAGACGGCTGCGTTGACCCTGGACCTCAGAAAACAGTGGACCAACACCAGCAGATGACATGGCACCCTAAACCATCACTGACTGTGGAAACTTTACACTGGACTTCAAGCAACGTGGATTCTGTGCCTCTCCTCTCTTCCTCCAGACTCTGGAACCTTGATTTCCAAAGGAAATGCAAAATGTACTTTCATCAGAGAACATAACTTTGGACCACTCAGCAGCAGTCCAGTCCTTTTTGTCTTTAGCCCAGGCGAGCCGCTTCTGACGCTGTGTCTTGTTCAGGAGTGACTTGACAAGAAATGCGACAGCTGAAACCCACGTCTTGCATACGTCTGTGAGTGGTGGTTCTTGAAGCACTGACTCCAGCTGCAGTCCACTCTTTGTGAATCTCCCTCACATTTTTGAATGGGTTTTGTTTCCTCTCCAGGGTGCGGTTATCCATATTGCTTGTACACTTTTTTTTCCTACCACATCTTTTCCTTCCCCTCTCTATTAATGTGCTTGGACACAGCGCGCTGTGAACAGCCAGCCCATGATTGTGTAGCCTACAGAACTAGACTGAGAGACCATTTAAAGGCCTTTGCAGGTGTTTTGAGTTAATTAGCTGATTAGAGTGTGGCACCAGGTGTCTTCAATATTGAACCTTTTCACAATATTCTAATTTTCTGAGATACTGAATTTGGGGTTTTCATTAGTTGTCAGTTATAATCATCAAAATTACAAGAAATAAACACTTGAAATATATCAGTCTGTGTGGAATGAATGTATACATTATACAAGTTTCACTTTTTGAATGGAATTACTGGAATAAATCAACTTTTTCATGATATTCTAATTATTTGACCAGCACCTGTATAAGATCTTACCCCACTCTCCCCTACATTTGTTAACACGTTATAATGCTAAAATAAAGCATTGGAAGCTGGAGTTACACTGGCAGTAATATGAATCCTAACGTTATGCCACTAATATTTCCTTTTCCTCCATTTGTATGCCGTTTTGAGTGTGCCTCAAGTTGTTGACACTACTCCCCAACAAGCAAGTTAGTTCTGCACGTACCTTTGCAAACAAAAACAAAAAATCCCTAACGTTACATTAGCCATTTCCTAGAAGTGAGTTAGCTAACTACATCTTAATATGTTTGTTTACGATCTAATGGAATTAGCAGTTACGTGTGGGGGAGTTAGCGTTAGCTAAACCCGCATATAACCTCGCTGGTCGTTTGACAACACTTACCAGTTACAGTATGACACTTTCAGATTCCTCAAAGACTCCATCATCCAGCCGAACAAAAATATTCCGTCTGCTGCTCAATAAATAAGAGTTAACTCATTTACAACTTAAGCTGAGTCTTTTCGAACCGAATAAAAACGGTAGTCGGAAATAACATATATTTGTAGTCCCACAGAAGGTGAGAGGAGACGGTCGCTTCCTGCTACCATGTTTTCTTCGCTTTTATTTTTGCTTAAAAGTCTGCTAAACATGGGAACACATTGGGCTGGGATAAACTTAGCCTTCGTCTCTCTCTCTCTCTGTAAAAGTTTTCACTCTAGGGTGTCTCTATTGTAGAATCCAGCAAGAATGATTTAAGGTGTGCATATATCTCCAACAATTCATCACAGGAAAGAATGTGGAATATGTAGTCTCAATGATTAAGCTTGCTTGCACAATTAGCTACACCTCTAGGGGGAGGTCAGGTCCAGTGGATACTTTTGAATGCAGGTCCAGCACCAACTGTGAAATAGTTAATTGGTAGAGCCAATTAGCTCCACTACTCAAGTCATGTATGTTGTTTATACCTGCCACCAGCCAATTGTATCCAGCAATGATCTACATTGACTTAAGTAACCTAGGTGAAACCAGAAAGTGTAATCATTGATATGTTTAAGAGCTGACAGCAAGTAGACAACTTAAATCGAAGTAATTATTGCTACATAAGATCCACTAAATCAAGTCTGACAAGTATTCAAAGAGTCTACTCAACAGACATGGAAGTGATAATCACCCTCTAACCTTTCAATATTGCTGCCTCTATGTGCCACGTAGTCCCTAAAATGGCTTTTCAGGTTCAGCACTAAAAAAAATGATTAGCCTAAGTCTGTGCCACACCCAAGATGTCACAGATGAGACAAAAAAAAAAATACACACCACAGGTATGACACATTTTTTGCACTCTTTGTTCATACGTTAAGTTGTTCAGCAACAATTGTTTTTGACATTGATACAGTGCAAATGCACAATAGCACAACAAACACCATTAAGGATACATACTATTTTTTTAAGTCAATACAGCATGTTTGAATTTTTTTTCTTTTGCTAAACATAAAAATGTTTGTCCTCAATGTAATCCTTCAGTGTCCAAAAGACAAGTTTTCTTCACGTGTAGGGGCCCTTTTAACAGAGAGGCGTTTGGAAATCAATGGCAAGTCATTTTTCCAAGTGTGGTCGGCAACTTCTGCATGGTCATGACAAGTGGTGAAGCAGGGCACTGTCCGCATCTGTTTCCCATCATGCTAAGAGCACTGTGATCATCTGAGTCAGTCAGTCCAATCAGCTTCATTCGTATTTTTTATCAACTATGCGGCGGTACTGGATGAGTTTTAGCCATACCGTAAACCGGTGCTGATGTTAAACATGTCTATTTTGTCTTGATATGCATATTATATTAAGAAAGAGATAACCTAACACCTGAGAAAATATCGCATTTTGCAATGTAAGACACAGAAGATACAGTGCCGTTCACCCCATCAGTTCACATCAACCACCACCACTCCAGTGTTTCAAACTTTTTCTTAAAACAGATCAAAACAAACCAACAAACACTGACAACAGACGGACAAAAACATACTCAGATGGTTCAAGTCAACGCTGACTCCATCCATCTTCATAGTCAACGCTGACTCCATCCATCTTCATATGCACCAATTAATAATTATTTTAATATCAAGTAAACATATGCACGTGGCAGATGGATTTTTTTTTTTTTATCTGCCAATTTTGTCTTTTTGTTTAATTTTAGGTTTTAAAAACTATTCATGATGAATTCAAAAAGGGCCTTTTTAAAATTCAGGTGGACAACTCGATGGCTTCTGATCATGGCAACGCTGCTTCCTCAGCATCCCTCATCGGAGATATCATGTTCTTTGAGGCATTTTAGATCTGCACATTAGTAGTAATGCTTAAGCACAAACACCAGCCATCTTCTTGACCCTCCTACCCCCCCACCCACGCACCCAAGCCCCCATGCCACCTCTCCATCACCCATCTTTCATTTCAATATCCCCTTACCCAACCCTAACAAATTCTCTCAAGTCACTGGTCCCTGTTTTCCATTTCTAACTCCCTTTTTCTTCATTATTTCCCTTCTTCTCATACTTATGGCATTTGTTCACACGCTCTTCTTGGCGACAGCCGTGGCAGAGAATTTGGACTTGCCAAAGTAGGCCTCGAAGAAGAACTGGACAAAGAGCACAAAGTAGCTTAGGTACATGAGGGAGGACCACACAATGTTCTGCATGTGGGATGGACACTCCTGGCCCTGCTGCATCCACGAGTACACCAGGTAGTTGACCACACAGCCCATCAGCATCTGGGTGATCTGGGTCAGTGTGATGAACATGGCAAACTTGCGCGACACCTTAAAGCCGGCAGCTCGCAAGGCGTAATAAGAGTACATGACAGCGTGGACCAAGTAGTTCATGGTCATGAACCATCCGCCGCCGGCCACCATGTCTTTGTAGGAGTACCAGGAGTAGAGCAGCACGGTGATGTGGTGGTACCAGTGGAGGAAGATGAGCTTCTGTTTCCTCAGGACAATGAAGAGAGTGTCACCTGCAGGTATGACAGAGGAAGTTGGGTTGTTCAAGACATGGGGGAGGTTTGTGGAGACCATGTACAGTACCAAATACACTATATGACCACTTGCATGCGGTAAAACAGTCTGCAGCAGCATGATATTTGTGATGCTATTTGGTACAGCAGCATACTATAGACCTGTATGTAGTGCCTAACGTCTATGTGTTTAGTCTACCATTGGGATACACTAATACAACTGGCAACAAAACAGTTGTAATGAAGGGATGACTAACAACACTACTAAGCAACATCACTAAAGAGCACAAGCTTCATGTGCGACAATATGACAATAAAATGAATCCAAAACAAAACCTTACTTGGTCTGTTCATTTATTTGGGAAAGATGGTTTATGGGAAACAATATATTGTACCCAGTACACCGACACTATCAGGCATGCCATAAAAACGCCAAGACTTACCCAGTTCTGGTGCTTTACTTAGTACAAAGGCGTATGCCCAGAACTTGCTAACAGGCCCGTTGTAAAAGCTCTGGTCACAAACTGACTGTTTAAGCCCTTTCGTCATCAGGATGTACGTCATGTAACTCCCAGTACGGATGGCACCAAATATACTACAAGGACAGAGAGACAAAACGGGAAATGTGTGGTTATTTTGTTACTGTGGTTGATATGTGAAGTCTATGCCATGTTGTGTCGGTATCAGCTGCACCTTAAATAAACAAATATGCATACTTTTTTTAAATATATATATATTTTTTTATATATACAAATCACCTATTTTATACAAAGAATCCTGTGTGAATTAAACCACATTTTGCGTTGGTTTGAAATAAACCATGGCTCATTGTTTTTTTGTTTTGTTTGTTTTTTTAAATCAATAATCCATAACAACAAAGCACCTGCTTCCCTCTGTTGCTGGTAGTATCTGATGTGACAGATGCACTCTGCACTATGGATAGAGAAAAGGCATACTATACATAAAAGATTTTAGATTTCTAGAATTTCAAAGTAATTACACATTGTACCTGTATTTATACCAACACAATGGCAAAAAACTAATTAAAACAAAGAAAAGATGACAGCTCCGCAATAAGCAAGTCTAAGTTATTCCCCGCACTAACTCCTCAAACTAGGAAGACCACAGGAAAAGGACCAGTATAATGACTGAGTTGAGTAAATGTGGACAGATGCAGATATTCTATCAGCTGTCTGTCTACTGAGCCACTTCATAAACCAGAGAAACCATTTTGTGAAAAGTAAAGCGAGAGAAATGTTTGTAAATGGCATGAATGGCTTACGTTTTATTGATTACACAATGACATTTAATTAGGCCACTAACTGGTTAAACTGTAAATAATTAGGATTACTCTTCGTGTTTGAAAAGTGATATTTATTTGCTCTATTTAATAACGTTAGCGCTTTCTTACCTGAATAGAGCAAGTGTGAGCGACCATAGCACCAGCGGCTTCCTCAACTCAAACTTCTCCCTCGGTTTCATGACATGGCGGCCCCCAAGGATAAAGGCAACGTAGAGTGCAGAGAAGAGAAAGGACTTCTTCCTGTGAACACACGAACACAGAGGAAAGATTAACATTAACCTTTTTTGACTTTTCATTGCCTTTACCTACACAGCCTAATGTGCTGATTATGTCTGGTCTTTTTCAGAAATGCTGTGCTTATTAGTCACACAATCACATAAATACAGGGTGGCTTATAGTAAGCTGCTTAACAGACCTCAAACAATGTGAGGAGTCAACCAGATATAACAGCAGAAATATAGCAAATACTGTGCAAGGCTCATATTGTTTGTTTTTAAACGTGCATGCAGGCTGAAATTCACGTTGGTGTTTTGTCGATATTAAGCCGCTGACGTTAGCTAAATGTCTGCTAGCTGCTGGCTAATTTACGCAGTTCTATGTCGCCCATCTCAGCCAAGAACAGAGAAATGTGAAGTAACAAGCACAAGTAGGAATGTGCAGCATAATGCCATGCTTTAATGAGGCGCTGGCTGAGCATTCATTCACAAACACTGCGTCTGTCGTGAGTCCGGCAAAACGTAGGTATTTCCATTTATTTTAAATGCCTGCAGGAGAAAGTTGAGACTGATTGAACTTTTGGAGAAAAGCAACCCGACGTCAACCTGCGGTGGACAATCATGTATTCGGAGATCAGACTTGTCTGTCCGTACCACGGCGTACAAGTCCAATAACGTTACAGGAAACATCACTGGCTATCGCTGCTTTATGGACTTGGGTTAAAAGCATTTTCACAAAGGTTACTAAAGGAGTAGTGAGGGTCACTCCTGCCTTTACATTTCTAGGTTTAAAACTAAATGTATACAACCAAAAGTCTGCTTCTCTAACTGCTCCTCTCCCAGCAGCGCCACTATAATAAGCACAACATACTGTGTACAGAACACAACAATATGGAGCTGTATTGATTTCACAAGCAATGCCTGAAGTAATGATTTAATGATTTGAGGCCAGCTCCAGCAATCACTAAATGCTTAGCTTTCAGTTTACAGTTATTGCTTCTATTCAGTTCCAACTCCCACCATCCTGTGATGCCTGTTTACATTAATTGACTTGTCAGAGATCCCTGCTGTGCAACGTGAAGTGAAGAACTTGTGCTGAAGCACCACCTGGCCCAACAGAATCTAAAGAAAAGCATTTCCCAGCGCTCAGCACAATTGCAAAGTGCAGGTGGTCTGACTTGACAGACTGGATGCTGAGTAGGACCAACAGAAGATTGGGGCATTCTGCCAAAATCTAGAGCATTTTTTTTTCTTTTCAAAAAACTGTTTGGTCTATTGGACAGGGAGCAGAGGAATAGTTTGGATCAGCATTAGCCAAAAAGGAAAATACGTAATTAGTAAAGGTACGTGTCCACAGGCAGCGTCATTTCCACGCTTCCCTCTTCCCTCTGGATAGGACCATCTATTCAGGGACAACTCTCTTAGTAATAGAAGGTATAGTAGAACACTGGTATACAACTCAAATGACCTGTGCACAACCCACACCACTACAAATGCAAACATTTCTCATAGAAGCGTGACATATGCAACCTGGAAACAGCAATTCATTCTGTTCTGTTTTGCAACTTGAGCAGTAGGCTACACAGCAACAACAGCACTTTGTTTTGCTGATCAGGTGTGTAGCCAGGCAAAAAAGCGAGAGAAAAAAAAGTGTGCAGTTTGCTTAGCCACTTAAAAAAAACTTCAAATGTGGCTGTGTGATATGCAGGGAGTGGACAATATAGAACAGAACAAAAAAAAAAAAAAAAAACTTTCGTTAGTGTTCTGTTTTTGTTGAGCCCGTGTCACAGTAACATTTACTCAACCTGGTGGTCATTTTTGAGGTTCTAGTTTGTTGTATTGTTGTAGTGGCAGCCATATACTGTAAGAGAGTAAGTCATGTTAAGATGAATATCAATTAGCAGTCATATTTTAGCCAATACCAACTGATTAAAAAATATCAAGACCTGCAGATTGGCTTGGGGCACCCCTACTTCCCACCTGTCTTTCAAATACATTTCAAATATAAAAAGCTGTACATTTCAAGAATTTTTTTTTTCTCAGCTGTTTATCACTGAAAGGAAAAATGTGAATCCTAAACTATTGCTATCAATAATAGTAACCAACAACAAGGCAGGCCAACAAAGACAGGAACAAAAGTACAATAACAGTTGTTTAACATAATAGACTTCATTGTGCGTCAGTGTTCTGAAAGTGAGAGATGCCACTTTTCTGTTCTTGCAGGAAGCCCACAGACTGATTTAGGCCACCTCCACAAAACAAAGGACAAAGCATTCCAGTCCAAGTAGCTTTCAGAGAATGACAAGACGGTTGGACTGCAGAATGGCATCACTGTTTCTCAACTTCATACGAAGGAGGGGAGAACAGAGCCAACACTGAATACACAGTGGCTCACATAATGTAATGAGGCCGGTTGGGCTGGAGAGGAGCAACAATCTTAGCATTCCCCTATGGTGTCCTGCCTGTCCTCAAAGCTGAAAGGTCAAAGGTCAGAGTGATGTATGGCCTGAGCTGTGATTATAGTCTGATAACGGCAGACTAAATCGCAAATGCGAATCATTCTGGAACCTCTTAGTTTATTTTCGAGTTCGAGTTCCAAGGGGCATTATTAAAAAGTCATAGACCAAAATACCTCTGGATGCTGGTGATGGTGTAGCATAAAAATGTCTGAACAAGTGTTTTGCCATCAAAATATTGAAAACAGTACTTTAACAGAAAGTTCCACATCAGCTGCAACCATCTTAGTCGTTTTCAAAAATGCTACAACGGTTCTCCTCTTTAATAAGCGAGGTGTATGCTCGTCATAGAGTCCCTGGCGCGATGGTCTGCGAGCCAAAACTGATGTCACCACGTCATTAGCTTAAAACGCGAAGGCTCTGCAAGTTGGAAAACTTAAACTCCAGCAATCTTATCCTCAACCACCTTCTTTAACTTTCACTAAAAGACCGTATTTACAGTACAAACCCTCTGAAATATACCTGTTCATTAAAAATGTTTTCTAAACTGACCAAGGCTGTTATTCATGTTATTATTTGGTTGTTATTTTGGAAGAAAATGTGCCCTTATTATGTCTTTGTTTCTCATGTCTTATCTATGTATTTCTGCAGGTAAGCCAATATCAGGACAACGATAATATCAGTATCAAAAACTACCTCAATGATTGTTGCAATCTATGTTTTTTTGTGATCCAGCCCGAGCACAAAGGTTTGGAAGAATTTTCTGTCTTGTTCTCCACGATGTATCATCATCTTAAACAAGTAGACTAAGCCAGAGGTTACGATGTGCATGGCCTACTGCGTTATGTTTAAAAGATAGATTACACCAGAGGCGTCCTTAGGCCTGGGCATCCCCGGCGACAGCCCCGTAACAAGTATATATATAATAATTTATTTAATTATAAATATAATAATAAAAAAATAATGGCACATGCAAATTAAAAAAAAGTATTTTCCAAAGCACTCGCAGGTCTTACTTTTTTTTTTGTAGAACTCATGGTAGAACTGTAACTTTGTCCAGTTTATTTTTCCGAGGCAAATAGAACGTGCAGCTACGTGCGGGGTCCGACCATCATGCCGTATTTGTTGCTATCACCTAGCAACCGTCTCTACGTGAGGAAAGCTGTGAAAGGTGTAATTCTCGGAGGAATCATAGCCAAATCAGTCTAATACATTGATGTCATCAACACAAAGTTTAGGAGTGCAATACTGATGATTAATTTGAAGTTCCTGTGACGCAACGTTTACAGTCTATGATTCAGACTCAAACACACGGAGCTCTGAAGCAGACCCGTGCGTCGCTTAGTGTCCACTGTCGCTGTAAAAATAGAGATGAGCAGCACGCCTTCCGTGGTCTGTGCAGCTTCAGGTTTATAATGGACGCGCTCTGCTGTGGGCATGCTGCGGCAGGAGTACACGGAGCACAAATGCGACACCTCCGATGTAGAGCAGCGTACAGCCACTTCCCTGAACTTTCTCTCATTCAGAGACCAGAGTCTCAAACGGGGCTCTGAGTCTGTCAGATCTGAGATCTACCGTATCAGCAGAGCAATCACGCAGAGCAATCACGTAATGCACAGCAGACTATGGTGCAGGTAGATTATTTTCTGAAACATTGTGACTTTATTCTTGATCTATTATATTTTTTATTAATTATAACTTTATTTTTCACAAAATATCATGACTCCTCCAAATGTCAGAGAGCACAGATGGGATATATTTTGAATGTGGACAAAGTTTTGAACATGAGCAGAAATCTTACTCAAACATCTGAAATATTACAGTCCAGGCGTTTATTAATTAATTAAAATTAATGAATGTATCATTGAGGTGAATAATTGTCATTTGCACATTTAAGGAGGTTACTTCTCCAACAAAAGACGGAAAAGAGGAGGGAGGAGTAAATGATGTCTAGGCTCAATGTGTGCTGACTCAGATAGAATTAGAAAAGTCGATCTACAGGAGAATAAATAGTTTGCCTGAGAGCCTTACTGCAATATATTCTTTTGTGTTTTTACTGTATATTTGGATTGTAATCTATGTTTCCCTTTACATAAAGATATTTTCAGCATAAATTGATGCAGAAAAATGTAGAAATGGGTAAATAAAAATTCACCATCATGCAGGAAATGAAGTGTTTAATGCACAAAATGTTCTGGGGGAGGACCCCCCCAGACCCCCGCATCATAAGTCACCACACAAATCTGCAACAAAAAAACCTGGCCTTTGGGTTGCCAGGCCAGTTATGCTTAGGCCAAATGTTGGTGCCAACTAACATCTACAAACTGGGCAGCTGAAATTAACATACACTGGCTATAAACAAGCTGGGCAATCGCCGTTTTGTATTGCGTTCAGTTTATTTAAATGGGTCCGGGCTAAGCCTCCAACCTCCTCCAGTCCTAGAAACGCCCCTGAATTACACAGTCAAAAAATAATAAAAGGCTAAAGAAATCCAAGGGCATGCTCTAACAAGATGGTTCATGGTGGTGGGGGAGGTGGAGCTGTTGTCTTTGCAAAGGATGTGAAGTGCCAGCTGCAGCCAAGCTATGTCTGCGGTCACAGGAATTTATTTGAGACAGTGTGAATTCACATCATCCCTTGAATGCTTCACGATGCCCCTACAGCTCTAGCCCTGACCTTCAGAATGCAGATTCACCCAAGAAATGATACAATCAACTGAATGTTTTTCAAAATAAAAGCCAAAATACAAGCTATACATTTTGAATGATCCAAGGGCCAAAAGAAGTATCACTGCTTTGACAAACTGACAAATGACGTGAAGTCCTGATAATACGATTTATTCATTTTGTACTTATTATAAAAGATTTCTGAAGAATAGCTAAAAGTTTGATCCGTAGACAAGCTCTGCTAGCAACTCTGGCTGTAGTCAGGATTTACGGTGTATATGTGTTTCTCCCATCTTCCTTCAGTTCACTTAGCAAATAATGTCTACAACATAACCCAGAAACTAATAAAGATGCAAAAACTTGAGATGAAACTTGACGTTGATCTATTGATTTTGAGTTGAGACATAAGATGGAAGAAGCCTTAAAATATTTTACCAATGACATTTTAATGACAAAACTATAATGACTATACTAATAATTGAAAAAAAAAAACCTGGATGTGGCAACCACCACTTCTGAACCTGACTTCTGTCTACACAGAACAATATATAGAGAGGGGTGTGGCAAAATGTTCGACTCTGCTGGTTGTCAAAGTGGACCAGGCAGCAAAAATGAAAAACTACAACGTCAGAGCTCTTTTGAGAAATAATAAAAGTAGGCAGCAGTGTAAAAAGTATAGGTGTCCCAGATCCACTGCATAAGATCTACATGTTCAAAGTGTTTGTGCACCGAAAGCTTAATTCAGGATCAAAACATCATTTTGAATCATATACCATTTGTACTGGTGTGGGAGGATCAGATATAACTTATTTCCATGAACAATGTAGTAAAGTATTAGTTTACAATAAAACCAATGACTAAAAAGCCCACGATCATTATATGTAACCAGGACAATGAGTAAGTCAAATTAATCAGAAGAGCTGCTCAGTTAGTTAGGTATGACATGTCTTTCTCCCATGTGTGCTTGTTATCAGAGGGTGTGACGCTGGGCATTGGTCCAGTATGCTCCGTTGCCAAATCATGCTGAATATCTGATATATAAAAATAAAAAGGTGTTCATAGCTGACAGAGTAAAAAGCAAAGTTACAAAGCCACTCTAGCCCAACAAAGGTTCACAACAAGATTTCCAGACAAACTGCCACTGAGAAAAGGCATCAGATCCCATACACAATTGCAAGTAGCAGGTATAGACATAATCTTAAAGTACTGTTCACAGTTTATCACAATATGTGTGTACTATATCCTTGTGGTTTTAGGTGGTCTGTGTATCTACTGCATATGGACTATGTAGTATAGATCATAACATAATAAGGATGTTGGTTGTGTAGCCCCTGCCCTCCCCCACTCGCAGTGTTGTACAAAGCTGCTGGATAACCTGTCGTGAAACTTGGATCTGCATTAGCTGGTCCAGGAGACTTTACCCGTTACGTAATCCTGAGTTTGCAGTCTGAGGATGAGTCTGTACGCCTGTGCCATTGAGCTGGTGTCCAACTGTCTTACCAAATTGTGTGTGTTTACGGCGTCACATGCAACTGTATCCACAACAAAAGTGTGTGTGTGTGTGTGTGTGTGTGTGTGTGTGTGTGTGTGTGTGTGTATGTATGTATGCCACACAAATGCACAAAGTCATGCAGTTCAGTACGTGTAACTCTATTCCCTGACAATGTATCTAAAACTTTGGAAAGGCAACCGGAGTTACTGTGGCACCGTGTAGCATTAGCTGCAAACCACTAAACAAGACCAAGAGGTGCTGTAAGTAAGACCTAGCTATTGCAGAATAATTTCCCATCCAGGAAGCACCAAAGCACCCATTTGTAATCCAGTTAGTAACACACCCACCAGTTCCAGTTCATTCTGCAATCAGTAGCCTACATGAAGGGAAAATGTATCTATTCAAGTATTTTAAGTGCTTAGGAACATCTTGAGTCATGCTTATTTTAACCCTCTGTTAAGGCCAAGCCATTTTTTCCAATCTTTGGTTCACCTGGTTTTGTTATGTAATAATTATTGTATAACCTCAACCCTGTAATGCACAATCAATTTATAGACATTAACTATGGACAAGCGTGCAATTAATCGCGATTAAATATTTTAAGCCACTACATTCCTTGACTACACTTACAGGCTGTGGATCAAGCTGTGCATCTCTCTCTATCCAACCATCTCAGACAACGGTACACAGAAAAATGTGTGACTAATGGTGGTGCTATGATCTAATGTTTTGATGAACGGCGGCCAATTTTGTTGAAATCTTGTGCTCTACTAGCACCTAATAATGGCATACATGTACACAGTCAAGCACAAGGGTGACCCAGTCCACATTCCTGGAACTGCAGAGGGCAGTAATGCAATTATGCAAGGCATGCTAGTTCAGTGATTGAAAGTTGATGGAGATAACATGCCAAGAAAAGATGCAATAATTGCTCAGGCAGTGAATAAGACAGCTATTAAATCACGCAAAAATGTATATGCATAGTAACTCAATGGATACAATATACAATAGACTGTACAATGAACTGCTCTTTCCTTTGCTTGCATCTAAGCTTTTCCTTGACAGCCTGATGGAATCTAAAAGTGAAACCAGAAACAGTGACACTCTAGGCAGACCTTAATTCCTAAGGAGCCAGCCTACAGCTTCATCTCACCAGTCGTGAGAAGGCGAACAGCCTCGCAATCTTCAAGCCTGGGGTGAATTCTGGGTTAACATGGTCAGAAATGAGCAGCATCATGTGCTGCTCTTGTTAAAATGGCAGCAGCATGCTGAAGCAAGACATGTTAGATTTAAATGTATGGCCATCAAGAGGAACCTCTCAAATGCACTAGGAAATAATAATTTACTTTCTACATTAAGCAAAATACTAAATGCCATATGGCCAAAATTAAATGATTGATTAATAATGTAATAACAATAACTTATAACAATGTCTTATTTTTGCTGGTAAACGACAAAAACAAGCACCAGATGGGAAAAGGATATTTTACAATAACTTAAAATGCACCACAAGGCTGGCGAGTTTCAAGTGAACGTCTGTGTGTTGTTTTTCCGACCAGACTGTTACGTCCCGCTGTTGGAATCCTCTACAGGGAAATACAGTCACACTTTACACCTCTTAACGTAAGCCGTCAGCATTTTAACCATATTTATATATATATATTTTTTTTTTTTTTTCTTCATATTCAACCAAATCTTTAACTACAGAAGAAAGGAAACTGGTTATCTAATGACCACTGAAATGATACCCTGATGCTTAATTTAAGATGGGGGTATCTATTGGTCTCATCCATCCAACAGCAGGGCTCAAGAACCCTGCGACAATAGACTGTACTGCTCTTGGACTGAATAAGTAACATGAGACTTGGAAGGAAGAGACTTATCTCCTCAACTTATCAAGTACCATAGGAACCTGACCTTTAAGACTAGTCAGTGAGCTATGATACTTCCGAATAACATTGCCATATCCCTCATAGGGCAGCTGAATCATATAAACAGTGAGAAAATATTAACAGACAAAAATACACAAAAAACAGACCACAACAAAGATCTCATTGGTCATTATCACTGGTGCATTTTCACTGAAGCATTCTCAGGCTCTGCATCCTTTGTCATCAGTCCAGAGTAAACCACCAGAGATCCATCAAAAGTGCAGAGACCCATAGCGATGCCATCTACCCCAGAGGCTTTTCAAAAACAGAGAACGCAGATTCCAAACAACCTGCATGGTAATGGAGAATGATGACATCTGAGTACAGAGTGAGTCAGCAGGTTAAATAATATGTCTGTATAACGGAAAGGTAACAGTATTCTCTTCCGGAAAGTATGGCCAAACTGCAAATAATCTTAAAAACACAACAGGCCACTTTGGAACTGCAGTAGGTTTCACCCATCACACAGTATCACATGCATGTTGCTAAACAACAGCATCTAGGTCCATGTCCACTCCTTCCTCTTCCTAGTTTTCTGAACAACTGGCCACTTAATCATCCTTGCTTCACAACGCTGAGCTGCCGCTGCCAGTCTCACGGGAACACATTAGATCAGTGTACCAGTCTCCATTCATCCCTGCAGAACAATGTATACACAGTATATGTCTAAAGATTTCTCACTGTGTCCATTTTAAAACACATGCATTTCTTTGGCCAAGGACTTAGTCTGTACAGAAAATTCCTTTCAAAAACACAAACATCTTACTTTGCATGCATCACCCCTAAAAGTGATAAAAAGTAGGGTAAAAAGTAAAGTAACCCTAACCCTGAGGCTACACTAAGAACAGCATATTAATTGGATTCTTTAACATAATAATGAGATGGACTTCTGCTCAACAAAGCACATTGATTCTTAGCTCATTTAACAGCTCAACGGAAATCAAGTGAACAGAAGTTTTTCCTCCTTTGACAATAATAATAATATACGATTCAATAAATGCAACAATATCAGTTGGAGTGTAGTAAGAGCAGTAGTAGTCTGCAGCTTTTTCACCTAGCTACCCTACGTGCACTGATAGTAATGCTAAAATGGATTATCTACCCAAATCAGCCACTAGTTGGCTTGTGTTATAACCAGGGCTGAACAATGTATGGTTTCATCGTCAACACTATGAGATAAGCATGTACAACACACCGCAAAGAATTGAATGCACTGTAAGTCAAATTGAGTCCAAACCGTCACGATAAGTTAAAAATGCTGGATGGAAAGTGGGAGCTATTCATCACTACAACATCCCTAGTCCTCAATACAGACAGTCTAAGGCATCTGATTGAATCACTCTTTTAGGTGCTCAAATAACACATCACCCTCTCAACTTTCATGACCCCTTTGAAAACAAGTACAATGAGTACCATACCAATGCATAGATTTTTTTTTAAATTTAATTTCTGTCAATATCCAAACTTAAACAATTTGTCTTACCTTTGAGGTCTGAATAGTTTTCATGATCATCATTTGTCAACACAGATGCTCCACCTCCTTCAGCTCGGTCTTTGTAGCGATGGGTTTTTATGTTACAGACTGCTACAACCGGCATATCTGGTAGGACCTTCTTAATAGCTCTCATGGGGTGTGTTCAATTGTTCACTTACAATACTGAATGCTGAGCCACTGGTTTAGACATAAAAGCATGTTGCAATTCTGGCCTCACCTCAATCAGCGATGTCACTGCAGGCATGTTTCTCAACAGCAGTGAAAAAGGTAAAACACCTGCTGTCACATCACTGATTGTTGTTCAACAGTAGCTAAGACCTACTAAACTTGGACCTAAATTGGTGCACATTTATGATGTTTCCATTCAAATAATGTCACAAAAACTGAGCCAGAAGTGGAATTCATAAAGATAATCAGAAACAATTCCATCTTAACACACATGCTAAGCAACCCATTGTCAGCCCAAAACTAATTTGATTGGCATTTGCAATTGCAGTGTTTCCTCTGTTGATTTTTAGTGGCGGCCCGCCATGGCAAAATTTCTGCCGCCACGGTATCAGAAATAGGGCAGACACTTTTAAATTATCCTGCTGACACAATACAAACCCCCATCGGCTGCCGCTCACATTGGCGCCGATACCGTGGGTGCTTCGAAGCTCGAGCACCCACGGAAAATACTGAGCACCCACGGAGGAAAACATAAATCGGCGCCTATGCATGTCAGTTAAACTTTTCATCTCCAATCCTATCTGTATTTGTGAGAAGTGGCGCTGTCCCGAGTTGAAAGATAGCCTACTTTACGGCTTTATTATCGAGTTAATAGGCGTGTGTTCGTGTCGGCCCTCTGTCCATTTCTTAAGGTTCTGAAATGCAAACATTTTTTGACTACTTTTTTTTTTTTTTTTTTAAAAAGGGCGTGCGCCCGTGAGCACCAACGGAGGAAAACATAAATCGGCGCCTATGGCCCCTCACATTGCAATTTGATAAGTAGAACTATTCAGAGGTTATTGGGCCCGTCCAGAGTCGACTATTAAATGAACAGGGGGTTGTTGTTCGAACAGACCTGGATAGACCTGCCCCCACTGCTAAAAAATAAAATCCTAAAGGAAACACTGAATTGGCTTAGTTGATGTTAATTCCAGACCCTAGTAGAGGTTTGCTAAAGATGCTTGACCCCAGGCTAAATAAATAAAAGTGTGGTATGCAAGTCTGTGTTTTAAGTCACTTCATGGTGAAAGAACATTGCAGTTGGTTTGCAGTGCATTGCAGTGCTCAACTACCGAAGTAACCATCAAACATCTTCATTTTATTTCTATTTCGCATGAAGCTTGCCTATTTTTATTTGCTTTTATTCTCTGTCTCACCCTTAAGTCATAAAAACATGCCAAGCTTAGTCAGTTCCTCCCTGAACATTTTTAATGTAATAAATAACCTATCAAATCCCATTTTCTAACAGCAACGTGCACTGGCCCAGTCTGACATCCTCTGTGGCCCAGTCTGACATCCTCTGTGGCCCAGTCTGACATCCTCTGATACATGAGCAGGAGAGAAGTCAGCATAGGTCAGCTGCAATGTGATTGGCTAATGCTCCGTCAGCCGACATCAGAAGATTAATGTTATTGGTTGGTTGTCAGTACCAGGCTATGGACAGCTCCTACACACTGCTCCCAATTCTCTCTCTCTCTCTCTCTCTCTCTCTCTCTCTCCAATAAATAATAATGGAACTGTTCTAAGACTGGCTCCATGAGCTCTACTCACTCCAAATTTGTTTAAAAAAATAATATGCTAAATGTGTTTTTTACACAGACAATTCAGACAGATGAATACCTCCTGCTCGCCGTGTGCTGCTTTTTACAAACCTAGTGCCACTGAATGCATAATGAAGCCTATGCTAACTTAACGCTTGA
This sequence comes from Sander vitreus, assembly GCF_031162955.1. Taxonomy (NCBI): domain Eukaryota; kingdom Metazoa; phylum Chordata; class Actinopteri; order Perciformes; family Percidae; genus Sander; species Sander vitreus. Next base: position 8,755,795 of record NC_135864.1, read on the forward strand.
CTTATTTTGTATTGCTTAGAACCATTTTTTTCTCAACCTGGCATGGACTTGGACAGTAATGACCCGACAGTGAGTTCATGCAACGTATGGTTGGATGGACCAGCACATGACCTACATTTGAAATGCATCAATGCACACAGACACAAAGCAATATCTACTTAACCCCAGTAGGCCATGGATATACTTCAAGAACTGGATACAGCTTTTGAGGCAGAGCCCTGTTTATTACTGAGAGTTGCTCAGTGAAGCAGGAAGCCCAAAAAGTTCAACTTCCAAGTATAAAAATACCCAGATTATCGACACTGCTTCTGCAGTATGGGGCCCATAGAGCAGGCGCGCTAGAGACCTCCAGTTTAGCACCAATGCTAATTTGAATGGGGATTCAATTATGTAATTGTGCAGTTCTTCTAGACTTTCTAAATGTTATCGGACCAATTAGATCAAATTCAAACAGGAAATGAGTCATTTCGCAAGGGATTGTGACGAAAAATGTATCAAGAAACACACTGCAAGTTACTCTGTTGAAGCTTGTTTAATAATTAATCAATTATAAGTTGGTCCACATTCTCCACTCCTTTTGCCAAAACCTCTATCCTTTCTAAAACTAGTCTAATAATCGATTTACAGAAAATTGCCAACTATGTTGATGATAGATTAATCATTTCAGTCATTTTGTGCTCATATTATGCTTTTGGGCTTTTTCCCTTTCCTTTATTGTGTTATATATCTTTTTGTGCATGTAATAGGTTTACAAAGTGAAAAATCCCAAAGTCCACCCCAAAGGGACTTACCATCTCCACCAGAAAACACTGTTCACAAACTGCTCCAAACAGCTCTGTTGTAGTCCAGCCTTTACTTCGTGACAAACATGCGTCACTTTGTAACACACGTTATAATGCTCGCCTAGCTGCTAGCGTGGCACGCCCTCATACTCTGCAACTTACTAGCTAGCTGTGCTGACCTAGCTGCTGCGCATGTGTGACTCCCAACAAAGATGGAACAGAGGTGAGATCTCTCACTCTGTAGCTAAAACAGAGAGCTCAACACACAGGGTGAAAAGAGGAGCTGCAGCAATGTGCAGTACAACAAAATACGGTGTTTTTTTGAAAATTAAACCACATAAGCCTATTCTGGTACAACCTCTAAATACAGTTATGAAACTGAAAATGAGCATAATATGAGCACTTTAAGCAAAAACATCAAAAAATGAATCCGGCTCCTCTTCTCTGTTTTACATCATTTAAATTGAAAATATTTTGAGTTTTGGACAGTTGTTTGGAGAAAACAAGCTATTTGATGACATTACCTTGGACTCAATATTTTATAGTCCAACAGATGAATCGATAATGAAAATAATTGTTCATTATTGAAAATAATTATTAATTGTTCACAAAATAATTGTGAAAATAAATATTGTAAATGTTGCTAAACATTTTCATACATTCAGAAAAACATTAAAAATATAAATCTGAATCAGAATAAGTGGCCTTACTGCTAACATGCAGTACGTTGACTTGAATTCCCCTGTACAACACAATGATGACTTACTTACCTTTATCAAAATAACAATAATAAGTAAGACCATCCTGTTTGAAGGAGAAAACAGTGGATGGCTGAGGGGAATTGGTTCAATATGCTATTGGGCCAGTGACTGTAAATGGATGAGGTAGCTGGAGTCAAGGATGACCTTCACAATAAAATAACTAACATAGGGAAAATAAATCACGGGATAAATCCTACCCGTTAAAGAAGCACAATGCAACAGCGGAATGCCATGTAGTATCCGATTAGTTCAGACAGGCTTCAAGTGTGGCAGAGCCTTGCTTTCGCACGCGGCTAAAGGCCTGCGTAAATTTGTTCATTTTATGAAGCACAAGCAGCAATTTGCGGATGATGACAGAGCCTGATATAATAGGATACGGCGTGGTTAATCCCGGTGGGCGAGGCTGATACAAGTGCACGGCACAGCCTCCCTCGTGTACACTCGGCGTTGAATTTGCACTTGAAAACGTTTATTGTAATGTGGGATTAAAAACGAGGCGCTAACATTACATGGCAGCGTAGCCTTACCAGTTCTCCTGCATCCATCGGATGGCTTCGTCCTCGTTGAACTGTCTCTCGAATTCGTACTCTTGCAGAGCTAGCACCGACATGCTCACTGTGCTGTGTTTCTGTTCACGCTGCTGAGACAAGACGATACTCGGTCGATGTGTTTCTGTTTGGTTAGTCTGTTTCCTCACAACCCTTGACTCGCATCGCTCGTGCTGCTGTCTGGACCTCGCAGTTCGTGCGCGAGCAGCTCGGCAGTCGCGGGCCCTTCCTCCTCAACCGGCTGACAGAGCCTACGCCCTCTTCCGCAGGAAGGTGGACTTCAGGTCCTAACGCCGCCCGTTTTGTTCTCCTCTGCCATTATAGTGCATTTGAAATTTTTCAAATGTATTTAATTGTAATAACTAGTACACTGCCTGTTGAAAATGTGCATGTTTGGAACGGAGAGACCCCCGTCTGACCAACGGTCAAGGTGGAGCTGCTCTACCTCATTTACAGTTGGGTAGTTTAATCTAACAATGTATCATATTTTTTAACAAACTTAACATAGGAAAGATACATTTCATTGATAGCTGATTATTTAAGATGATGGTTTGGACAGGATTTGGAGATCTACCTTTATCTCAAGCATGAACAATATATGCATGTTTAAATGCAGTTTTCAACTAACACAGCCTTTAAACAGTGTGACCTGATTAATGGTTTTCAGATCACGTAACAAAATAAATCTTGGAGCATAAATAGTGATGTGGCACTTTGTTGAACATTTATTTGCTGTTTCCCAATGTTTCAAAAGACTGTTGTAATGACTGCTGTATCAACCTATACAGGTGGGAGCTATTCAAAGACAAATAGGTGGGGTGAGCCCTTTTGGCACTGCCTGATTCAACTTTTACCTAGATACTGTCTACAGGGCTGCAGGCAAATGCAGACACATGCATATGCATGCAAACACACACTACACATACTTTCTTCAGATTTGGTTGCAGGTTGTACAATTTTTAGCACTGATATGCAGACTGTGCTCTCTGGCAGACTGGTGGGCTGATGATATCTGATGATGATGATGCAGCTTGCCTTGGACTTTCAGCATATTTACCCATTATCTTATACACAAACAATGAGGCAAAAATCTCCTGATTCAAACATGGAGAGTTGTGTTGGTAACTGCAATGGATTCATTCTTGGGACATTTTCTTCACATAGGTTACATCATCGTCAGCATACAAATCATCTGAATAAAGGATTTGACCACATCTTGAACAGTTTGTCATTGGTTCGTTCTACTCCAATCAATTTGCTGACATCTATCTGTAAGAATGTAGGAATTTAGCAGGAATGGGAGAATCACTATAATGCTAAGGTTTTCTCTCAGGAAAAACGTGTTTGCTTTATAAGCTTCTCAGCAACAAATCTTTGCACTCACATCTGAAAGTGGGCCACCAATACTACAACACAACATCCACAGTCCAGTCATATTTGCTACTGATTGAAATAAATAAATTGAAAGTCTATAGAACAAAATGTCAAACACAAAAACACTAGTATTGCAGAAACAGGGACTGGTGTCAATAAACCTGTTGCTCTGCATGCTGAAAGGCTTTCCACTTTCCCCTGGAACATCACAATACTTCTGTTCTTAAAGTGGAACTTACAGTTTGTGTTGATTCAAACGGCCACTTTGGACAAAAGTGGTAGTGTTTTTACCACACCTGCTGTTGTAACGGTGTTTTCTTTACGGTGCTGTAATGCCCACTGTAGATTATTGAGTTAGTGTGATATGGAGGTCATATAGTTGCAATGAACGTTTTGCTCAGTCAGAAAATCATTCATTTACAATAAGAGAATACGTTAAAGATGCATCGTTGCATTTCAAGTGTTGCATACAGTAACTTAGCCTACTTTGGATGAACTAGGTATCACTGTCTCTGTGTCACGAGCCAAAGCATTAGGAGTTTGTTGTAGCACCAACGTAATAAGATTAATATAGCGCATTTCATGAAACCCAAGGACGCTTTAAACAAGTACAGGGGGACAAAGAAATAGAAAATAGTAGGCCAACACAAGTACAGACTAAAAGGAATAAAACGTCCGCGCTAAATGGAAGGGGGACGTAATTTAATCTAGGCTACAACAACATTGCGCAATCTAATGTTATTTTCTGAATGAAATAGACATATTACATACCTAAAGGCCAATTTGGGGTCGGTTTTGAATCATTTACAATCCCGTAATCGTCTCCATCTGTAGAAAGCCAGACCGAGTGTGTCTCGGGTTTCGCCCGATGTCTTTCACTGTTTCCTTCTTTTCTGTGATGGCCCTGCCCCATTATCAGCCATAACAACAGCAGATAACTTCTAAAATAAAATTAAAATACAATACGGCCTATTAAGAAATCTCCTGCTACCCTTGTTGGATACAATACCCCAGGCTTTTCGTGCGTTACACCGAGTCTGTGACCGGTTAGAAGATGTGCTCTGTAGCGCCGTCTACCTGACGTAAATCATTTTGTGACTTTTTGGGAAAAATCGGACCCGGGCAGAGGCATTAATAAAAACTATATAAAAATAGCTTTCTTTTCACTGTTTCAGCAGTCTCGTTTGAGGTTACAGGTCATGATAATCAGATAGAAAATTATATTTTCAGAAACATTAACCACTAACCCTAACCCCTAACCATTAAAAAGGTACATGTAGTCACTTTAAGTGAGATTTGTATTGTATGTCACTGCATGTAAAATCCCATTATCCATTGTAGATATATTGTATGTGTTGTCTTACATGAAAAATATGTGTTTTAGTATGATACAGACATCAACGTTTCGTAGGCTAGGTCTAAACTGAAGTTTACACATATCCATTGATGACTTTACTCTGAATGCATGCATGTATCATTGCATTGTGGTCTAACTGGAGTGGAGAGAAGCTTTGCTTCAGGGACTCATGACAAATCTGACATTTACAATGGGTGGGTTCAGCAAAGGTGGGGTCTTTAGGCATTGACTTGTTGGGTCATTGGACTTAATGGAACCCAAAATCTTGCCACACCACCATTTGTCACTGAACATTGACTTTTATTTCATCATTGTGGAAATTATTGAAAGCCAAAGAGAGACTGGTTGGCATGTGTTCAGGGAAAGTGAACCAGCAAATAAATTGGACTAAGAACTTTTGGAGCACGCTCCCATGTTTGCTTAGCCAGACTGGGACAGTGTTTTCAGATAAATTGGGACAGCATGTTTGTCATATCTTATTAACTGAGATAAGAATTATGTATGCGAAATATAAAGAAAACATTTGTGATGGGAGTTCGTTCAGTTTGTAATTTGTCACATTGGCTATATATGTGGCATATATGGTAAATCTTCTTAATTTAAAGAAATGTAATACAAGACATGAACTCCTCCCACCCTATAGACAAATATTATAGACATAATATATAAATACAATTTTATTAACTTTACTGTTGTCTCCATTTAGTCAGTTATCAATAGAAATAAGAAATCATCTCCATACACCACAAACAATAACAATAACAGTTTTGTTAACAGTGGTAAAGTGTGATATATAGTGAACTTTTCTTTAAATTAAGAGAACTCTCCCAGGTGTTCAGGTGCGGTACTACACTCTCACGTGACATTATACACCTGCTGCAACACATAATTAACGCACCCTTTTGCAAGGCGGTCTATTGGCGGTCTATTTAAACCTGCCCTGCCATCTGGTTTGCAAGCTGCAAAGCTGCTTTTTAGCTAACTCTGCTGTAAAATGTCTGTAAACTTTAGCTGCTAACGCTGCTGCTCATTAAGGTATATCATAATCAAGCTCGCCTATTAACAGTCCTAATGTTGCTTCGTTTGGCGCTATTAGCTGTTCCCTGACTTCCATGCTCACTTCAAGCCACCAAGCTAAAGTGTTCTGTCCTGCTTGGAGCTACTCACTACAACCCTTCCCGGAGACACTTCACCAAGTTAAGTTCTTGGTACTTGTGCTTACATTCATGTTTGGACTTCATGTCTGAGGTCTGCAATTGGTTTGTGTGTGCATGGCTGTATCACTGAGGTTGCTGATGCTGCTAATTGTAGGCTACTATATGCTTGTGCTCACACTGTCTTCGGAGGCTGCTAGCCGTTAGCCTATTTTCTGCTCTGATGCTGCTTTCTTCCTATTTTCTGTGCAATTTTTGCTTTAAGTGTTAATTGTGAATAGTTCTTGTTGTAGCCTTTGCTTGGTGTTTGGTGGATGCATTATGATGCTTTCATACTGCTGATTTACATTAGGGTCAAATATGACAAATGTTCGAGTATCGTTGTTGGAGGGTCATTGTGTGTGTGCTGCTGCCTTGATTACATTATCTCCCTCTACAGAAAGTTACATTTGTGTTGGTGTTTTTCTATTGGTTCAATGCAAACCGGGGCTTGTGTAGAGGGGGATATAGGCTACACTGAGGTAATTATAATGGAGGTTATAATATTCAGTTTTTGTTGATTCAACTATATGATCATTTTGAAGGATGTTGTGGGTCTGTTTATTCTTTTTTATTTAACCTTTATTTAACCAGGTAGGCCTGAGAACAGGTTTTCATTTGCAATGGCGACCTCGCCAAGAAAAGCGTAAGCGTGCAGGACAACATACAGTTTCACATTCAAAACAATACAGGAATACAGAATACAAAAGGCTACATAAAGACTGTGGTAAAGTTGGTTTTAAATTGGACATTGGATATATATATATATATATATATATATATATATATATATATATATATATATATATATATATATATATATATATATATATATGCGGCTTGCCATTTTGACCTATTCATGTCAAAATACTTCTGATGAACTCAGCTAACCCCCCTACACATAACCCAAAGCTTATTTTTTCAAAAAAACTCATCCTTTGATTTTTAAAATATTTTTTAATATTAAAAAATGCTATAAATCTATTATGCGGCCTGACCTTTTGACCTATTCATATCAAACCACTTTTGGTGAACTCAGCTAACTCCCCTACACATTGCACATTGCATCGTTTTTCAAAAAACCCGTCCTTTAATTTTATAGAATTTTTATTAGACAAAAATTGCGCAAATTACGCACAAACAAATTTGTGTAGGTAACTATGAAAACACCAACTTTGACATATCTGAACCAAAATAAACGCTACCAACACGAAACTTTAGATCCTAGTTTGCCATGACCCTCTGGGGGTCCCCACACGTTTTAAGAAGATCGGCCATTAAGGGGCGCTGTAGCCAACGTAGACCAGTTTCGGCCCTTCTACTCAATCAATGTTAATGGGACATTTGCAACGGCAACGTACCACAGACCTTGCGGCTCACACATGTCGATATTTACTGACGTTTGCCTCCTCACCGTTACGCTTTGGGTCCCACTTTCGCGCGCTCCCCGGGTCGTCGGTGGCTACTCACAACCCTGCTTGCAGTTCTAGTTATTTATTGTTTTTCACAGTGTACATTGAAACAATTCTTCTAGAACATGTAGGCCTACCATTCCAGTTGCTGGAATGCAGAGATCTTGGAACCATCTTCTGCATGAGTCAAATTGGGTCTACAAAGATAAAATAAAATAAAATAATAAAAAAATATTTAAATAAATCGGAAAAAAGTATGCTTAGTGCAATTTGCAGGGGAGTTAGCTGAGTTCACCAAAAGTGGTTTGACATGAATAGGTCGAAAGGTCAAGCCGCATAATAGATTTATAGCATTTTTTTACATTAAAAAATATTTAAAAAATCAAAGGATGGGTTTTTTGAAAAAAGAAGCTTTGTGCAATGTGTAGGGGAGTTAGCTGAGTTCACCAACAGTGGTTTGACATGAATAAGTCAAAATGGCAAGCAGCATAATAGATTTTTCGAATGTGTTGAATATCCAATGTCCAATATAAAACCAACTTTACCACAGTTACATGAAGTGCAGATTAAGTAGGCATTACAAAGCCGGTGCAAAGTGAGGTATAAGTAGGACGAAGTATATGCGAAAGTGATATGGTAATAACACAATATACATGAATAGGCAGTCTATAACACTGTTGAGATGTAGTGAAGAGCCAAACAAAACAAACAAAAACAGTTAGTGCCAATTATGATCTAGTTAGTGGTGTTGATCAGTTATAACGCAATATATATGAATAGGCAGTCTATGTAAATGCTGAAATGTAGTGAAGAGTCAATATACAGTTAGTGTAAATTGTGGTCTTGTTAGTGATATAGGTCAGTAATAACACAGTTAACAGAATAGACAGTCTATGTAGATGTTTAATGTAGTGAAAAGTCAATATACAGTTAGTGCAAATAGTGGTCTAGGTAGTGATGTAGATCAGAAATTACACGATATGCATTAATAGACAATCTATAAAATGCTGAAATGTAGTAAAGAGTCAATATACAGTTGGTGCAAAGGGTGGTCTAGATGATGATGTAGGTCAGTAATATCACAGTATACATGTTGAATTGTATTGCATTATACATATAGTGTTTCTGTTATTTAGCCTGCACTCAAGATGTGGTGTGGACTAAATAATAGAAACACTTAAACTTTTTCAGAAAATCTAATGTTGCCACACACTGCCCATACACAATTATCTCTCTCTAATTTGGGCTTTATAGGAAACCCATCACGGTCATTGCCACATACAAGATAGGTTTCTTCCACGCTCTTTTTACATTCAGTGCAACATTAGAGAAATGGCTCAGCCCACAACAAATGGGTTTATGTATCAGGTTGTTTGTCATCATTATAATTATATCTTATAAGCTTAGCGGCTGTGGTTTGTTCCTCTCAGCCAGATTCAATGCCAGCCTTATGTTTATGTCCACCTACTGATGGTCATCTGCTGATTTATTAATGCTACATGGCATTTCATAGAGTGTATGAATGTCAGTGATTTGATATGCGTATACAATATACGTGCAGTTTAGTGTCCCAAATCCCATTATGGCCACGCCAAGACCCGTCCTACAAAGCAGCTCGATTGGTTGGGGTTAGGCATTTGACCTTGAGTGGTTAAGGTTAGGATAGCCGATTGGTCAGGAGATAGGACCTGTACAAATGGGGTTACGTTACAGGGAATTTGGGACGCTAAACTGCATGTATACCTCTGCTGCATATAGCTGCCATGTTGAGACCTGCTTCTGACTTTGTGGTTTGCTGGGTTCAGGTAATCTGGGTTCACCAAGTGGTATATGTCGTGCAATGGTTGGAGATGCTTTGTTGGGAATGGCCACATTAATACGATTCCACTAGTCTTGCATTGCCAGAGCTTCCTCACAGCGCCATGGAGGAGGGTCTGGCCAGTCGACACAGCATTCTGAATGGTAGAAAAGCGTGCGCTGGTTTATTGGCATATCTTTAAACCAATCACAATCGTCTTGGGCGGTGCTAAGCGCCAGATGGAGCAACGGTGCCTCTGCAAAGTAGCCTCGGGAAGGAATTTGTTTTTGTGGAACATGCTCGTTCAAATGTTGTTTTACTCATGCAACAGAAAACTCAGATCTAGCTAGCTGTCTGGATTTACCCTGCAGAGATCCGAGGAGCAGTTAACCATAGTCCTCATAAATCCACCGGAGTTCAGAATACCAACACAAAGAAAGCAGAAGGTGACGGACATCCGACCGAAATGAGGGATTCCCTGCACCTGAACAATCCCGGAAATGAAATGTCTAAATAGACTAAGATTCCACATAATGACTGGCACCAGCATCTATTAATGTGTTTTTATGTGGCTTTTGGAGTTAATTATTGTCACTCTACAGCTTTTTCTGTGCGCAGCTATAGGCATATACTTTCAGGTACTAATGAGGTCAGAGCCTGGATGGCAAATATCAACTGAATATTCACATAAATCAATCTGCTCCACCTGAGCACGTCGACTGAACTGTGCTTATGTTCCTGCACCCTTTCACTCTTGCTCTTCTTCTCCCCTCATAACGCTCATCAAAATATCCAGCTTTTAGATTTCATCATGGCGTCATTAGTTTCCCACGGGTCTCTTTGAGTGTATTTCAGCTGTAGGACTGAAAGGTGTGACCTCTCACCTGTCTGTCGAAACATATCATCTTAAAGTCTCCCAGTGGAGCGCCTGCCGCTGAGGCCTGGCGTACTACAGCATCAGCCGGGATTTCATCATCCCAGTTCATTCCCTCCACTTCAAATAAATATCTAGTGTTGTTGTGGAAGCATATACGGGCCGTGTAAATGCGTCTGTGTTGACATACAGGCTTACCTGCATGTCTGTTGTTTTTCTTGGGTTAGTGAGCACGTGTGGATCTGCCTCGAGGTTGAAGTTTGGTAGGCATGTCAGGCATTTGGAGTGGAGTATTACAGAGAGTTCATGCATTCATGAGTTGAGTCCTTTTGTAATCCGGGAAGTCACTCATGTGAACATGCGAGGGAATGTGTGTGTGAGTGTGGGGGGGACTGCAAGGTTACCATCAGCAAGAAGACACGTGTTGAGGCAGAACATCTTAAATGTCTATTGTGCTTTTGTTCTTGCTGTTTGAATAATTATAATATGCTTTTGTTTTGTGCTAAAATCCTGCAAGTAGAGATGTTCCGATACCAGTATCGGTATCGGCTCCGATACTGCCTAAAACGCTGGTATCGGTATCGGGAAGTACTGGAGTTTATGCACCAATCCAATACCACGTAATAAAGCCCTAAAAAAAATCTACGTTAAAGTAGTTTATTTATGTTCTTTTTCCGTTTTAACTGACTGTCAAACTGGAGAATAAAAGAACATTCTGTGGCGTTCATTGTTTGTGTTTGTTCATGTTTCACAAAGACTTTAACCTGAGCCAGGCTGACAACAAAAATAGAAATAATATCACATCCATACAGGGATAGTAGTATACAGTTGTTAAAACATAATAAAATATATGACACACTGGTATCGGATCAGTACTCGGTATCGGCCGATACGCAAGTTCAGGTATCGGAATTGGTATCGGGAAGCAAAAAATGGTATCGGGCAGTGCAGCTCCAACTTTTGTCTTTAACCCTTGTGTTGTCCTAGGGTCAAATTTGACCCGTTTTCAAAGTTTTTTATATCACAAATATGGGTTTCTTACAACCAAATTGCCCAAAAATAACATGGATGCATGATGTACGTTGTATGGAACCCATATACCAATCTTCGCAGGTACAATTAATAATTACTTTCATTGAAGTTTGGGTGTTTTATTCAATTTTATAGCATTTGAAAAACTTTTTTTTTTAATGTTTTCAAAATAGTATATCCTGACTAAAGTTTTAAATTTAAATTATTCATAATTTCTGCTAACTCTGAAATGAGATATAATGTCATTTAAATTAGGTTTAATGACCATGAATTTTAAAAAGCATTGAGAAAAGTGACAAAAACATGTGTGTGAAGTGTCAAAAACATTGTAAAAAAAATGCCAAAAAAAGTTAGTTTTTTTAATAAACGTAGGGGGGGTAGGACTATGGTTGTTAAATCTAAAGACAGTGAGACAGACAGAGGGAGATTAAGAGAAAAACACAGAGAGAGAGACTGCTGCAGGGTATCAAAAATGACTGATTTGTAGTTTTTCCTCCTATTTGGACTTAGAGCTTGACAGATGTTCATGCATTATATGTCCTGCTGTTGTAAAAGTCTCATGATCTTTTTGAAGAACTTGCAACTTCCAGATATGAGTAGGGATGCAGCAATCCAACTTTTTCTTCTGATATCGATTTTGTTACTTAAACTTAGAGGATACAATCTACAAAGACCTAGGGGGGGGGAATCAATACAGCATTGTTTCGCAATATTTTCCGTGGCAATAATGTATCGATACACAGACGCCAAGTATCGATCTTTTATTATATATGTGTAGGTCAGTTTGTCTGCTTGACAATCCCATTTTGCAGCAATAAAATGGAAGTGAGATGAACAAACAGAGCTATTTGTCTTTTTAGATAAAACAGATGTTAACAAATTTTTTTTAGGGACATAATTTCAAATTGGGAAAAATTAGAAGTTGGAAAAAAGGTAATAGATTGCAATATGTTTAAAATCCCACGGGAGATACTGTGGGAGGTGCTGCGGGAGTATGGGGTGAGGGGGTCCCTTCTCAGGGCCATCCAATCTCTGTACGACCAAAACGAGAGCTGTGTCCGGGTTCTCGGCAGTAAGTCGGACTCGTTTCAGGTGAGAGTTGGCCTCCGCCAGGGCTGCGCTTTGTCACCAATCCTGTTTGTAGTATTTATGGACAGGATATCGAGGCGTAGTCGGGGTGGAGAGGGGTTGCAGTTCGGTGGGCTGGGGATCTCATCGCTGCTCTTTGCAGATGATGTGGTCCTGATGGCATCATCGGCCTGTGACCTTCAGCACTCACTGGATCGGTTCGCAGCTGAGTGTGAAGTGGCTGGGATGAGGACCAGCACCTCTAAATCGGCGGCCGTGGTTCTCAGCAGGAAACCGATGGAGTGCCTTCTCCAGGTAGGGAATGAGTCCTTACCCCAAGTGAAGGAGTTCAAGTACCTTGCTGTCTTGTTCGCGGGTGAGGGGACAATGGAGCGGGAGATTGGTCGGAGAATCGGCGCAGCGGGTGCGGTATTACATTCAATTTATCGCACCGTTGTGACGAAAAGAGAGCTGAGCCAGAAGGCAAAGCTCTCAATCTACCGGTCAGGTTTTGTTCCTACCCTCACCTATGGTCATGAAGGCTGGGTCATGACCGAAAGAACAAGATCCAGGGTACAAGCGGCCAAAATGGGTTTCCTCAGGAGGGTGGTTGGCGTCTCCCTTAGAGATAGGGTGAGAAGCTCAGTTATCTGTGAGGAGCTCGGAGTAGAGCCGCTGCGCCTTCGCGTCGAAAGGAGCCAGGCATGGTTCGGGCATCTGGTAAGGATGCCCCCTGGGCGCCTCCCCAGGGAGGTGTTCCAGGCACGTCCAGCTGGGAGGAGGCCTCGGGGAAGACCCAGGACTAAGTGGAGGGATTATATCTCCAACCTGGCCTGGGAACGCCTCAGGATCCCCCAGTCGGAGCTGGTTAATGTGGCTCGGGAAAGGGAAGTTTGGGGTCCCCTGCTGGAGCTGCTACCCCCGCGACCCGATACCGGATAAGCGGATGAAGATGGATGTTTAAAATCGCAATAATATCGTATCGAGATGATATTGTATCGTGAGGCCTCTGGTGATTCCCACCCATACAAAGACCCTTCAACCTAATCTAACCCTCCAAACGGAGTGAACTTTACCTTGCTATGAAAATGTCATTTAACTGACTGCTTGTGTCATTTCTATTATGTCACAAAACCATGTGTCCTTATTATTGCCTAGTTTTTTTTTCTTTGTTGAAATGCTTTAAGCAATTATTTAATAAATCAGAAACTTTTAACATCATAAACAGTAAAAGATAGTCAGATAGGTTTGTGGGCGGGACTTTAAGTCAGACTCGGTGGTGAGTGAAACCGAAGCAGAGGGACTTTTTAATAAATTAACTTTATTGGTCAAATAAAACTCCAATACAGATAATCTGCAAACTGCCAAAAAATGGCCTGATAATCGTCCAGGGCCGATAATCGGTCTATCCCTAGTAGAAAGGCAGTTAGAGGCATATATCCACTTTTAATAGTATGTGTTATCTACTATAGTGTGTTCTTCTAAAGGAAGATAACTGTTTTCCCATGACCACCACCCATGTATAATCAATCATACATCAACATGACGCATTATACTCCCTCCTCATATCCCCAACCTGTGCCCTTTTGTAGAATCGGCACTCCTAACATAACACCTTGTTCCTACTGTTTTGCTCGGTGTGCTTTAAATACACCGTGTCCTTGAGGCAAAAACACGTGTTGTGAAACACAACTTTTGTTAACACATTTCCTCGGCCATCTGGATGCACTGAGGTGCTCACACTATGATAGATTAAGTTATTGTGGTGTAACGTGTATGTGCAGTTCCCCATAATACCTGCACCAGTGAAAGCATAATACTGTATAAAAGTGCTGAAACAATAAGTTGAGTAATACGGACAAAAAAATACTAAGTAGCTTCTCAAGTGTGAGAATTTGCAGCTTTTCTCAATTTAACATTATAATTGTAGAGTAAATACTTTTGGGTTTTTGACTATTGGTTGGACAAAAAATGCAATTTTAAGACAGATGTCACCTCGGGCTCTTAGGGATTGTGATGGCCATTTTCCACTATTTTTGATTATGGGTATAGGGTTTATTTTGATTAAACAAATACTCATAATTATAATTATAATAATGGAAAAAAATGTTGACGGATAAATCAATTAATACAGTAATTGTTAGTCGCAGCCCTACTGTGTTTACTTATACATTCAACAATTCTTTAATAACTGACTGGACACCAACAGTTCCTCTTTAGGCAAGTGTTGGATGTTTGCAGTGTGCAACCTTACCGCACATGCTTTTTTTTAGAACTGCAAAAGTTGTGTGTTGGATCTCTGTGGCCAACAGTAACCCTGTTTGGTGACATTCGTCTAAGCCACTTGAAATCCTGCAGGGAGGGCGCCTACAAAAGGCCTGGAGCACTTTTTGAAAAATTAAAAGGAAAACGCAGACTGGTAGACTCAAAATGTTTAACAGCTGCACAGTCTAATGCAATCCTGCAACATTTATAATAATAGATTGTTGTTGATACTGGTCAGGAAGCTGTCGACTCAACATGGTCACTTTTAAGGCAGTATTTCTTGGTGTTGTAGAGGATTGCATTAAGGTTTTTCTAATATTTTGTACCCTCACATAGCCTATACAATGTGCGGTCAAAATAACATGAACACTTCACAATACTGGACAGAGACAGTGCAGCCTACGGTCTCATTAAATCCCATATTGATTATTCAAAAACCTCTTTGACACAGCAAATAATACAAATGGGGATATTTTTCTTAGAGAATGACCCATAATCTAACTTTCTCTTAAAACACATCTAGCTTGCCTTATAGTGAAATAACCTGCTCCACTATATTCACCATAGACTGTATATTAAACTAGATATTCACCAGCATACTGCCATCTAGTGGTCTCAGGGTGACTTTCATCCTAGTAGATCTATTTTCTGATCTTGGTCAAACAAATTGGATTTATAATGTATGGCTTACATTACACGCTGTTTATATCATCTGAGGTTGTGGACGAACCGTGGCAGTAAATCTATTCTGTAATATCTCCGAGCCCTCTGTGTGACATTGCCAATAAGATGGAGAATTGGTGATATGATGTATGAGTGGCCAAGGTGAATGTATTGTTTTAACCAAAAGGGCACCAGCTGCAGTCACAGAGTTGTGGCGTGGAAAGTGGAAATATGACCTATTGGTTTAGAGCGGATAAAACCACATTACCCCTGACCTTTCCGCTTCATTACCCGCCATGATACCTCATAAATTGAGGAGAATACAGAAATGGTGTCACGACAGAAGCAAGCTGTAGTTTTCTTTTTCTTTTTTCTTCTCTCCATTTTTCCCTCACTTGATGTTTAAGTCAGACTGTCTGGTTGGCTTTATTTTTGTTGAGTGTGGTTTGTGACCTTGTAGATCTGTAAGAAAATGACCATTATATATATATATATATATGTATATATATATATATATATATATATATATATATATATATATATATATATATATTTAAAAAAAACATACCGGTAATAATATCCTAAAGCAAGCAATAATGATCCAATGATGAATGCATTTAAATAGTTATTGTGTATAATGATGTAACCTTAAGTCAAACATTTTTTGTCAAATATCTAATTATATAAATTACAAATATAGACTAAGTAGCCAACTGTGAAGTTAAAGTCATAATGAAGAACAGGCAAACTAAAATAATAACGTACGAATATAATTTTTGCAAAACATAACGTCAACTGTTGAACAGCGAAGCTGTATTTAAGATCCTCAGATATTCCCTCTGTGTTAACAAGATGAGCTGCTGTTTGTGATAGATTTAATTATATTTGGCGCCCTCTGCTGGTTCATGGGATGTCCCACATGAACTACCAGACTGAATGAACGAGAGCTTGTCAGTCGATGGTGCACTCACTGACCAACCACTGAAAAAAACATTTTTATACTCTATATATCATCCCTTCTCTCAACCTTTTGGAGAAATGATTACATAATACAGCCAAAAATGTCATATTTTGTTCATAACCAAATGATAGAAAACACAACAAAACGTATATAGATAACTCAAATAGGGCCAGATTCTAACATCAAACAATTACAAATGTTAAATAATCATAACTTAAAAGAAGACTGATAAATTGTACAGCTATCACTGTAGAACTCATAGGCCACGTACAAATCTTACTGCAGTGCTGTAGGACCCTTCAAGGGTTCGCAGGATGCAGTAAATGCAACTTTTTGCGAGATGATAAACAAGAAACATATTTCTGCAACACAAACCAATGTTTAACTCTTTTCCAGACTTTCTTTTAATCTTTGTTTTTTCACCTGTGACGCTGGGCAAGTTAGTTTGAGCTACTCGCAACCTAAAATCTGTTAAGAAAGGTCATGAGTATAAGTATAGCAAGGTGAACTTCAATACTGAAATCCCCTTTTTAACGTATCACTGCAAATGCTAAGCAGACGATAGCATTACACAGAACTAAGCCAACAGCATTATATCTCACAGCAGTATACCACATGCTGTATTAATGACAACAACAACAAATAAGAGCAGTGAGTCCATGCGTGTAACTGACTACAGAGGATAAATCTGAGCCAACATAACATCTCCTGCAGAGAGATATAAACCTTTTAGCTGTAGTCTACAAGATGCTGCTGCTGCTGCTACAACCAGTCATCCTTCAGCCAATCCAAACTGTGGATGTGTACACGCATATGTGTGTGTAGGTTATATATGTGTGTCTTCCGTTTCATTAATGACAGTATATGGTGACGCATTCCAGCAAGGATTACAACACCGTGGCTCTGGCTCTCCCACCGTGCGCAGTAATGAAGGGGAGCTGTGGAGACTGGGGGCTCAGGCGGTGGGTCGCTTTCCACCAGAGTTTACGCGGCAGATGACAAATCTGGACGTGACTGTCTTACCAGAGATTAAAACTGTCTGAGAGAGACACAGAGAGAGGGAGATAGAGATAGTGAGAGAGGGGGCTAGTATGCTTTATGCACTTCTTCCGTCAACCTGCTTATGCAATTTAACATGAGATCACGTTTCTAACAGTCCAGAAAATCAAAGGAAAACTATGACAAAATGGGTTGTTTTTCAGGTTATTACACCTGTGTTTCAACAGGAGGACACTTGGGAGTTGCAAACTTGCACCCAGAGCTGAACAGTTGAATTGTTACACATATGCACTCAATATTTGGAACTCAAATCTTTATCAGTTTCATAGTTTTATCAAAGCAAAAAAAACACAAAAAAAAGCATGACGCATTATACTCCCTCCTCATATCCCCAGCCTGTGCCTTTTTGTAGAATCGGCACTCCTAACATAACACCTTGTTTTGCTCGGTGTGCTATAAATACACCGTGTTCTGTTTTATAACACATTTCCTTGGCCATCTGGATGCACTGAGGTGCTCACACTATGATAGATTAAGTTATAGTGGTGTAACGTGTATGTGCAGTTCCCCATAATACCTGCGCCAGTAAAAGCATAATACTGTATAAAAGTGCTAAAACAAGTAGTTGAGTAATACTGACACTAAAATACTAAATAGCTTCTCGAGTGTGAGAATTTGCAGCTTTTCTCTATTTAACATCATAAATTGTAGATTAAATAATTTTGGGTTTTGGACTAGGGGTTGGACAAAAAGAATTTGAGATGTGTCGTTTCTTGTCTGTCAACAAAATGTCATAGGCATTGGTTCATGTTTTTTGAAATATCAGGACAACAGAACAGTGGGACACATAAGTTCTTTATTAACATGATGATCATTTTTAGGATATTTTTCACAGCCACACACAGATACACCATCCAATTGGATATCGCTACGGACTATGTCAATTGTACACATGATTTATTACACAAGCTGATACAAGTACAAGTACACGTTGATCGTCAATGCAGCGTAAGCATTATTGGCATAAGATATTCAGGATGCTGCTTTTCACTGCAAATGCTGAAGATTTGCATTGATGTGTTGTCTAGTTGCAGAATGCCTGTTGATAAAATGGATGGATGGCATTTAACATGCAGTAGCTATCCCACTATGTGTAACTTCATCTTAAAGGAGTAATCTGCAAGGTTCGTGGTTTTCATTTTAGGGACATCTTTGAGGCAAAGTGATTATTACTGTGGTGGTGCTGGACTTAATTACTTAATTACCCATATATCCGTTGGCAAGCAAACAGTGAGTCAACAGTGTCAACCAAGTCAAAAATGTAATCACCTGGCTATAGGTTGAAGCGTTGCTACTATACTGTATGCTACAGCATAGCCACCAGGTACACCAGGTGGAGTTTTTTTTTTTCACCAGTTAATTGTTTATTTCACTGTTCACTGCTGATATAAATAGCAATTCAAATCCTAAGCTAAACCAAGCTAACAGGCTGTGAAGTTCATATTTAACGTAGACATGAGGGTGGTATCAACGATACAGAGTCATGTTTTTTTCTCTCAATAATGGATAAATTACTTTTGGGAATTACACCTTGTATTACATTGCAGTGTATTTATAAAACCTTTGACAAACACTGATGGAAACAAATGTGAACATTTTTAAATTCTAACTAGATAATTACGATGATGCACAGAGAATAAACCATAACATATTGCAGAGAAATGGAAAATAACTAAAAACCTAAATGTGCACAGAATGGAAGTAATCCTCAATAACAACTGGGAGAAATGGAAGAAATCAATGCTTTTGCTACCTTTTTTAAACGACTGAAAAGACAATTTTGCTGTGGATGGATGCACTGGTTGTTGAGATGTTGTAGGCATGGTAACCACAAGCTGCTGCTGCTGACAGGTTGGAGACAATCTGCAACTAGCCCTGGAAGTAGTGGACAAAAACTTGTTGATGTCAGACCATGTGCAATATAAGAAGGAAGATGCAGTGAATTACACAATTTGAGCGGGAAATAGCCTGCAAAAAAAACAATGGCTAATGTGTTCATTAATAGGCAGGGTTTAATTTGGCGGCTACTAGACGTCACTCGGCTCCACACAGGACAGAGAGTTATATTTGTAAGGCACAATGTATATGTATTTAGAACGTGAATGTGACTATTTTGTCTATATATTGTCTGCAGTATAGAACAGCAACAGTGTGTGTAGTCCAATAAAGGGCAGATTCGGTGATTCACTGATTTGAAATCTAGGAGATTTTATATCAGAAAGAAAGGGCAAAAGTAATATTCATTTTCGACAGTCTATAACATTCCAAACCAAAGATGTTTCTTCAGTATTGTGCAGTTATGATATTGATTTAGATTTTGTATTCAGATCTTTTAATGCTGTTTGTTATATCTCTGCTGCTTGTCCCCAAGATGTAACACAATAGGACACAGTATTTGGCCGCATACATAGACAGTTTTTAACTTGCATAAGCTTCGCAAAGTTGCAACCTATTTATTGTTTTTGTCTTCTTTAATGTGTTCAAAAGAAAGCCAAAAAGCCCTCGAATGAAGGGCGTTAAAGTAGTTTGACAGTATAGTTGACGGGTGTTAAATGAATTATAGAGGCTATCCGCCTTTCAGCATCTTGCATCTATAACAGTACTAATGTCAGAAGCCGGGTCCAGGACAGGAACAAGTGCAGTTAAAGCCGAGCTATGAATCTGGTTGGCCGGTTATTCTCAAACCACGTTTCAGTGTGACAGAACTTCCTTTTACTGAACTTATGTTGAACTATACTGTATCTAAAGTGCACTGCAGCAACAATATTATGATGGTGTACATTGTAAATGCTACACAGGATTACTTTTGCCAATGCAATAATCATTCAAATGTGTTTTAATTGCGTATTTACCAAATATTTTTGACACAAAATGAAACCGTTACATAAGACACATTATTTTGCATTTAAATCTCGAGGGTGTCCATAATTCTTCTATAACTGGACCACATGAAAGAACAGAGGTTTTATTGAGGAAACTCTAATTCCTGACTTCTAGCTTTGAACTGAACGTGGCATCAGGGGGATAAATGATGTAAAGCTTCCAAAGTAAAGTTGCCATGTTTTTACAGCTGGAGAGTCAGATCCATGTGTAAAGTATGACATTAACTCTGCGAGTGTTTGAGGTTTTGTTTTATGGGGCTACCTTCACAGTAAATCTCTCTCTCACACACACACACACACACACACACACACACACACACACACACTGTGGTGTAGTGTCCACAGTAATTGTATGTTTCGCATGAGTTGACCTCCTATTTGAAATGTCTAATATTACTTAACAGAGCACGCAGGTGACATTTAGTTGGAAACCTTTCCATAGTTTGCTTTTATAATGAGCTGTTATCGATCTTTGGTTTTCTAGATAAGATAAGAATAGACTGCCAGGATTTCAGGCCAGTGAACTATCGTGAACCGATGAGAGCGTAAAGTAGAAGCTAGACACTTTGACAATTTCACAGCATTTTGTGATTCAACCTGCGTGTGAAGGGAGAATTGCATGACACGAAATGAGAAAGGCACAACAACAAAAAATCTAAAACAAACAAACAAAAGCGTTCAGGTGTAATTTTCTGTGTGAAGTTGGAGCCTGGGAAACTATTCTGCCAGGCTGCTCGTCAGACACAGACTCCGGGTGGCTGACAGCGGTGAATAGAGGTAAACGTCAATTAAGACGTTACAGTAGATGACAGGCCTAAAGAAAACAGTGCTGAGAGATGCCATCTGGGGCAGACTGTGTAAACTGAAGGTGTCTGAACACGACGCTTCAGATATGGCTAAAATGTTAGCAGCTTTAGACTTGTCAAGTTAACATGAAGAAGCACGATGAAGACTTTAGGTAGCTGGCCTACCTGCAGGCTACCTATTTATGAATTGTATGCAGTTGTGTGTTTTCTGCACATTTGGTGATTTATGATTTTAGAAAATGGAATGATTTTGTAGAAAAAATCTGATGCGTATGTGTTATTCGTCAACGCAAACATGCAGGCTTAGAGGTGTTTCTTGCTGCTTGGTAGGTCTTCTATATTTAGCCTTAATGCTAAATAATTCCACTTGAATGACATTTTTATCCAGTTTGAGCATGCAAGCTCTTCTTCTGCAGTAGCCCGCCTCACACAAGCACAGACACACCAGAGAGCTCCAGCAGCAGTTCTTTTTTTTTTTTGTTGACTGATTGGGTGCTGAGTGCCTTTCTACTATTCTTGTTTCTGTTTTTAATGGGGTTTTTCTGTCCAATTAGTGACCTCAGAGAGGAAAATGGCTTAGAGAGACACCTCCAAACATTTACATTTTAGGTCTTCGGCAGGCGCTCCAGATCACGACGGGTGACGTTAAGGGTTTAGTGGTGAAATATACAACACGCCAACAGGTAAACTGTATTCTCAAAGTTTTTTTTTTTTTAACAATACAAGGTATGTTTCCTCCTATCACATAAATTCTCGAGCCTCTCCTGAGGGATCATTTTTTCCTCTGCTATTTCAAGGTCCATGAAAGCTGACCGTGCTGCTGATCTTTTCAGCAATGCTTAATGTGTAGAAATTGATTTGGAGAGAAAACATCTCAGATGTGTGTTTTTGTTTTCCATCCTTCTTTAATAGAACTTCAGAGAGCAGGAAGTGTGTGCGTCATGAAATTCGCCCTGGTTGTCTGCTTTCACACGCTCTGGCCAGCCGCCTGCCCTCAAACGGCACCAAGCCTCCACTATGAGAGGGGCTGATACACCACTTCCACACGTTCACACACACACACGCTCACACACACACACACACACACACACACACACACACACACACACACACACACACACACACACACACACACATACATGCATGCAGATTCATGCATAGGATACACAACATATAGCCAACCCACATGCAACAGATACCAGCATTGAGCAAGCTTGCATCCAAGCTTGCAGACATATAAATGAACGCCAGGAAGTCAATATTTTTACACCAAGCACACTTTTAAATCAAAGCCACAGGCAAAGATGTATACAGTTTTCATTTTGCAGTGTGCAAACATATATGAATGTTGTTGCATTGAATCAAAAGCCAATTTATCTTGCAGAATGTTGCTGAAAAAAGCTGACCAGGTCAGATACATTATTTAGTTGGGAGGTGTTTAGAGTTGTGCTGAGATGGACGGCCGTGCATCTTGTTATGGAGAGCTTCTCCTCGGGCCTTAGGTGAGGGTGAGAATGTGTGAGGTCACACCATGTGACCTTTAGCTGAAGCCGCTGGGCTGCCATTGGTCCACAGCCAAACCCCAAACCCTCAGCCCACCCACCTCCCCCAGTCACACAGCAGCCGTCTCTGCTGCCTGACCGCTGCATGGGCAAAGTGCTGAGATTAGTTGTGTGTTTGTAGATAGACCGTCTATCTTCTCTGTGGCTATTAGCCTACATTTATTCCGAAGCACATAGGAGTTTAGTCCTTTCTGCCAACGCGGCCCTAAATAAAATACATCACTGAATACTACGCATGTGTGTATATAAATGTTGGCGCAACACGTGTATCCAAGTAAACCGTATGTGGAGATATAAGAAAGGTGTATGTGTGTGTGTATTACAATTATGTAGTATTAGTATTTTAATGTTTTTTTTTCTTGAGGCATTAACGTGCAGATTGTGAAAACCAAATGTACACCCCAGTGGCAACTGATTATAGATATGAATGGGGCTTTAATAACCTGAACATTACCCTATACTCTATTCTTAGTCAAAGTCATGATCTTTGAGTTTTTGCTTTTAGCTTGATTTCAGCACCAGAGTCCTGCTGTGCTGTGATTTTAATTTTTGGCCTGTTGCAACAAAACTATTGATCAGAACCACCCTGCAAGCTCTGAAACATCTGACATGTGTGTTCATTTCCTTAACCCATAACCCACAGCTCCCACACAAAACACAACCTTAAACTCCACTGATTTAAGTAACTTGCTGTGGTTGAATAGAAAGAAGCAAATGCTTGATTTTCATGTAGTTTTGAAGGCGAGGCACACAAAACAAAAGTACTTTGTCCAAAAGAATATAGCTCTCAGAAATTAGCCTAATATCCTCTTCTAAATTATGTATTCATCTTTGAAGCTTAAATAGTTGCCATATCTATTAATTATGTGCAATAAATAACAGTTTACCTGCCAAATGTTGCTCAAATGCCCAGTAATATATATATATTATTATTATTATTATTTTTTTTTTTTTTTATAAAAAATCACTGAGAAATATACTGTTTTCTTGGTTGAAATGCCACAAATATGTCAGCAAGCGTGTGCAAAAACGTGTTTTTCAGAAAAACAATGCAATAGTTGAATCCCAGACCTTTTATTAGCGTGTATTTAGAAAACATGCTCCCTGATATATCCCATGCAGCGTTATTACCAACCCGTCTCAGGTCTCTTCCAAACCCCGCCGCTGCATGAATATTGAGATATTGTTAATCATTTAGATTGGAGGTGTAACGATACATGTTTGGATATTCGCACTTCCTCGCTTTCTATTTGAATTCAGAGTGGAGTGCAGGTGAGAGCTGTGTCGGCTCGGTGCGTTATTTCTTTCTTTTTTTTTTTAAATCAGCTGGCGGAACAAATCTCACATTAAGATGTAGTATTGTGCTTTAGGGGTCCGAAAACTGAGGCAGGACAAATACGAATTTGGTTTAAACAGACATGTATAATTGTATCTTTGTGGGAGCATGAACTAGCCTATATTTGTATAACTGGTATTATGTATACTTCTCAGGTATTAATATGCGTGGTTATGCATGCGAAGCATGTCTTTAAACTGAGTTTAGTTTGACGCATAAATGACTCTGCAGCGTCTGAATTTAGAATATTAATTTCAGCTAAAAACGTGAGCAGAATATGAGTAGCCATGGTGCAACAAAAAAAAAACAAGCTTATTTTGCGAGAAATCTATAATTATTCATGAGTGAACATGCAGCTACGACAGCTAAAATGCACACGTTTACCATTTAAACTTCAATAAGTTCTTACCTTGGAGAAGGATGGAGAAGCAACAAAAAAAAAGGTCGGCAGTCCTGCGCGCCGTTTCAGCCAAATGAACGTTTCCCACTGAAGCCTTTTCTCTTCAGGTCATCCTCTGTTCACATGTTGATTGTGTGGATGTGTATTGAGACTGCAGACTTGCGTATTCGCCTCTACAGCAGACGAGGCTTATCCCCCTGTCAGCTGATTATTGCTCCGCGTTACCGGCTCCATCAAAAGGTGACACTCGTGCAACAAAAAGGGCCCGCCGCTTCTTTAGAAGAAAATCTAATTGTGGAGGGCGAGTTCAGGAGGTCAGGCCGCAGGATGCGCGCTGCAGCTCGGAACATCAGAAAGAGAAGAATGCTTCTCTTGTGTTTGTTATTTTGTAGTTATTGTAAAAACATTTGGACTAAGTGATTTATTTCTCATCATAATAACCTCCCTTCGGGGAATGAGCTAAGGCCTGTTGTAGCATGACATCAGATCCTAAATCAGCTCTCTTTACCAAGCCACCACATTAGCTTTTATTATTATTATTATTTATTTTTAATATTCTAGTTAATGTTCCAGTGGTACGTGAATATGAAGAATATAGACACAAACAACTCACACGATCAACATTATGAGGCTGATAAATGACCTCAGCTCAGCCTGCAAACCGAAAGTCTCACTATTTTATTTGTCTCTCTTTCTGCGGGGAGTGCTGCGGTGTTTTCCTCGCCGGTGTCTCTGCTCTCCCCGCAGCCAGGAAGCTGCACTCGTCCCCCCGCCTCCTCCTCCAACCAGCTTCGGCCCACATACCGCTGGATCTCTCTGTGGGCGCTTGTTTGCTTAAGCTTGTGGATCATAGTTTCCCTAGACCGTAGCTTTGTTTCGCTTTGGCGCATTTGCGCACTATAAAAAGCATGACTTCAAAAGTGCCACGTTCCAAAAGAAAGCCACAATACAAAGGCAAACAAATGCATGTGTGAGTCAGGTAGGCTGCATAAAGATCATTTAGATTTATGGGACAAAAAAGCAGCAAGACTTGCTTTAAACATATGACCATAAACTCTCAACAAAGGACCTTTTATACAGACCTTTTTTAAAAAATAAAAAAAAATACAAATGACTCTCTTTCTAATCTCGTGTATAGTGTTCATAAATTAATTAGTAGGCTTTTTTTAATAAAATCCTTATTAGAGCATAACCTGACTGAAATGTATTTAAAGATGTGTATTGTTTTCTTATAACCCCCTTCAGAGAACTACAATCTCTTGTGTTCAAACACAGGGAGGAAAACAAAAACCCAAACCCTAATGGACTGTTGTCGCTGTTGTGTGGTCCAACTCCTGTTTGTTGATTCCCGTGTTATTTCAAGCACCAGTGACCAGCCGAGGCCCTTGGCTGAGCAGGCAGACATGTATTCAGCAGTTAATCTGACGGAGCATCTCGCCGCTATGTGTATTGGAGCGGCCCATTGTTTTCCTCTATAGATTAGCCGCACAAGCACCTCACATAATCGAAAGGCTATAGACAGACTGTCATTGCTTTACACTCCACTAACGGACTACTAACACAAAGATTCAATACATTCAGAGTGTTTTTGAACAATATATTTACTTCCATTAAATAAAACACAATAGTTTTTTTGGATGTTGAAAAAACAAAACAAAAAAAAAAAACAGAATTCCGTACCAAATAGTATACACAGAGCAAAAAAACAAACAAACATAATTTGTCGCAGGATCATATTTGATGCTTTTTTTTTTTTTTTTTTTATCCAGAATTGCTATTCTAAATCGATATTCACACAGACATTAATAATAAATTTATAATATGTTAGAAACACAACTGGTGCGTTTTAGTATGTACATTCCCTTTTTGTTTGCAAGCAAAACATGATTCCTTTTTTAGGTTTTGTTTTTTTTTTTCCCCACATGCGTTGATAAATTGAACCTGGAGAAGACGGGGGGGGGGGGGGGGGGGGGGGGGGGGTTATAGCGCAATAGCGCATTCGCCTCGACAAACAGGAGATGATAATTCAAATATATATACAACCTTTTCAGTCAACAATTAACGTCCAAAATCCACCAGAAAAAAACCCAAAACAAAAACATGACGAGCTATGAAAAATAAAACGGGCCTTTTTTATTTTTTTCTTTAACTGTGTTGCAGTGTGAAGAAGGCCTGGACTCATCAAAGGTGAATACACCTAAAATCTCCTGTTTCAGTTTGACTCCGACCTGGAGTTGAGCTTGTTTCAGTGGTTCAGTATTCTAGTGCCCTTTTTGAAAAATGAAAGAGAGAAAAAAAAGTAGTTGTAGTAGTCTCTTGTTCCTGTGGCCGGCTGTTTGTGATTACCTGCACACTGCAAAAAATGACCACCATAACAAGCCATTTGGTCTTGTAATCACCCTCAAACTCATAGGTCCCCCCCCCCACTCCAAAAATAAATGGATGGAATAACCTCACTTGTGTCTTGATATATTTGGGGATGTTCAAGGAACAAGTGGCAATAGCTTAGGAAAAAAGTCAGAATGATGCAACTAGAATCAAGGAAGTAGGCCTACCATATGACCATCAGAAACTTCCTGAAACAAAACATAATTCCTCCTTGCGTAGAGAAGAATAACACTTTAAGCGTCGCTACTAGCCTATTATGACTTGCTATGGTGGTTACACATTTGCAGTGCAGGCAGGTATTAGACTGGTCTGTCCACGGCGTATTGGCAAGCGCTCAAATTAGTGGCCGGATTCTGCACACTGGCGTATCCAAAACTCGAGTGCTGCTTGGCTTTCAGTCTCAGGCTGGCCAGGCTGGAGTTGCAAGTGTCCCTGTACACATAAGGAGGGGTCGGAGGCGCGTAGGGGCACGCCGAGCTGGGCACCCCCGAGTTGAGAGACGGGTTACTGAGGTTGTTCAAGTTATTGAGGCTGTTGAGGCTGGAGCCCGGCACGCCGGTGACCGCCGATGGCACCATGCTGGAAGTCATGGAGGATATGGAGTTGGGCGGCGAGAACATGGTCTGCGAGGATAAGGGGTTGACATTCATGGAGTTGAAGAAGGGGAAGCTTTTGGTGGATAAAGAGGCCGACGTGAGGCCCTTGGCTGCCCAGTTGTTGTACGTGTAGCTGGGGTACATGTCTTCGTAGGGCTGCATGAGTCCATTGAACTGCGGGCCGAAGCCGTTTTTGCAAAGCTCGGCTTGTTGGTTTCTTTCCCGTTTCCTCCACTTGGCTCGCCGGTTCTTGAACCAAACCTAAAGCAAAAGAAATGAGAGCAGGTTAGAAATAAATTATTAAATTGCATTATATATATTTTTAAAATCCTTGTCAAAGTAACGGCTGTAAATCCAAACACTCTTCGCTAATCTATTTTCCTGTGCAGACAATTCCGCTTTGACTCCGTCTTTATCTGAGCAGAATACACACTGGGCTCGCACTGCACCATCTTAATGTGGAGAGGATGTGTATTCCTCCGCCGGCTTCCACAAACACGCTGACCTTAATCACACAGCACCAGGGTGACAATCGCAAAAAAAAAAGCTTTGCACCTCTTTCACACGGACAGGAGAACACGACTGGTATCTGCCACCGACTAACATCAACAGCTCAACTGTTAACACCGTAATAGTGTGTAATTACACCTAATAGGCAAATAACAAGTAGTTAGTTGTCCTATTTTAATATGAAATTACTGAACAGATTAACGTGTGCCGAGAACCACAAATGAACTGTGCTAAACTTGCTCATTTTGCATTGTGTGCAGAGGATTGGAATTCATATTTAGCCTAATAAACAAACATATACCAGCAGAATCTTTAAACAAGACTTTGATTATTTATTTTCCAGCTAGAAACTGTGTCCTACATCATTTTCACGGAAATGTAAGCCGTGCGTAAAGTTTGGTGTCCGCGCGTAATAATGTTAAGGCATAGGGTATTTGTAGGTTAACCGGGCAATTGGCACAAATTACCCGAAATTATACACACGGATTATTTTTGTTTGCACCCAAGGGAATACTCACCCTGACCCGGGCCTCTGTGAGGTTGGTCCACACGGCTATCTCCTCCCTCGTGCTCATGTCCGGATAGCGATTCCTCTGGAAAGTGGCCTCCAGTTCCTGCAGCTGCTGGCTGGTGAAGTGAGTCCTCTGCCGCCGCTGCCGTTTCTTTTTAGAAGGGTCATCTGAAGAGTCGTCGTTTTTGTTTTGGTTCTTTTCTTTTTCTGTCAAGTGGAAAGAAGTTGATTCAGTCAGTATCATGCGGATTAAGGCCTGTATGCTATAGAGAGGCAACGACAAAAACAAAACAAAAACATGACACTGTTGGGAAATTGATGATCGAGGAAGGAATGCTCTGGTTCATCAAATAAACACAAATACTTGGTTTCCCATGTTTTGGATTTTTCTTTTCTTCTATGAGATTGTACTTGACCTTTTTGATTAAATCGGAAAAAGGAGTGTATGAGTAAATGCCTGACTATTTTCATTTGCACAAAACAAGCTCTCTTTCATTTACGTAACACAGAAACTTTTCACTACACCACACACAGGCCAGTGGCAAAACTAATTACCGGTCTGCAAAATGACAGCTTTAATCGCCTATTTGCATGCACGTGAGACTCCCTTTACGTTGATTAATGGAAGCCATCTTTTGTTTGATATCAATATGACATCTGCGGCGCCTTGCTGAGAACATCTGCACCCCGGGCGGTTCTTACCGACAGACTCCGGACTGGACGTGTCTGACACCGTGTGCACCTCTAACCGGTGTTTAGAGTCCACAGACCGCTGCAGCGGCTGCAAAGTAGAGGCCATCGCCAAAGCCGTGTGATGTGTGGAGGCAAGTTTATTCCCAATTAGGTGGTGATGGTCTGTGTTTAATGGATCCCTCATAGAGTTCATGAGTAGAAGGTCGCAAAACTGGCTGTCAAAAGCAGAGTAAGTCCCTTTAGTACAACCAGGATACGCGGAAAGTCCGTCTGCGGAATGTGTTCAAATCTCCAAAAAAACGCACAGCAGAGCAGTCCCTTTTGCGGTTGAGATAAAACCTTCTTTCTGTTTAAACTGGAAAATGCTTTAAAATAGGCCATTAAGTGCTGCCATACTAGCATCGGTGTCAAACAGCGGCTGACTATCAGAGTGACAAGGACAGGTAGGTGATATTAGATCCAGAGGCATACACACACTAAACCGCTCTCTGTTCATTTCAGCTGTTGCCTGCGCACTGCCTATCCAACTGCGCCTCTCTCCCGACCTCCACGTCACTATGTTGCGCCCGCCCATATTCTCTCTGACAGGCACGTCCATGTGGATATGACGGTGTGTCCAACCAACCGGAGCTAGCAGAAACGAGATCTGTGTGCCAATGTGTTTATGCCGGGGCTGGCGCTTATTTTTCTCTTCCAAATAAAAGCATGTAAAGAGAGATGGGACTCACGGTGTACCCGCGGCGCTCCGTTGCCGTTGCGCAGCAGCCCAAGACCAAATAAAAATGAAAATAACACAGTTTGGCCTCATTTTATGAGATGGGTCCAGTGGCCCAGTAAAACGATGCAGTTCTATTGATACCCAAGCTGAGCCGCATGCTCGCAGGCTCCGTCAACGCAGTTTACTCAGGGACTCAATGTGGATAAAGCGAACCACCGAGCGGATTGTATTGAAAGCCGTATGAAAAAAAAAAGATGCACACTGAATATCAAACACAAAAGAAAACTACAGCAAAATGATCCTGAGAAAGGACACGCGATTAAAGGGAAATATACATGGAACTTCCAAAGGGAGGGTGTGCCAGACTGCTCCAAAACGGTGTGTGCGCACTTGTCAACTGACGCTAAGTGCCAGAAATGTACAGTATAAGCTGGTACAGCTCATACATACATACATACTTACTTTTAATATATATATATATATTCACCTAAGCCAGTGAAGTAACGTGAAGAAAGAAGGCGATAGCCTACAATTAGCCTATTAAAGGCCCTAAAAACCACTAACGCATTGTGTTTAGGCATTCTCATTCTCATTCTAATCATCTTCCTACTTGGATATGAAGTACAAAGTGACCAAACAGTTTTAAAGTGGTTCACTATCCACTACATCCCTATATGCATCCTACATGCTCACGAAAAGCATCGTCAGTCATACTAGTTGTCAAATGAGACGATCCTCTTGACCTCCCCAGAGTTAAGGTTCAAATATCCATTAAATCAACCCCGCCGGAGTTAACTACGCAGACTCGGTTTGTTGACGACGGATTACTTTATCTGGGTGCTTAACTGGATTTCTCTCCTCACTTTGCGTTTGGACCCCTCAGTCGTCCTCAGCCAGCACTCCTCTAGTGTTTTTTTTTTAATCTGATAAGACTCTAATTTGCTTAAGAATTTCTGAAGGACTTTTAATGAGTTTGAGCTGATATGCCAGCACTTTTTTTTTTTTTAACCTACAACTCCCCAAAGATTGCGACGCGTTAAGGCAAAGTAAACATGTCTAATCAAACAAATGAGACTTTAATTTTTCCGGGGGGGTGTGGTGTCAGCTGGGTAACAGGTGATTGAAGTGACGGACTGATTGTATACTCCAATTAATGCGATTCATTCCAGTAGTCTATACATGGAAAAAAGTGACTTTAAATATTGATTATATTCGGGTCCTTTTCTTATTCCATGACACAATTCGTTCATCAGCACCATCAGATGACACATTTCCGATCTCCACGTGGCCACGCGGACGCCCATTTAGCCAGCACATTTGGACTTGGCTCTGTTAAGAAGTTACTGGGCTAATCCCGTGAAAGCCCCTGGTATATAAATACCAGCACACCATAGACTGTATGCAACACACACACACACACACACACACACACACACACACACACACACACACACACACACACACACACACGCGCGCGCGCACTCAGAGGGACGAAAAGACTTTATTAAAACATAGGGAGCCAATCGCTTCTCATACAGAGCAATAAAACCTTTTTTGGATGGCTTCTGAGTAATCCAATTAAGTATGATGCACATTTTAAGTTAGAATCATCCATGTGTCATTTAAAAGTAATGCACTTATTTTCATTAATAGATATTTTGTATGGGAAAAACATAGAACTTACATTTCGAACAAACGTTCACTTAAACTGGGAAAAATATGACCTTCATAATTATTTAACGGTGTGCATAAGGGAAACGGGATTCTAAAATACGTTTTATATTTCAAAACGAGGCTGCTATTTTGTTAACAATAATATTGTATTAGAAATAACTATAATAAAACAACCTTTTCCAGATCTTATTTTATGCCAAGCATTGAACAGTCTGTTGCTCCCTTTTCCTTCCGGCCGTACTGTAATACTAAACTTGAAGTGGATTATCGGTTTCCTCTTCATTTCTACCTTCTGAATGCTTTATCGCTCTTCTGCGGATTACTGCGCGCAATAGGCCTCCGCCATTGAGGGCCATTAATTAGCAATTCAGTCAATATAGGGGGAGACGACAAGGCTTTTTACATAGGATTAAGGAGACATCAGATTCCTCCATTAGTATATTCCTCCTCACGAATGGGCTTTCATTATACATTTAGTTTTCCCCGGAGTCAATCCAACAAGCGCTGCATAAATTACAGCAAAACAGTTGGCGCGGGTGTGTCTCCCCCCTCCGTGTAATTCAGTTTTTATTTTAGTTATCCTATTATTCTTAATCAATGGCCGTTCACACTGTGCAGCTGTGAAGCTATGAGCAGCCTGCCCTCTGCCCCATCAATGTCGGCTAAATGAAACCGAATGAGAGTTATCGGTTATTCGTTTAGGACCCTAACAAGACCTGATGTCATTTCCCCGCCAAATTGGAGAATAATTAATAAATCCCAGACTTTGTCGAGCAGGGGATTCTAGCTTTTGTTTAGTCTCTTGTTGGGTTTTATTCCTAGGTGTTATTTAGGAAAACATGTTGCTGTTGATGCGAATAGAATCAAAGTATAAATCCACGTTTGGTCGTTGTACAACAACGCCTTAACGTGCCAAAGGCCAGTGAATTTGTAAATTAAAGGGTAGCTATAATAAGATGTGTCAGTGGTCCTATAGGTTATGGCCATATTCTAATTACAACAAATAAACGTGGCTGCAGAGCTTTCATCCGGATCAAATCCTCGGATGACGCTCTGAAGCTGCATATCCACATTGGACCACCAGGTGTCCCTCTAAGACAGCAAACAAACATGGATTCACCACCAACTTCTCCACACCGACGAGCTCTCTGACTACTAAACATGTTGGAACAAACTAGTGACATCCACTGCAAAAAAAAACAAAAACAACCAAACAAACTAAAGCAGGGTTTTACAGTCAGGTTTTATATCGTAGAGTCTTGAAGTGGGAGTTGAGATTGTGAAGAGGACAATGGGACATTATTTTGTGAGAAATCTCCGTAATTTGGCCTTTTTTGTTTTAATTAAACATCTTCAGCTTGTTTTAAGAAAGCTCACAGAACTACAAGTTAGAACAATAAAATACAATAAAACAATTAGCTCACTAGTGCCAGAACTGTTCACTTATTTTTTAAACCAAATCCGATTTTAAGATCATCAGTGTCTAGGCCTCTGGAGAAGGTGAATTAATTAAAAACGGCAGCATATAAGATATTAGCTGTAATGAATAAATATCCTGTTTTGAAAGCAACACGCTTGATAAACCCTCCGCCTGTTTGATTGTCAAGAGTACCGTTTTATAGGCTAAATATATTAGAATAAAATAAACTGGATAAACACAAAATTACATTTTCTTATGTAATTGAAACTAACAATTAGTCTATACTATTAAATCTAAAATACCTACATTTTATTAACGATGTGTTCTGTGAGAATTGCTCTGTCAAGATGATGGATGATGGATCAGATACTCACCTATTTGCGCGCAGGTGGTGGCCAGTTTGCGGCAGTGGGAGTCCATTATGGCAACTTAAAGAAACCGCTTCTGTAAAAACAGACAAAAGAGCCATAATTAGCCTTAAAGTCTGGTAAACAACCCCGCTGTGTTGTTCAATGACATCCAATTCTACTTCTGCAGTCAATAATTTTTGGAGTCAACATAAGACTGAAAAGGACAGGCCTAGTGGTGTGCTCAAAGGATAAGTAGGCCTATTAGATTACAAGGAGAGAAAAAAAAACAACTCTTCTGGTCTTGAGGAAAATATTTCAAATTGATATAAAAATCAAAATTCAGACACTCGATGCACAGTGCTGATTGTTAAAATGAACTTACATAAAAAAAAAAACGTAAAACAAAGTTGCACGCAAAGAAATAGCATTTTAATGAGTCTCGGGATTTTTTAGTTTTTGTAAAATGCGTTAGTGGTCGACTTATTTCCAATTTAATTCCAGTTCAGTCAGGAATACAACTGTCCATTCGCTGAGCTACGGCAGGACATAGAAAAACTCTCTGAACTGGAAAAAAATAAACAATAAAGGACACAAGATAAATTTCGTTGGAGAAAAACAAATTATAATCATAATTCTGACGCTTTGTTTTCACTTGATTTAGACAAAACAAAAACAAATCGCACGTCATGTATTGTTATATATTTTTTTCCAGTGTAGGCTAAGAATGATTTTTGTGCAGTCCGAGGAGGCTTTATAAAAGCCGCCGTGTTGTGCATGGGCCGGATCTTGTGTTTTGGTGCAGCCTGCAGCAGTTGGAAGTGGAGTGATTCCGTAGTAAAATCACGGGATTAGAGTCTGATTGAGATGTCTGTCGGTGGGATATTACAAAATTCATTATAGCAGCCCTCACACTACCTCGATATGAAGTTACACAGATGGGGTTTTATTAGTCCAGGCTCACACTGTTTGCTTATGATAATTCAAGTCGGGGGGAATTTGCATGCAGTCATGCTGTTAACCATTTTCCTCAGCTCTTCTCTTCACCTGCTCTACATCATCTGTGAGGGTTTTTTTTTTTCTTCTTCTCTAATTCAAAAGATGCTGATATTGGAGGTTAAGTTTTACGGCATGTACCTGCACAACCTTTCTTCTCATGCCTCCTTTGTATCCCGACTGCAAAATGAAATAGTGGGGGTCATGCTGTAAGGTGTAAGGTTGTTGCAGGCGGCTCAGTGTTATCTAATCAGTGAGATTTAATGACGGGTCCTTCCAATATTTCAGCCTGCCTGCCTGGCTACTCCGGCGGCCTTTGAAATCACACCCGGTGTTATTTATGCATTTTTGCTGTATTTTATTTTGATTGTGTGAAAATATGGATACCATTTCTACATCGAGGGATTTGTTTCTATTTGTTGTTGTTGTTGTTGTTGTTGTTGTTGGGGACTTAAAATGAAAGTCATGTATTCCTTTTAAAAATCTCAGGGAAAAAAATGTTTTTTTGAAAAGAATCTAAATAAAATGTGTAGCATATAGTCTATTATTGATTTTCTTTGACTAAAATGTAAATGCATCGCTTATTATTGTGCTAATTTATAACCTAATACATTTCTTAGAATGCATTTAACACGTACAATTACCTTTAATTTCTGATTATGTTGTAACGTCGGTTTGGTGGTAATGAAGCCTGTTATAGGCTAATACATATTTCTATTTCTCCTAACATATGCACAGTGCTGATCCCATAGGAACGGTTTAACGATATAGAGCTGCGTAATATTAGGATTACTTAGCCTATTATTCCCGGTCACCCATTCATTCTCACTTTACGGACGCTCTCACCACCAACAGTTGATATGAATCAGTGACTCACGTGGCATGCGGCCCAGTGCAGACAGAAAGCTGGCATTGGCTCACACTGGCTTTACTTCTGAAATTAACACAGTAGAGCATGAGACTGCAGCCTTTACCGGGAGTTGAATCGACTAACCTCCACCATATGGTCCTGTATTAATTAAAGGCGTGAGACCGTGAACGTCGCTTCTTTTTCCCCCCCCCAAAAAAATGTTTTTCTCCCTATATTGCAACAGGATGCAGAGGAGGGTAAAACGCATCTAAACTGCACTTTATTCCTTTTTATTTTTATTTTTTATAAACAGGGTTATTAATAATTTTCTTTGGAGGGCCATTTCATTTAGGCTATAATCTAGGAGACTTTATACGCGTTGTTTTGTTAAGTTTACCCACAATTTTACTCATTTTATTGGGATTTGTGTTTATTATTTTAGAGCATCAAACTGACACGCTGCAGGATATGATACATGAATCGATATTTAACGGGTTTCTTACATTTATCACCAACTGCAAGACAATACAGTGTGGTTCTCCCCCCTCCCCCCCCCCTTCTTTTTAAGTCCCCACACTCCATCACCGCTAATGATACATCATTATCATCCGCCGACCTGTAAGGCGAACCCTGAACCCTCACATCACTTCATGCTCCTTTATGTTACAGCCACGACTTTGAAATTCACGTCGTAAACGCAAAGAACAAGAAAAGAAAAAAACACGATGTGGAACAAATTCCTTCACTTGCATTAACTCACATCTCTGTGTTATTTATTTGTAGTGCCTCTCCTCCTCCTCCTGCTGCACTTACCAGTTGTAGACACCGGTGGGGTTCGACTTTCCCAGCCGTCGGCGTTTGGTTCTATAGCGAAGAGATAATTCCACCGTCCAAACGCACTCAAGACACCAGTAACTGTGTTTTTATAGCGAAAATGCAGGAAACTTCAAGGTCCAGTAGCGCTGAAGTCTAAGTTTCTGTCCGGAAATGCGAGCCTTGCATTGGATGTGGCTCCCCCCGCTATGTTATCCAAAAGGAGACGCAGCGCTACCTTTTAGGATAGTTTCATTTATGCGCATAAATAACCATCTATTTACAGTGCGAGGAGAAATGGCGAAGGAGGCGCTTTCGTCCGAGTCTCCCCTTGGTTCGTCCTCTTCTGTCTTGCCCAACTTTTTTCCTCTTGAAAGACGCTCCAAGAGTGGCGCATTTTTTTCCTCCTTCTTTTGAGCTCAGAGAGGGACCCCGTGTGTGTGTGTGTGTGTGTGTGTGTGTGTGTGTGTGTGTGTGTGTGTGTGTGTGTGTGTGTGTGTAAGCGCGCGCGCGCCCGTGTGTGTGCCTTTTAAAGGGGTGTGTTTGTGTATGCGCCTGTGTAGTCAGAGGGCAAACTTAGAGCCTCTCAACTTTCAACAACAATCAAACAAAAATTCAGGATGGCATCTTTAAAAAGCGAACGCAGGTTAAAAAACAAACAAACAAACAAACAAACAAAAAACCCCACTGATATTCATATTACCTTGCCCCGGTGCGTTCACTGTAACATTGCACCATTTGAGTTGCAGGCATGCAAAACATATAATCGTTGAATTTGCCTAAACCTTAAATGCAACTTACAAGCAACTCCACTGCTCATTATCAACATAATAACAAATAAACAACAGTCATAGCCACGGATTCATGACTAAACCCACTTACCCACTCATTTAAAGAAATACTGTATTTAAAGTCACAGATACGGATTCCTAAGGCAGCCTATTATGTAATCAGCAAATTAGAGCCTAATTAACGCCTAATTAAGCCCACCGTTTGGGCACTGGTTATAAAATAATGTAACACATTTTTAAAAACGCAATATTTGGAATATTCCGAGGTAAACAGAAACCTATTTCAATGGATACATTAGGCTCCTTCAGGGCCAGACAGAGCCCTATCGTGTTGCGGATTTATGTGCAGAGTTGAACAGCTGGCTCAGATGCAAATGTTCTTTATAGATCCGTTTCGTTAGATACAGGCTGATTTTCCATTCGCATTTTAAGTGAGGCGAGCAGACCGGACGTAGGCCGGCGTTCCCTGCGCCTAATCCGCCTTTTACATTTTTAGTCATACTCCCATTAAACCAGTAATTAATGCGCACATCCACACGGGAATTTCCAGGCAATAGGGGGACACTGAAGCAAAACGAGCGCATCATCCATCCCCTCCGCCCCCCGACCAACATTTGATGATTCAGGAATGGTTTGCATCCTTGTATCCCAAACACAAATGTAATGCAATACATTCTTACTGCAGCCTTACATATAGGCTACTTATAATGGAGGGATTATACTGGTCGATGTATTTTTAATAGCTGCTTAGATCAGGTTTATTTTGTCAGGACTATAGACATTAAATTAAGTTAGTTTTTTTTTTTTAGCACCTAGACACATTCCTCTTAGTCTTCTACAAAGGCCCAAGAAGGCCATATTTTATTAATCTTCCACTCGCCTAAACACACGTGCAGGCAAAGAGCGTTGGGTCAAATGCAAACCAATATAGGATAAAATAAATAAAATGTGCATATTTGCCAACACAGCTCGCTTAGTTCTTCAAAATGTGACCCGGTCGCTTTAATATTAGATGTTGTGATATGGCACACGCACACACAATGCAAAGTAAACGACCCCATAACCCGTGCAGAAAACACCAAGCCTGCATCATGCACATCTTCAAATCACGCCCCGCCTGCACGGGGAGAAGAGGGTGAACGGCGTCTGGAGAGGCATGATGCTTCGGCTATATTCTCCTCTTACCTTCTTATACAAAAAAAAAAAAAAAAAAATCAGTCAAGAGCCTCCTGTTTCTCACGCAGAAAGGTGCAGAGGAATGCCTGAAGTTCAGAGAAGGCTGGCGGGCGTGAAATCTTTCGCCTCGGGGGCAAACCGGCGGCTTCTTTTCATTTCAAGCGCTTATCGATTCGCAGTTGTCATCTTTGGCGACGCAGAAGGACACTTGAAAGAATTTCTGATGGGGCTGTGATGTGAGAAACGCGGTGACCTGCTCTGCCGATGCTCTCTCTCCTGATTCTTAACGAGCACATCAGCCCACAGCCAGTGTAGTTGGACATTTCAACTTTTGCCCCTCCTGCATAATGAAGAGAACTTTAAAACACTCTTTTTCGGCTTCCCATTGACATCAGCACGCATCCAAGCCTCCACTTTTAAAGGGGAGAGGTGATAGACCATGCAGCAAGTCAGCAACAACACAATCTCAAAACTTAGGCCTTTGTAGTTAAAAATGTCTGAACTTTTTATGAATCAATTCGCTTTTTTGCTATTGATTTCAGCGCTTAAAGGGATAGTTCAGATTTTTTCTGAAGTGAGGTTGTATGAGGTACTTATCCACAGTCAGTGTATTACCTACAGTAGTACGCCCCCAGTTTGAAGGAGCAGGCAGGAGGACCATCACGGAAGCTAAGTAATGTACTGCTGTGGACGGGGCCAGCAGCAAAGCATATTTTAGCCACCTAAAAAAAAAAAATCTGTTTAAGTGTACACTATATTTAGAATATTTTCACCACTTTACCTTGCTGTCAGGCAGCCCTTTGAGACGGGGAACTTAAGCCAATATCTACTGTATGCTCTCTTTTTTTATTTTTTTTTTTTTATCTTGCAGAACACAGGAGTTGCTGGTCTACCGCTGCCTCAATCGGTTAGTTAGTTTGTGTTATTGTGTGACTTGGTGGTTAAAAGCGTTGGTACAGATTCACCAAAGTCACACAATAACACAAACCAACTAACTGATCGAGGCAACGTTATACCAGCAATTTCGCGTTCTGCGAAGTATGCGAAGAGAGCATAGATGGATATAATGGCTTCAGTTCCCCATCGGAAAGGTCTGTCTAACGGCAAGGTAAAGCGGCGAAAATATTCTAAATATAGTGTACACTTACACTGATATTGATTTCTTTAGGTGGCTAAAATAGCTTACGTTTAGCTGCTGCCCCCGTCAACAGCAGTAGGCCTACATTGCATAGCGTCCGTGCTGGTACTCCTGCCTGCTCCTTCAAACTGGGGGCGTGCTGACCGCCATCTACTGTAGGTAGTAATACACTGACTATGGATAAGTACCTCATACAACCCCACATTTAAAAAAAAATCTGAACTATCCCTTTTAACCTTCACACCAATGCAGACTTCAGATCATCTAAGCATAGGTTGCGCACATAATACAATGCATGAAACACAACATATTTCCCCCTGGAACCAATACACTGACAGCTATATGATTATTCAAAGTGGCTAAATAGGCAGTTTAAAAGCCAAAACGGTGTTCTAAAAAAATATGCACAACGACCATAACCTGATATGTACACTCTGCAGAATACAGCCCTATATCTCCACAAGTAAAGACTGTGTTGAAACATTGTATTACTTGTTATATGGGCTCTATTGTTTGCCAAATTACACTCTGACACAAGCTTATTAGTCCTATTGTGAAATGAAGCCCCAATTTATTTCCAAAGACATATAGAGTAAATGGTTTACTATGAAAAATATTTCCTGTCTCTGCAGCCTTTGCATCCTGCTCATGCAATGAGAAATCAATTAAATTACAATTAAATCAGACAGAAACTAAATTCTAATATGCACTTTTCTCTGATTTCTTCCCTCACCTCACATCATGACTTTGTATTCATTCCTGCTTGTCATTAAAAGTGAATCTAAACCTTTTCCCCACAGCATTCAGTGAAATATACAAGTCCTGTCATCATGCTGTTGCACCAGGAAGCTCGAGTAATGAAGATGTGAAGTGGTTCCATTAGTCAGGGGTGCTCTTTCATTGAGAAACCAGCCTGATTTTCTTTTTTTCTTTAGTTTGAGCCTCAAACCACATGTGATTGTCGCCTAGTGTTCTGTCTGGCCAACACTATGTGGCCATGTAATAAAATTTGGAGTCAAATTGGTGTTTCCAAAGCCACAAATCTTTTAAACAAATCAGTTTATGTACTGCTAATATGTTAGAAATAAAGTAATGGCTGGGAACTTCTCTACAATTGAGAGAGAGAGAGAGAGAAAGAGAGCGAGAGAGAGAGACACAGATATCCTGTGTGCATTTCAATTTGTCAAGTATCACTCCAAGAACGTTATTAGTGAAAAAGCTGCCTGTAAA
Organism: Sander vitreus; assembly: GCF_031162955.1. Classification (NCBI taxonomy): domain Eukaryota; kingdom Metazoa; phylum Chordata; class Actinopteri; order Perciformes; family Percidae; genus Sander; species Sander vitreus. The sequence continues at coordinate 8,795,779 of NC_135864.1, forward strand.
TTAACCAAATTAAAAGGGTGGCTCTTTGATGGCTCTTGAGCTTGTTGAGCGGCTTTATGCCTGATCCTTACTATTCCAGCTCTGTCACAGTACCAATGGGAGACGAGCTACACCAACGCTAAGCACTCCAACTCAGCAACATGGCTTGTGGTTTAGAACGTTAATACGCAAGGCCAGTAAATGACATGATAGGCTAGCCTCACTTCTCCCGACATGCCAAGCTAACATGGTGTATATTTAAAAAGTACTCAGCTCTTCGTCTTTGTCTTCTTCTGTAATTATCCTATCCTCGGCTTCCAAAGAAAATGCTCAAGCTGATGTCATTGTGGTTTTGGCCCCCCGACTGCTCTAATATTAATCCCATGCATGAAACGGCTTCAAATGAATAAGGATTATTTTGAATTAAACTCTGGCCCATGTTTTCATGTGAACACATTAACTCCTGTCATTGCTGGTCAGTCAGACGAGCCTGTCTCCATTCCTCTTGACTTTGGACATGACATGACATGGCTTTGGTCAAGCATGATTAAAAATGTCCCCGAGACTCGAACGGCATTCATTGCGCTGACAGCCACAGACGGGCAGCGCCTTTCATGGCACGTGGGTGATCGTGGAGAAAGTAATAGCCAGCACATGCATAAACACATGCGGCCTCAGCCTTAATCACAGGTGCGAGCTGGCCAATAAATTGCTCAAGCAGGTCTCTGATCAATTACATGAAAAATCAATGGGAAGCTGCCACTAACCTGCCTAAGGGGAAATCGGCCAAGAATGAAATTGGTGTGATGAAATGACTATGATGCCTCCCACCCCGTCGATAACATGTGAAACAGTTCAGCTACACGTTAACTCTCCTGTCAGCAGACCTGAGGTGGACCCAAAGGTCACAACTGGAATCAGCTTAGTGCTAATTGGTCTACTGTGGCAAAGAGAGAGAGGGCACGAGGAGGGGGAACAGAAGGAGCTGGAGATGTATAGAGGCTGGTTCAGACAGTGGAATTAGGGGTGCATGATATATCAACTCAATATCGTTATCGTGATATCACGTTGCGCAATATTATAGCGATAGTGTCACGATAAGTATGCAATATTTTGTTTATATTGTGGAGCGCTGCGTCTTGTCCGTTGGCTGTGTGGCTTAGTTGTGTTTGATTTAGAGCCCGCTTGAAACGCTATAATGATCATTTCATTGGCCAGTTACCGTGCCACTTGCACATGTTAGTACACGTCAGCACATGGGCCCACTACGTGACAAACCGTATGGAGTGTACCACGAGTGTACATATTTCAACAGAGTGACAGTGTAAGTGAAGAAATAGAGACAACTAAATGGAACGAATCAGAAAAGCGAAAGAAAAGTTGTGTCCTGTTCTCTTTATTTATTTATTTATTTTATACTGCACAACCAGTAAAACATGTCCTGTTCTGTAGACATGGTCGTTATTTATTTATTCATGTTGGACCAGTCCAATATGACTGTCACTTGAAATGAACCTTGTGTTGTAAGAAAACTTGTTTTCTTTGTTATGAATCTATTTTGATGCATTTTCCAATAACTTTTGTAATTTTACATATGTTTAAAAACATCAAAATTAATATCTATATCGCAATATTCATAATAAATATCGCAATGTCACATTTTGTCACTATCGTGCAACCCTAAGTGGAATACAGGATGGGTGATATTTAGTGCAGAGTATCGGTCAAATATTTTTCGATACCGGTATCAATACCAATACATTGAATTCAATACCGGTTCCTGAATGATACTTTTTTCGATACCAATTTTATAAACTAAAAAGACAAAAAACAAAACAAAAAGAAATGATAACATTAGACATTACGGCATAACTCTTTTAATTTATTTTTCAGCTCTACGTGAGCCCAGTCTATGTGCGTAACATAGTTTTTTTTTTTTTTGGCAGAAGCATGCTGCATGCTTATTGGCTCACTGACGCTGATGAGATTTACTCCTTAGGTATTGAATGACGAGGCATTTTTTGATACTCGATACTAAGGAGGCAATTTGATCGGTGCCTAAAAAGTATCAAATTATGTACCCAGTCCTAGTGATATTTGGAAAATAAACCATCAAAATTTATGCGTTTAAAAAAAAAGAGAAAAAAAAAGATATATACATGGAAGGTGTAGGTACATAAATAATTAATTCAGGAAAGGCTAATCCACTTTGGAGCTTTCAACCACATCTCATGGTCTTCATCAGTGCATGGAACTTGCTCTGTTATGGCTCAGTAGACCCACTCCCCATTTCATCATCTTCATGGCAACTGAGCAAACCCCATCTGCTGATGAAGAATGTGAGATGAGATTGAAACAGAATCCAGAACAATAGCTAATAAGTGGTACTTGAGTTGCGAGTTGTTTTTGTTCAAATTCAACAAATTCTCTCCAAAATGGATACATTTGTAAATTGGCAGACTTGCATATGGTTTCAGGCCTCTGAACTGCTGCCCACATCTCCGAACCAAATAGTTCTGGTCTTGTGCTCTTGCTCTGTTCATGTGATATGGGATGGATTAACTGGCGAGCGAACACTGTCTGACAACTGAAGACGGTTGTATGATTGCAGAGTTGGTCATGTGAGGGTTAAAAATATTGTGCATTGAGAATAAACTGTAGCACAATAATAAAGATTAAATGTAGGTCAAATTCAGTTTAATGACATACTTTGGCTCACTTAAGACATCCATATGTCCATTTTAAATTTCAGAGAAGTTTCCAGTCATAAATAACACTTGGAAGTTGACTTGTATGCTATTTACAAAGTCGGAAAGTGATGTGTCAAACAGAGTTTTGTAGGTTGGACTAAAATGGGGACAAAAAAAGCCACAGAAACATGGCGACAAAAATGGCAACAAGCGTGGATGAGACCGATGCAGCTGTGCGAATTGATGTTGACTTTGTTTGACATGACTAAATTATAAGTTAACTGCTCGCGCTAACTGCTTCTTCATCGACAGAAAATGTGGTTGGTGAGAACAAGATCATCCCTCATCCGAACAGGAAATGGCCAACATGAGATTTATGTCTGAATTTAAAGTGAAAACAAAACGGCAATTCAGCCTTGATTATCAGGCTATTAAAACCAAAGATGTTTTAGTCTTTTACGGTCTTTTTTTTAGTGAAGTTTTAGTGTAGACTGCTAACTTAAAGAAAGCAATTCGGAAAAAAAACTAACATCAACAGAGAATTTCAGAAAGATAAGAGAAAGAGGAATAGACATAAAAGGTATGATGAGAAAAAGAGATGGCTATGAGAAGATTAAAGTTGCAATAAAGCAAAGGGGAGAACAAAACATAGATGATCCAAAGACGGGTTTAAAAAACCGCAAGATGCAGATCAAAAAGATCTCCTCCAAAAGGTAGATAAAGGAGACAAAGATAACATGTGAAGACAGAGGCAGAGAAAGAGAAATGGAGGGAGGGAGGGTGGCTAATCTGAAATCAGGATGCTAGTCCCATGTCCTGCGTTGTGATTAGTTCCAGTGTTTCATGCTTGTCTCTGCTTTTCATGGAGCCACATTGCCTGGCTGAACTGTATATGAGTACAGAGTGTTTCCCTGCAACACAACGGCCATCCCTGTGCAACCACTAGACTGCAAGTGACACATGGGAACCTTTATAGATGACGTAGGGTCAACAGCCACTCATACTGTAGGCGTGCGATGTGTATCTCTCTCTTAGTCTTATCCTTTTATATATGGCTGATTTTAAGAAACAGGGTTACAACTGTTACTCCTTGGAAGACTTAGAGAGATTTCACATATAGACTTCAACTGCCCTTCGGCCTTTTCCTTCAAATCAGTACTTCAGATTCACTAATCCGTTACCGTTAGTGGGGAAACATGACAGATAAGGTGATGGAGGGAGGTGGATGTTTGTACACTCATAAGTCTTCATGCTGGATGTGTGTGTCTCTGTCTGTGTGTGTGTGTGTGTGTCTCTGTGTGTCTCTGTCTGTGTGTGTGTGTGTGTGTGTGTGTCTCTGTCTGTGTGTGTGTGGCATGGAGGAGGAAAGTGAGAGCGAGGCAATGTGTGAATGAGGAGGTTGAGGTGGGGGTGTCTAATCCAGTCTCAGTGTGAAACTGTTGACATTTGTGCTTTTTTTCCCTTCATTATGTGACTGGGGCTGTTTTGCGCTGGATTAGCTACAAATCTCCCATGCAGCACATTCAGTATGCCACTAGTAGTTTAACTTCATTAATAATGGATGAAGAGATTGTAATCCAGGAGTAAGAGAGCATGGAGGAGCACCATACAGAGAGCGAGAGACGGGGAGAGAGGGCACCACTCTGGTAGAATCATGTTGTTTCTTCCAAGAAAATCGTGTGACGCCAATAACATCACCTATTATTATTATTATTATTATTATTATTATTACTACTACTACTTACCCATGTGTAATATTGCATCAATACCTTTTGTCTCAGGTTGTAATTTGCCTGGAATCCACAAAGGTAGGGGTGTGTAATTGAATACGTGGAGGGGTGAATAAAAGGGGGGAGAGACTTCGGAAGTCTCTGCGGTGAATATGCTAGTATCTTCCATTGATTGTGTTTACTCAAGCTTCTCATTGTAGACTATTATGGAAGACCGGGGGACACACCCTGGCCCAACAGCAAGATGAGGGGGATTAGAGGTATACGTATTCACTATTTCTCTCTCCACTACCAGCTTTGATTTCTGTCAACACAATGGAGATGCGGCCTGAGCACAATAAGGGCCAGTGGCGTGAAGGTGGATTGAGATTTTAATTTGAGTCCAATTTTTATACAGATTGATAACAGAGAAGAAGAAGAAAATACCTATTTCATAAAAATGATGGGCAATTGAAGTCTGGTCTGAGCCACGTAGACCTCGTGTTGGTTGGAATAATTCCCTATATGAGATGATAGTTCATTCATGGTATTGAGTACATTTGTTGTTTGAGTTACATTTGTTACATGGATGAAGTATAAACTATATCTTCAAAGTAAAATGATTGCCTGCACTTTTATTTGAATACAGGTCAGAAGGCTACTCATCATTATCAATTGATAGACAAAGTAATGTAATTAATGTCCATTTCAGTTAAGCTTTCACATTAGTTATTCCAAACATGCAGAGTCTGTAGGCATTTCTAGGGATACTTTCCTTGAGTATAGGGAATAATACAGTTTATATTTTTTGTCTACAGCAATAGCTTTTAATTTTTGTCAAGACTTGAAGAACTAGATATTTATAACTTGCTGCGATAGCCACCATGCCTAACACAACAACAAACAGCTCAACCAGCACTCGGTCAAAGTCCAAATTAACAATGCAACATTTGGCTGCATTGTACCATTTTTCATTTAAAGTAGGAAGAATAAATAAAAAAATAAAATAAAATAAAAAAAAACAGATCCAGAAATCCATGGTTACAGATTATCAAAAAAGCGCCTGGTAGTTAAGAAAGGACTGTAATCCTTATCAGAGACCATCACTACCAGTTTGGTAATTATGTGACATTCTCCTAAAGTGGAATTATTCAAGTCAAAGAAAGATAAAAGGAAAGAAGAAGAATGGAGAAAAGATTGAAGCTTTGATCTTTCCTGTTGCCGTTTCCCAGGTGGACGGCCACTGAAAGCTTTAGTCTGGTAACAGTGTTGGCTGTGCTTGTTCTATAACTGGTCTGTTTCATAGTTGATTGTTCATTTCGATACCCTATTTTTCAAAAGCTGTTAGAATAGGCAAATGAGAAAACGGATTTTGAATTGCTAATCTGTCCTAACCAATCCTCACGTCGTAGCCTTCCGCCGGTGGCATTTTGTTATGTTCACTCCCGTGATTGGATACTAAACCATGCACATGTATAACAACAGATGTCAGCATTCTTTTGTTCTTCTTGTTCATTCTTTGTGAGGCATTTAACGGGTTGATAGTGCAGTGTGCAATAACTGCCTGCTCACTAAAACAACAAAATATTGAAATATGAGTGTCATTGAAATGCTTTAAGTTTTGTCTAAAAACAGGAATACTGATGTTTACCCTTTGACCTTTGGTGGAGGTGGAAACTTGAATAAAGTCAAACAAACCTCTTTTATATGCAGGTGTTCTAATAGAGAGACTCTCACATGAGACGACACAAGATATCAATAAAAATGTTGTAAGCTTGTGATGTCCAGTTTGAACACTTACATAAAGCACTGATCCTTTTTATACTATTTTTTTTCAAGTGAAAAATCACTCAAATTATAAAATTTCACAAGGTGGCTGTGCTCTTTAATGTGGTCTTTTGTGTAACTGATATTTTACTGGAAAGAAAGGTGTTAAGTTAAAGACATGGTGTCATTCGAGCTGCCAATTTACTGCAGCACAACAAAACCTCGTCTCTTCAGGGCAGTTTCTATCAACATTTTAATAGATTTAATATTTTTTTTCTTGAGTGAAAAAAGAACAATGAATGCTCTTATATTTAATTTGTATAATTCATTACACTCACAATAGAAAACTGTAGCCTTCTGATGGGGTTAAAGAAACATATCGGCAGCTCAAGACTCTCAAATGCTACAGATGGAGAAATCTCTTGGCACAGTAGCAGGGTTAATAACCTGGGGTCTCATTTATAAAACTGTGCGTAGGATCCTTACTAAAAGTGTACATACGCCCAAAAGCCAAAAATGGTGTATGGCAAACAAAAATTCAGATTTATAAAACCGTGCGTAGGCACATCTACAAGCAATGTTCCCTTTATAAATCACAGATTACCCACAAGTGTGTGTACTTGAATCCGCCTCTTATCCCGCCCTGTACACGCCCATTTTTAACCTTAAATAGTCAATGCAAAGCACCTCATGGATGCTGACCAGTATGTTAATGACCCTGGCAGTTGTTCTTTCGTTATGCCGAATAATGCCGAAGCATGACTGGCCGGGAAAAAGCAAAAAGCTTCTCAGACGCTGGTGAATTGCTGCAAATTGATTTATAAATTCGGCCTGATGTATAGACTACCTATATTAATAATACCTTCCAAAACGGCAGGCATTACGGCACTCTGGGACAGCTTCGATATACAATACCAGACCTATATGATAAGATTGAACAAAACTATATATCATAGGCTATCCAAACAAGCCTTAGTGATGAAGTTGAAGATTATATATAATATTTATAGAAAACACTTAGCTGTCTGACATTTCCCTCTGGAAACAGAGGGAAATGTCCCCCAGAAGTTTCCCCCAGAGTGGCGAGGCCCTGTATTTGGACCAGGAGGGCACGGTTCCGGCGCGTTGCCCTCTCTACTGGACCCAATTCAGTACATAGATCCAAGAGCACAGCTTTAGGGAATTTCATGGTCCCTGAAGCCTCTTTCTCTCCTGATTCTTCCATTGGCGGAGTGCTCCTGCAGTGCCAGCAATGCCATCGTGAAGCATTACGCACGGGTTCACCGCAGTATTTATATGTTTACAACAATTTGTGATTGTTAACACCTTGCCAAAATCACAGCATCAACTAGTGGTATTCCCCACCCCGAGATACAATTTGAAGATGAAAGTCTAATAAGCAAAAACACTTTTCTTCATGCAGGTTTGGTCATGAACAGTATTAAAGTTAGGACAGATAATGAGGACATTAAGTAACGATTGCATGAGAACTTAATGGCTGTATTTCCAGACTTTGATATTTGATGATATATGCACAGTTTTAAAGACAGATATTTAGTTATTTACACTGTGTTCTGCCGTTATATAATGCTAGGGTATTTGATGCTATGCTGTATTCCATGCAGTCGGGCCATCTCCTCCTCCTGCACGCCGTAGCAGACAATGTTACGGCGAGACAGCGCCGATTAAACATTAATACATTTTTTTTTTAAGATTTGAGTTGGATTTTACAAGGTGTTCATGGAACAAGTATCACTCAGTACAAGCACAAATAACACTGCTGGATTTAATCGTGGATGATATGGAGTGAAAAAATGTGCGTGAGGCATCAATACTTATACGAGTAATCGTTATTCTCACATTTACTTTCTGCAGTCTGACTTCAGTTCACCACCTCATCTGCATCGCCAATTCCCATTGTCTCCAAAATGTGCGTACGCATGGGTCAGAGTTTGCGTGGAGGACCGCACACTCTCCCGTCAAGTTAGTTTTTTATAAATCACAACCTTTGCGTGGGAAGTGGCGTACGCACATTTTCAGCCCCGTTTTGTGCGTACGCCACGTTTATAAATGAGACCCCTGAACAGTTTCTGAAAGCCACCTGTTTGTGAACTTCCTGTTTCAGTTGATCAGAAATCTTGTTTGTTCTTGTAAGTCTGAAAGGAGCTGGATCGCTCCAGGATCGCTTCCTCTCCTATTTGAAAGTGAGATCACCTTGTGGCCGGATTTCAAAACAAGACAACTAATCAAAGCTTCTGCCTACTTTATATCTGAAGATCAAAGTGACAGCGTAATTAAAAAAGATGAACTGTACTGATGCCAGAGGGCAAATGTGGGTATTGAGTGAAAGTGTGAAATCTGATAATGTTTTCATGATCCTAAAGGGAAATGATCATAGTCATATTCATAGTCGTAGTATATCATATTTCTGTTTATTATTTATCTGGTAGACAATGAATGATACAGGACTTCCCAAAGTTTGGCCTGCGGACCAAATGTGGCCCTCAGAATGGTTCTTGTTTGACATTTAAAGAGCTCCACAAACTGATGAGTTATTCTCTTTGCTCTAGTCTCGCTTTGCCAGACAGTCCTCCAAATCGCGCTGAAGGAGAGTCCGGCTACTCCACACAGCATTCGGGGATGGGAGGAAAACGTGCTCTGGTTTAATGGCATTTCTTTAAACCAATCAGAATCGTCATGGGCGGTGCTAAGCTCTGCACGGAGCCGCTGCAAAATAGTTGTGCGAGAGAAAACTCTGATTGGACAGATAGTCTAGCTAGCTGTCTCAATTTACCCTGCAGAGATCTGAGGAGCAGTTAACAATAGTCTTCATTAATACACCAAATTTAAAATTCCAACACAAAGAAAGCGGAAGGAAACGGAAAATACATGCATCCGGCGGAATTTCCTGCAGCACCGGAGCAATCCCGGAAGTAGAACGCAAAGGATATAGACCATCTTTGCTCTCACAACTAGGATTGTGATAGTCTCAAGTTAACATGAGACCCTAATAGGGACCGAGTGGCCCCATTATTGATATATTTCTGTATTAGTATTAGTGTATTATAGACACAAATACATTCTTTAAAGCCACAATTACATTTTCTTTTATATATAATCACAAGAGTTTGACTTTAAAATAATATATTCTAATAAATAATGAATACTTTGTCTACTGATCATTATTAAAAAATTCCAGACCTGTGTTTACAAGAAATACTGATGTAAACAAACCTTAAATAGCATCAGGAGCCATGAAACCTGTATTGTTGGTGTTACTGTTTTAAAACACCTATACAACAATTTGACAGTGCAGCCTTGCATTGTTTTAGTGATGGGGGCAACCTTTTTGTTTACATTCGTAAGGTATCTTTATATATTTTTTGATAAGGTACAGTGACAAATAATCTTTTTGTTGTAAATATAGCATAATTCCCCATCATAAAAGCCATCATATTCATCAGTTATTTGCTAAAACAAATTCTGCCTGGTTAGAGCTAAAATGTCTCTTTTAATGCACGTAGTGTTATTTGTTGTGACTCAATCATGGAAGAACACTGTTACACCTCGTCAGCAGACACAGGAGAGACAAGTGTGCACTCTGCTGTTGACCATTTTTTAAGATTGACAAAAAACTTGAAGTGATGCAGAAGTTCATTGCTATTTTTATTAAGTTACCTGCCCAACAGAAAGCAATCGTTAACTTTTTAGGTAACCTAAGCAAATCAAATCATCTGTCATTGCGTATGTATAGTATTGGTACAATCCAAAATCTGTGTCATATCCGTTTAACATTCCTTAATATCCTTCCTAAATGTCTAATGTTCAGTTTTCGGTATATTACCCACTGCTGTTTTCTTCTGGCAGCTCTCCATTTCAAAAGATTTGGTTTATATCTGGGAGCTGCCCAGTTTACACATCGTTGGCCAATAAGCAGCTACTGGGTCGGTTGTGGGTTTAGCACTTTGCTCAAGGGCACAGCAGCTGTTGTTGTTCAGGTGGCGGTGAGCACGTTTACTGTCCCAGCAGCAAGCCACCAGTCGCAACCTTCCTTGTGTAACCATCAGATCATGTAATTAGCTGCAGGCTGTCGGAGGTGCAGGGAATACCGGGCGGTCAGCTTTGTTGTGTGAGGTGCCACATTGCTGCAAATAAATGCTTAATGGGCTAAGCTTAGGTGATGTCATAGTTCATTGTAATGGCAGTTGCCAGCCTCATAAATAATGCTTAAGATTATTTCCAAGTACATCTTTTGACTGACACGTCAGTTTGTTTGAGGCTGGCGCTGCTGACCCCTGGCATGCTGTGAATGTCACACAACAGTTTCCATTGTAATGAACCAACGGAGCAGACGCACAAAGACTTCCATTACTGAATGAGTTTTCCAACAGACAGTCTTACAAATGTTGGTATAAAATTAGAGTAATGGCAGTTTATCATTGTCAAAATGAAAACACTTGCTCAATGATGCTCAATTATAGATCTAAGGATTTATTTTTTTTCCAACATGGACACACAACATTTCAGTCAGTCGTCACAACAGATGTTCAGACACATATGCATGCACATTAACTGTAGAGAGAGTGTTGAGAAAAAAAAATGCCAGCCTAAACCCTCACAGATGGATGCACTCAGAGAAAATAGTTTTCAAGTCAAGAAGCAAATGTATAAACTCTTATTTCAGCAAAGGCTTTTAATGATTTAGTTTTAGTTTAATTACAAGCAAAAACTATCCATAAATCATGATGTGAATAAAACACACAAACGCTGGAACAAACTAGGTCAAACATGTATAATGACTGAAATGTCCCTGTGATGTGATAAGGATTTGATTAGGGCTGCAACTGACAATACCTTTTGATTAAGAATGTATCTGTTGCTCTGTTTTTGATCACTAATTAATTGTTTACTGCCAGAATGCAAGGTGACATCTTTAAATAGCTTTTAGTGTTTGACAGACTAGTCTAGTCTAGAATCCAAAGAGACTCATTTTGAAATGACATACAACCGAGAAATTGACAGAAAAGATTTTATTGCTGAGTTTGCAAATATTTGACCTGGGAGCTTTGTTGAAAAAAAATCTTTTAACTATTGAGGGTGTACACTATGGGTTTAGTGACTCGTTTACGTAATTATAAACTGAGGCCTGAAATCTAACCTCTAAAGGTAGGTTTATGGTCACCGCGTTGTTCCCGGTGTGCACGACTACGCGCCGTGACTCAAGCACCTCTGAATTTTCGTAACTCTGCGCGTTCTATTTCAACATGGTCAGCTGCAGGCTGGCCGAGCAGGTTCGCCTGTACAAACATCTGAATGATTCTTCATCTACAGACCACAGGGAGTCAAATTATCTTATATATGTGGCAAGAGAGCGCCAACACACTGGGAAAAGAAGAAGCATTTTGCTGGAGGGTGTAGAAAAACATGAGCGATAGCTTTGTCAAAGCAAAAAAAAACGGCCTCATGGAAAGAGTGTTCTTAACATCAATAGGCAGACCGTAATTTTGACTTGGAAATAAGTGACTGTAATATTAGTAATTGGAGTTAGGGCTGGGCGATACCTCGATGGAGATAGAACAGTCAGGTATGTTCAAAAAATACATCACTTTACTGTAACCAGCCTTTAAAACCAGGACAATACAGCACTTACGCTATATTACAATATTACCATACTGTATCCAGACGATATTTAGTCTCAAATCACAATATCGATATAATATTGATATATTCAGGATGGTCTCTCTTATTACAAGCCTTTCCTGCCACTCCCTATTTTCTTCCCACTTTCCATACTTCACCCTTTCACCTATATTTCTATACCTCCATATAGCAAGTCAATAAATCAAATGAACACCAGAAAGTAAATGCCTCCATTTCGGGTCTTTCATGTCTAATTCTTTCTAAAGAGCTGCTTTCCAAAACAATACACAGCAGAGCAATTACCTCGTCACGAAAGGGACATTTCCGCGCCGGCTGCCTCTACATGATACAAGTGCTAATGCAGAGTACAAAGTTACATCTGGTTCCCCCTGACTGGGAGGAAAGCTAGCCTGCTGACACTGAGGCTGGGCTAAGCTCCTGCTGGATAGCTCGTGCTTTCCGTGTCTTTTGGGGGCTGCAGTGCATGCGACGCGTCAGCCAAGGCCACATGAGCCCCAGAGCATTCTCCCCCCTCTCTCAAATGTTTCAATTAATTTCAGGGCTGTCACGAACGGTGTTCAGCTAACAGGAAACACATTGGCTTTGACGTGAAAGCCCCAATTGTTGATAGATGTAATTAGAAGTGTTAAATCTCTTTCCAGATTGTTTCACACAACTGCGTCCTCTCCCTCTGTCTTTCTCCACTCTTTCATCACAGGTTTTATTTTAAGGCCCATTACTGGTGTTGTATATTAGGAAATATGAATTGATCAGCCTTTCAGTGAAAAATGTATTCCAAAAAAAGCCCAGAAAATGTGAAGTGTAATTGTTTATTTATGGATTTCAGAATATTTTTGGTAGTAACGACAGGTGAAACAGGCTATGAACTGTCATTTATGTATTGCTATGTGTTGCTCAATGGCACTTTGATGGGGGTCGTCATGTATTCATTTAGTTCCCCCACCCAGGTTTTCATAGCCAATCTGGCAGATTCAGACTATATGACCTTCTGGTCACAAGAAAGCTTCTCTAACCTTCAGGCTACTCCAGTGTTGGAATACTTGTGTAATGAAAAAGGGATGACATAGTTTTATTCTTTGGGGAAAAAATGTCTGAGGAGTGTAAGAGAAAGGAAAGCATGGGAGTGGAACCAAAGCCTTCATTATATGACTGATAATGCCTGATGTGATGGATCACGCAAACGCTGTGCATCCCTGGCGGTGCACATGACTTCATTTTGCATGTGTGGTGGGACAAACATTCACTCCAGGCAATTTCGAGTCTCTATAATTGCTTTTGCAGCATATTCTCATATGTTACATTAATAAATATGGCACAAGCTAAATTTGATTATCAAAATTAATTGGTGTGTCATTGGATCATATTCCATTTTTGTGAGATTCAGCTGTGGATGACCCTTTCAACTTGCCTTTTATCTTGACAGATTTATCTGAAATTCATAGTCAAGAATATACTGTATAAGTGTGATTATTTGGGCCAAACTGAATGGTTTTGTAGCTGATAAATAGGACCTGAGAGGTTTCTGAGGAACATTATATAAAACCTCAGAAGTGCAGAGATTGAGCAACAGTGGTTTAGAATAAACTATCTCATATGTCTTTATAGCAATACTGTGGTTCTTTTTGTTGTTTATTATGTAATGCTATATTATCTAGGAGACAGATTGTTCTTTGAACTCTGCTCTGATTGGCAGACAAAATGGAAATCCACTAAAAATGCCCCTAAAGTAATTTAATTTAACAAAACCTGTGGCATTATTCCAAAATGTAATCGAAGCCATGTTATTATTGTCAGTACAAAGATATAAATGTTGTTATCAAGGCGCAAGTCTAAGCAACACTCAATATACTGTATGGAAAAATTAGATCAACTAGAGGAACTAGAGAAATTGAATTTAATGGTAGACAGATGTGTAAACATGACATGACACATGAATAAAACCTGGCCAGACATTTAGAGTTTAAACATTTTATATTCAACATATTGCAGACCCTATGGGTATGACTGTTTGGGCACAGCTTGGCATTGTGGGCCCTAATGAAAGGAGGTAATTCTGTAGGTTAGTCTGTACTTCCCTCCAAAACTAATCCTAACCCACAGCATCACACAATAATTTACAAATCATTATAAACACACAAATGGCCTTAAACACAACATTGATAGAGGTGAATTGGCCGATCGGACTTGGTGTCGATAATACCCAATTATAAGAACTCGGATTAGGATGGGGGCCAAAAAAACTTGATTAAGACAAATATTACATATGCACTTAAGCAGTGTGGTTCCCAATCCCAACCTTTGTGACTTGTGATCTATTCAAACAAAGCAAAGTCAAACTGCGACCCCTCGTCAACGTTTACAGTGAGCTGTTAAAGCAAAGAGTGCTTTTTAAACAAAGTAAAAAGCGAAGACAGTAGATATGTAATACTTCATTTAAACAAAAATGTTCTTTTTTCTTGTGACCCCTCAGATTTATTGTGTGACAAGTTGAAAGGGGGCACGACCCCTCTGTATAGACACTTCACCTTATAGGCTGTGGATAGATACTGTGGATAGAATTACATGTTTATAGTCTTAACTGAATTAAATTAGTAAATGTTTTAGATTAATCCAAAAAAAGTCTACATTTTTGCAAATAATTGTGTACTGCTCTTGTAACCACCATAAAAATAAATATCCAGTACAATTATTTTGGAAGCTGGAGTGCAGAGAGTGAGACATCCTTAGATCCATATCCATACATCATGCCCTATCTACTTTGACAAAACAAGTCATAGAAAACCTGAAACAAAACAGTTTTTTAAAGGATGGCCCATATTTGCGATAAAGATAAAATGTTTACCGACTGGATTTGCTGCCATTGAATGGTGGGCTTCGGGCAATGATTGATTGATATTTTCCATTGGCCACTGAGACATTAATTCAGGTTGACAGGCTGTAGGTCCATGATCCTCACAAAGAGAACTGCAGATCCTCTAGTATGTTGAAGGCTTGGCCCTTGCGGACCAACCGAGTCTTAACCCCTTCTATGGTGCTCATGGTTATAACAAAGCGCATTCTGATCACTGGACCTGAAGGGCAGTTCAAATACCGTCAGGTCATCGGGGGCCCATATTAACAGAACCAAGGCTTTGTCACCAATCCCACTCAACTTCAAGGGGAAACAAATCGATCAACTCCTGACTCCATAACTGGTCTATGGCCACAGAGAAGAAAAACACCATAAAGAAGATTATTTTTCCCTGTGTAGCTCCAGCACTTAAGCTTACCTGTAACTCAAAGAAAACGTTGAAATACTATTAAATCAGGGATGAAAATTAGATGAAAAATTTGTCATAAATTTGAAATGAACTGGCCTATTAGCAAAAGGTGTACCAACGGTGGCATGATTGACACCTTTTTGAGATTTTATGATTGATCCTAATATTTTAAAGACCAAGAAGTTGCCCAATTGACATCAAACTAAAAAAGCTGATAAACAACTGAAAATTTCTATCGTGCCGACCCGCTCCTTTCTCTTCTGACACCCAATTAGGTATCAGTCCAATTACCTCAGCATACAAACCACAGATCCCTTTTTAGTGTTTGAAGCAGAGCAGCCAAATTAAAGAATGAGTTGGACTCAGAACAGACATTTCAACTTCAGATCAATAATGTCTTCTGGTACCCTTCAAGAGTGAAGTAGTATTTTTTCAGTAAGTCTAATATCAGTGGCTTTCATTAAAAATGTCAGGTTGGAGTCTCTGAGCAGGCACCTATCCATCATCACCATCACTCAGTGTAAAAAGTCTTCAAGTAAAATTCTTTTGAGTCGTCTATATTGTATCTTACCTCTAAATGTATCCTGCCAATTTATTAAACCAAAATATTGTGGTCATCTGCCTCTACTCTTTAAATTATGTTAGTTGTTTCTTACCAAAAGTTAAATCACATGATACTTAAGCTTTAGGAATGAAACAAATACATTTAGCTATGTTATTTCTTTGTTTCTACTGACGCAATATACAGTAGGACCACAGCAGTGCAGTAAAGGGCAGATAGCTATTGTTGTCTCAGAAGGTCACGAATGAGGCTTTAATGTCCTTCCTTACGCTGTCGGCATGCTGTGGAGCTCCCTCTCTTTCCTGATAGGTTGCCTCCCTGCTGGGACACAAGGCAACTCGTTCTTGGCCGCGAAGCAGGAACTCAGAAAGCCATGGCGTCAGCTATGCAGCTCCCAGCAAGAACAGTGGAGCTGTGAAATTGGGTAGTGGGGAGTAGCAATGAGGATGCCACCTGTTCACCTCAGCTAAACATTTAACCTAGAGCGCCTCGAAGGAGAGAACAAATATATCCGTTTAACACGGAAACCATTACAATTACTATCTTTACTGCCCACATAGAGCAGAATGGCCAAAGTGATGGTTAGGGATTAACACCAGTGGCTCAATAGTTCTTAATGTGCCTTCTAAAACACATTACTGCCTCGGCAATGTCTTTCCAAATTCAGCGCCCGTTCAGCCACTAGCGTAGGACAGTAAGTATAAGCACATGATCAGCATTCACAAAAGTCACAAAATACTTTGAAAAGTGCTTTCACCACAAGCACAACATTGTGTAGAAACCAATTGCCTTGATTTTTCTTGGCAGCTTTTGGCTAAATTCAACTTTGACAACCAAATCCACACATTCTTTACAAGGTACATCTAGTAGCATTCTGGCAGGCAGGAGATGGAACATGGTTGATGCCAAGTTTGACTGTAGAAGAATATTGACTAATTTAAATTAGTGTAACCCAGAGTCATATAGCATATGTATACAGTCATGTGAAAAAATTAGGACACCCATGCTAAAGTTGACTAAAAAGAGGAATAAAAAAATCATATTTTGGAAATTGAGCTTAATGCCTTAATTAAAAAAATGACGAAAAATCCAATCTTTAAGGACACCAGTGTTCTTTGTGAATGAACAATGTATCGTAAATAAATAAATGTTCTTCCTTAAAATACAGGGGGCATAAGTAAGTACAACCCTATGTTAAATTCCCATAGAGGCAGGCAGATTATTATTTTTAAAGGCCAGTTATTTCATGGATCCAGGATACTCTGCATCCTGATAAAGTTCCCTTGGCCTTTGGAATTAAAATAGCCCCACATCATCACATACCCTTCACCATACCTAGAGATTGGCATGGGGTACTTTCCATAAAATGCTCTCAACTCTCAATGCAAATCAAACCAGTTATTAGGCTAACTGAAATAAAACCATGCCAATCTCTAGGTATGGTGAAGGGTATGTGATGATGTGGGGCTATTTTAATTCCAAAGGCCAAGGAAACTTAATCAGGATGCATAGTATCCTGGATCCATGAAATAACTGGCCTTTAAAAACAAAAATCTGCCTGCCTCTATGGGAATTTAACATAGGGGTGTACTTACTTATGCCCCCTGTATTTTAAGGAAGAACATTTATTTATTTACGATACATTATTCATTCACAAAGAAAATTGGTGTCCTTAAATATTGGATTTTTCCTCATTTTTTTTTATTAAGGCATTAAGATCAATTTCCTAAAGATGATTTTTTTATTCCTCTTTTTAGTCAACTTTAGCATGGGTGTCCTAATTTGTTCACATGACTGTATATAACACTGGATACATTCATACCGGGACAAATATATCACTAGGGGAATATCTAGGAGGATGTGGCTTCCAGGTTAGGAAATTTATATTGTCTTCTTATATATTCTATATTCTGAATAAAATCAAGCTTAGATGGCAGCCTGGAGAGGAATGATCAGATGGTTTGTATGATTTTAAGACTGCACTAACCTAACATGTCACTAGTGTGTTACAAAAAACTAATAAAATAATCCGTTTTTGTTTTTCCCTAGAACGACATATAAACATTTTCAAAAGTGGCCCTTAAAGCTCAACACATTGTAACTTGTCAAAGTGATGATATATGTGTTCTTAATTTGCTTGTGTTTTGTCTCCTTGCATATGTTTTCTTAAGTTGCTGTATGTTGAGCTCCCAGGGCCACTGTCATTTTGTAATATCCCGCCCCTGTCGGCAGAACAACATCATTTTCAGTGCTTTTCAAAAAAAAGTTTAAAGGGGACTTGGTTTGAATAAGATTGTGGTTTGGGGTGAAATAACTACTTGGTAAATGTTAGGGAACGCTATTCATGGTTAAGAAAAACCAATGTTGACTGTGTTTGGAAACTGGAAGCTAATAGTCGTCTCATCGAAGACCAATGTTTTGTTGATCCATCCCTCCACCCCGGCCTCTTCCTTCCTCTATCATGTCGCACTGCATCCTACTTTGCTCCCAATGTATAGTCAGTCACAGGCTTCTGTACTTGGGAAGTTTTTAAGGTACTTACAATACCTCCTAGATGCTAAAAATTGGTATAGAAGATAGACTGTAAAATATTAATGGACAGAGCATGTGTGACGTCACCCATTGGTTTGTGGAGATCTGCTATCAGTCGACGAGTTTGCCGTTACGGGCGTAGCCATCCTGGTTGTGGATGTGACGATTTTAGACCAGAGGGAGGAGTGAGGGAGGAGCCACGTTACGTTACACACTTTCACTGGCAATCACATCATAGCCGCGCTCTAAAAAACCCCATGTTTTATCACCGATTTTAAAATCGAGACCACAATTTAAAAAATGAACATCATTCTGTATTGCAGAAGACCTAAAACTAGCGATTGAGACCATAAACTCATTATGAAAATGTTTACTGAGTTCATAAATCAAGTGAGAAGTGGGTCACTTTCTCATAGACTTCTACAGAAACCAACGTCCTTTTGCATCTGCACGTGTCGCCCCCTGCTGGAATTCAGATAGAATGCTATAGAATGTTTAAGGCACTTCCGCATTTGCAGCACTTCGCCGAACCGGATGCTTTGTCCATTAATATTATACAGTCTATGGTATAGACCGGTCTAATTTTAACTTTATTGAATAGTCAGTTGGATGCAAAATATTTGATAATGTTGTCAAATGAACAATATTTTATTCTGGTGTATATCACCATTTGGCTGCACATTCCAGTACCAGTTTTAGGGACCACATCAAATCTTGATCTCATAAAACTGGAATTAAACTTCCACAGCAGCCATCTTTTCTCCTTCTGACGGCATTGAAATAAATTATGAACATTTCCAGTCCATCCATTCAAGTTCTACTACTCAACCACTTTTCACACTTACCATCATCTACTTCTAACACTGCACCGTCATTCATCCCCAAGCTCCCCTTAAAGCACTTTTACAAGGTGAGAAGTGCCAGATCCAACAACAATTGAAAACAGAGCTGGCATATCAGCTGTAGCCATCAATCATACTTCGATAAATCACTGTCATCTGGCCCCGCGCCAACCTCACACCAGTCTTTCTGCCGCGCCCTCGGCATGTAGCCCTCAGGAATGCTGGGTAATGAGGGATGGCAAGGGGCATCCAGGCATCCGATTACGAGCCATGTTGGGAAGAAAGGAAAGATGTGTTGTGTGAGGGTGTGTGAGCTTGTTTACATTTACCAGTAAGGTATTTAGCTTCTGCTTTGATCCAGAGGAAAAGTGGAATGAGCTTCCTTCATTGCAAACATTTAAGGAGAGGAAAGGTCAGAGCAAGGAGGTGATGCATGGAAGAAGTTTATGACAGGGAAGAGTCTGTTATAATTGTTGACATGTTACGTGATAAGAAGTCAGTGCTGTGGTATGGGGTTGACTTAAAAGCACTGATTACTAATCGTAAGATCTATAAACGTGCTATATTCAGGGATGCACCGATCCGACTTTTTCAGTCCTGATACCGATGTCTGGGCTTTGTGTATCTATCAATACCGATCCAATACCGTTGTTGAATTAATAATAAACTGTATACCTTCCACCTTATACCTTCCTTCCACCATGTGGAAGAGACTAAATGCACCAGACTTTCCTAACTAAACATTACTTTTCTAACTAAGACAAAATAACATAGATGTAATGTATTGAATTCTTATTTATTTGTACACTCAACTCTTCGAGCATGCGACTCACGTGCGACAGAGGGAAAAAAAACTAACAAAACTGGATCGGCCCGTGGATCTGTTAATTTTTCCGATCCCCGATCCAGATCTTAATATCGGATAACATACCACATCCATTGTTTAAAATAGGGCTAGGCATTGTCTGATTTTTAGGCTATGGTAGTGGCATGGCTCTATGGATGGCAATGTCAGTTGGTTGGTTGGTCCACCACTTTGGTCCAGACTGAAATATCGCTTCCATCAATGGATGGATTGCCGTGGCATATTGTACAGACTCTGTTCCCCAGAGGATAGGGTTAGGGTTAGGGTTAGGCAGGTCAACATTTTCACTTGTCATGTGAAACACCTCAACATCTACCTGATGGATTTGCACAAAATTCGGTACAGATATTTATGGCTGCCATGCAATAAATCCTGGTGACTTTGGCGATCCTTTGACTTTTCCTTAAGCGCCACCATCTGACGTATATTTAAGGAATGGTTTTCTCTTAAAGGAATGGCATTTTCAGTATGTAATTAGGTCGGTGATAATGAGCTTCATAATTCATGTAATTGAGAATAATGTAATTGATATATTGTTATAGTTGTTCCTCACAACATTGCACTACCAATAGTATTGCTATAAGCAAAGTTAAAAGTACATCTTCCCAAACCAGGCACACAGACCTGTTTAAAAAAATAAGACATCATAAGATTTAGACCTGCAAAGATGTAATATTAGGGTGTTTATTTGCTGTGCATTAGTAGATTTGATGCTTTACCAAGGTTTATTCCAGGGACAGCTGCTTTAATTTAGCTTGAACATCCAAGATTTGAGTCCTCAGACTAATAAGTTTCTTTTAAATGGCAGCAAATATCACATCATGCCATGGACGGGATGGAGATCTCACGTTAATCTGTGCTACAAACAGCAACTGTTGGAGGGGGCACCGCAAGGTATTAAGTGTAAATCCTCTTTCCTGAAAATTGTTCACAGCGTAAATGGAAATTCCATCAGAAAATTCAGCCTAATTTATTATTCATTGTCACCCCTTCGCCAATGCCCCACTAGAGGTGATGAAAAATGACGGCGGATACGCAAGTATATCATGTGGGACTTTAATATATCGCTATCAAAAGCAGTGAACTGGAAAAGACAGGATTTAAAATGGTATCTGTTCCTAAGTCCCCACTAATTCAATAACATTATGCCAAAGATTTATTAGGCATCCCATTTCCCGTAAACACATCTGCTTGCTGAGTTTGATGCAGGCTGTGCTGCAACATGCTAATTTTTTCAGAGCTGTTTGCTTGGGGACAGAGTGAGACAAATAGTGCTGAATATACCTTAAAGGAGGGCTCAGTTTTCTATTTTTTCCTTCCTTTTTACCACTTATGACATCTCTCCATCTAATAAATGAATGCAATATTGTGGACAGTATAGTATTTAGTCATAGTAATTTGCAAATGTTTAAACTAACCCTCTTAAATCAGTTTCTGTAATGAGTGTTATGAGTTTTCTTTTGGACTTTCACCATATTAAAAAAGTGAAGCATACTCGTACAAAGTGATTACTCTAAGGTTTTCCGTCCCTTGATCCTGTCTGATTTATAGACAGTAAATGTTTCCCCCTTAAATGGCCACATTATTTTTTAAGAAGACTGCAGCTGAGTGGAGGGTGATCTGTCAAATCTCATGGATAAGATCCAGTCTAACAAAGGACACACGTTACCAGTTTTCCTTCAAAAAGTAAATTTTTTTTTAGCATAGATTATTATTCAAGTAACATAATTTCACTTTTTTAAACAGACGTTTTTAATATTATTTTGGAATTGGAAACATTTTGTACCCAAAGTTGCTGTTTCTAGATTCCTGGAGAGACTGTCATATCATCCTCATTCACCTATCAGACCAGAACTAACCTCATTACAGAGGAATGTGTCTTACTCATACACACTGCAACCTCTTCCTCTCTACAATATGTCTTAGTGGCTGGATATGCTACTTTTTTGGACCCCAGCTTTAGAAGAAAAACCATTAAACTGAATAGAAATGAATTCTCATCATCTTCTTTTTTTTTTATTTATGTCTTGAATTTGCCCATTCCTTACGTAAAGCTGTAACGCTTTAATGGTGACATGGTAGTTTCAGAGCCACACGTGATAGAGAGCCATCCCCTCCTCTGGAACCCATTAAGAAATGTATAAAATGCCTTCGTACAAGTTTGATTTGTAGTTAGAGCGTTAACCCCTCAAATGTCTGTCCGTGGTTCTTAAGAATTTGAAACCCCAGTAGTGAGTGATTGTTTCAATGTAAATGGGGCATGAAAGCCCCTCTATAACTTTTCTTTTGGGTCTTGTCATGCTCGATTATAAATCCCACAAGTGACTTTTGGTTTTAAAGTAGCCATTTTAAAGATTCCAAGATAAATTCCTTTAAGTTAAACATTTTGTTAAAGCAGTGACAACAACTCAAACCATTGATTTGGGAATATTTAACAAATGGTCATTGGATGAGGGAGAACCCCTGTCAAGGTGATATCTGCTTGTTGTGACAGTGGCGCTGCTGTGTGCACAAACACATGGCTGAGTTTTGTGGGGATGTATAACCAAGGCTGGCTCGGCGTTGACACCTCCAGCTGTCTCTAGGGTTGGAATAAAGATCTGACACCCACAGCGGTCCAGCGTAGACACCAGCTGGGCCTGGAGCCAGATAAAATGTCTTTCACCTCCTCTGTCAACACCGCCATTCTCTCTCCTTCACAACCACAATTCACCTCTTTCACCTTCTTCCACTCCCTACAACTTTTCTTTTATCTCTTCATTTTACTTTATTCATCCAACCTTTTTCCCCCTCACCCCTCCTTTACTCTCTCCAATGCATCTGTCTTCCGCTTCAACCCGAGTTCCTCTCTCAAACCCTCCCTCCTACTTTCCCTCGTTTTCCCTCCTCCCACTTGCAAATCCTTTCCAGTGACACAACACTGATTTTCTGCCAACTTTTTTCTTCCCTCCTTGAACATCAGTCTCTGTGGCACAGTAGCTCTTGACTTTTGTGATGACTTCATACCGCCTTTCATGGCTTGGGTGGTGGTCAACTCAAGCATAGAATGAGGACTCTTGAGAATCACAAGTGCTGTCTGGTAGTACAGTAGTACTACTAGTAAGTAGTGCAAAAGATGCAACAGTGGGATAACATTGTCAGACACTTCTGGTACATTTAAATGTATAGCCTCAGTATTCTTTACTCTCCCTAGACAGAAATGACTATAATACATGACTGTATTGAGTGCAGAAAAGTGGTGAGAAAGTGGTTTGTTATACACAGTAGCTTTCTTTTGATTCTTGTACATGCAATTGGGGGGGAACAAAAAAAAAATCTAACTGTTAGGATAATCTTTTTGATATAAATACAACATCTGATCAGAATCACAAATAAGACTTATGTAAAGCTTATGAAATAAGTCTTTCTGACTACACCTGGAACAATTTACTATTTGCATATCCGCTCCAACCTTTCACAGAATTCCAGTTGCAGTTTAAAAATAAAAAAACATATTGCAGTTGTGTAGGTGTTATGGTCATCCTTCCTTTGTTGGTTCACAGGGGTGAAGTTAATCTGGGTGAATATTTCTCATCAAGTATAACTTTGGTGAAATTCGATACGAGAATTTGCACCGTTGACTATAGTAGCAAACCGTACACACATTTCTGACCTTTGAGGTAACGGAGACAGAGGAAGCTTCCCTGGCTTATTGGCTCTGTTGCACCATCTATTTGCATATCGCATATAACCCTTATTTGATGGAGTATAAACTCCCACACAGTAGAGGAATGGTTATTAGACAGGAGACTGTGGAATAAACTTCGTGAACGTATTGTCACACTCAACCGAGTTCGCTACAGCTAGTATGTTAGCTGTTAACTTGTAATCAACAATAGTTTGACAAATAGCCCCGTGAGTAGTACTAGCACCACCATTTTAGCAAGGATCAACAAATGAACTTTGATTTTTCCACTTTCTGGTGTTACCAGGGTATCAGAGTACGATTTGTGAAGAAAGCAGAGGGGGGGGGATGTTTTTTGATCATGCTTAAGAAAACAAAACATGCAAGAATTATATCCCCCTTCCAATACCATAGTTAGAGCCAGGCATGCCAAAACACTTATTTATCATCTTCAATATTCAGTGAAACGTGGCGTCAACACAGTGCTTTCATTTCACTTTGCGGCGAAAACTAAGCACTTTCACCCAGGAATCACTCGTTCCGTCCTCAGGAGTGTTTTAATCCAAACCACGATCTTTTTCCTAAACTATAGACGTTTTGGTGCCTAAATGTAACTGTCAGCGCCTCATGACCCTAACTTTTTCTGGCTTAACTCAACTACCATGGCCCCTGAAAGGACAGTAATCTGGCGGTGTCTGTAGCCGGCTCGCAGTCACCTGTTGGCGGCTAATCACCTGCCGCTGGCTCTATAGCGACTAAATACCAGCAACTGCCGCTCGGATTTTTCGGACTATAGACTGTTCACGTTACAGCGCTTTACTTAGTTTACTTAGGGCTACTTCTATTTCAGGTATATAGGTGTAATTAACGTATGGTCTATTGTTGAAGTAGCATTGATCACTTTGAAGGGATGATACATTTTGTCACCACCGGGGATAAAAATAATTCAGCAGATGCAGGGATATGTAGACCAGAAAGGGGGAAATCCCACGCATCCTTCCCGGCAAATCACATCCTGTTAACACCTGTGTTTACAGTTGATCAATCAGCCAGCTTGTTTTGGAAAACATCTGCATCGGAAAAAATATCTGCGATACAAAAAACCACCCATATGACCAATGTATAAAGTATGCAACGGTTGGATATAGGTTTGGATTCTAATATGGATAAAGTATACATTCTCCAACTGTCCTGCAACATTAAGTTCTTGAGATCCTGCCACAAGTCATAGTACAGGCAGAGAGTTTAATACTTCTAAACATTTCAGAAATTGCACGAGTTGCACTTTGAAGACGGCATGGGATGGCTACACCATTATTTAAACTTAATATGTCAATCATTTCAGCCATGAGTAGTTCTGTGGGATAAGTTCTGTAACCACAAGATATCAGCCTTTGCCAGTGCATATTTATGTTCCAGCTTAGAAATTGCCGCACTGTGTTCAGCAGATCTGAAACATCCAAGAACATTACTGTAGACATTGTGCACATACTTAGAGTCACATGAATTAGAGTAAATGATATGCTCATGTAAGACAGAACAATAACCAATAGATCATTTAAGTGCCGGTCATATAGTCTTGAGAAAATAACCAATTTCAGATTAAAACAACAAAAGCAGACTGTACCATTTACATTGGGAGTTATATTAGTTACATATCATCATAGGCTGAAGATGCAGATTACAAAAGACACTGGTTAAATAAAATGCTTAAAGTCAAGCTAAATAAAACAGGGACATGTCTTTATTTTTAGGCACAAATAAAGCATGGGATAGAAAGCAGTTGTAATTCCAGTTGTATACATTAAATCCCAAAAAATATGGATTCTTTTAATTGGATTCAGCCTAGTTGTACTTTCTGGGTTCATTACTGGGAATTTTATAAACTTAATTTACAATGTTTTGATTTTGAGACACTTTGAG